>NW_028258360.1:11200000-11508560 GCF_053883595.1 Heterocephalus glaber
GGGGCTGGAGGGGCCCAGGGAGTCTGCGGCCTGGGATGGGGCTTCACTGGGTGATGTTCCGCCCAGGCCTCCGGGCCTCTGGGCCCCCAAAGGACTCAGATTTATCCATCCTGATCTTCAGAGTTTGATGTGTGGGTATGCTTTTAAGCATAGGTCTTCATAAACCTCACTTCCGCCCAGCTTGGCGGTTTTTCTTCATCCCTTAGGAGCCAGACTCTCTCTGTAGTCCAGCCTGAGCTGAAGGAATTGAAGCTGAATTCCCCTGTGCTTGGGTCTTCTGTCCGGCACAGGTCCACTGGATGAATGCTGTTAGCAGGGAGGGCCCTCAGGAGCTGGGGGTCCACAGCACAGCGTGTCCTCCCCTCCCCTCCTCTGCAGCAGGGGCTTTGCTGTCAGAGCTCAGGAACAGGGAAGCGGGTGGGGGCTCAGACAAGAGCTGGGGGGAGGCTGCATTTCTTAGCCAGCTTGGGTGGCCTTGGTGCCGACCCATGGCTCTACCTGGAGATGAGCCAGGTGTCTGCCCGCACAGTGCCTCCCATTGCTGTGGGCCCCGTGGTCTGGGCTCTGCCCCGGAACCCAACATTAGGGTCGCTCTGGTCGCTCTGCAGCACGGGTCCAGTTGCTCTATGCCCACCCTGGTCTTTTCCTCTGTCAAAAGGGGGTACCCACAGGGAGGGACCCTTCCAGAGGTGTGTGGAGCCCCTTGGGGCACAGTGGGTGTCCTGGAGGCGGAGCCGGCCACTGGAAGAGCACTGAGATGAGCTTCACTTTGCCTCTGAGAGAAACATGTGCTTCAGAAGGCAACATGGTGCCTCTCCGGGCTTTCTGCACGTTCCCGTGACTCATCCTACAGAATGTGGGAAAGGATGGAACTGGGGGAAACCTGAACCCATTATTCCAGCCTTCTTGATTAGGCACAGAGAAAATGAGGGCCCGAGGGGAGCACGGTGCAGCAGCCCCACCCTGTGTGCAGTTGTCCTGCTGCTAGTCAGGCTCGTGTGCTGGAGGTTTGTTCTGCACCACAGTCCGAACCTGAGCCTGTCCTGGAGCAGCCCTCCATAGGTGCCCATGCCGCCCACCTCCCCAGTGGCTGTCTCCCACCCAGGCCCTTCACCCCCCCAGAGAGAAACCAGAACAGCTGGCTCCCCAGGGCTGCCCCACTCTCTGGGGGCCGGGTGCTGCAGTGTCCGGCACACGCCTGGCGCGTAGAAGTCAGTGATGGCGACTTGCAGATGGCTGGCCTTCCTGTGTCCTGCCCTTGTGGCTGGTGGCAGCCTTCCCCATGGCCCACACAGGCAGGGTTTCTCCCGGAGTGGAGCCAAGGGCTAGGCGCTGCCCAGCGCTCTGCAGGGACGTGAGCTCAGCTGTCCTGCTGCGAGGTGGAGATGGGCAGAGGGGACTCTGGGTCCCTGTGCACCCTGCTGCCCAGAGCCCTGGCCAGTCGGGCCTGAGCTTGGCTGGATGGAGGTTGCCGGGTCTGCAGGCTCAGTGAGGGCATTCCATTTCCCAGCTAGGGCTCAGGGAGTGGGTGGACGTTGGAAGAATGCTGGGCTTGGGCCTGGGCTCCATGCGCCCTGTCCATTGTGCCTGCAGAGACGCGCTGCAAGCAGGACCTGGCCCCCCCGACCTCCGCGCCCCCTACACCGCCCAAGCCCCCCGCACCGCCGAGCCCTGCACCGCCCAGCCCCTCCGTGTACACGTACAACGTGAATGGCAGCAACGGGACCTGCCTGCTGGCCAGGATGGCGCTGCAGCTGAACATCTCCTATGCACGGAAGGACAACACGGTAGGAAGATGGCCATCCCTGCGGAGGCTGTTCTGGAAGCCAGCGGTCCGTACCGGTGTGGATGTGTGCTTGCTTCTGGGTCTCTCCGTGGCCCCACAGTTCTTGGCAGGAGAGTGGGCCCAGAGCTGAGCTGTCCTCGTCTTCCTCTCTAGACCGTGACCAGAGTGGTCAACATCAAGCCCGGTACGACTGCGGAGGGGAGCTGTGGTGCCGACCTGGTGTCCCTGGAGATACACAGTGAGAACATCGTGGTCCTGGGCTTGCACTTCCGAATGGTGAGGCTCCGGGCGCCTGCGTCGGGTCTCCTGCCACCTTCCTTGGGCCTGCTGGGTGTTGGGCAGGACCCTTCCTGCCTCCAAGGAGCCCAGGCCGCTGCGCAGTGATGCGCTGACTGCAGTGAACATCACGGCCCACTGGGAGTGGGTGGCATGGGGCTCCTGAGCACTGGGTGCTGCGCCTGCTGCTCAGCAGCGGTTTCTGTGCCCTGTACTCCCTGGAAAGGGTCATTTATAGAGCAGCAAAATAGGAAGAGTGAATGCTGCTCATCAGCTCTTCATTCACTGTGCCAGTGCACTGGTTCAGTCAGTCTCTTCTGTACCGTTTGACAAAAGCTCAGTTTTATAACAGGGCTCCTGCAGAGCTCTTCCCAGTGGAGTCTGAATGCATGAAAAGGCCTGGAAGGAACTGACCAGTGTGGTACCCTGTATGCAGCCTGTACGTAGGTCAGAGGCCACACAGCTTCCTTCCAGAGCTAGAAACAGGATGCCAGACTGACACCTTTCGGCCTGCCAGGGGGATGGTGCCTAGGCTCCCTAGAAGGCAGCTCAGGGTCTCTTCTCCAGAATTCGAGTGCCAGCCGCTTCTTCCTGGAAACAGTCGAGTTGAACATGACTGTCCCTGATGCCCCAGGTGAGACCCACGGTGTTGCCGCTCCCACCGTCGCGTGACCCCTGCCCGTGTGGCCGGAGGTGATCAGACTCACCTGCCTTGCAGGGCCCACTGTCCAGGCAGCCAATAACTCGCTGAGAGCCCTGCAGGCCACCATCGGGAGCTCCTACAGGTGCACCACCGAGGAACGCCTGCGTATCACACCCTCCTTCTTCCTCAACCTCTTCAGCGTGCAGGTCCAGGCTTTCAAGGTCGAAGGGAACAGGTTCGGGTCTGGTGAGTACGCTGCGGCACACACGGTGACCAGCAGTGCCGCCTGGGAGCATCCCCAGGTGCTGGCTGGCGGGGAGGGTGTGTGTGTGTGTGTGTGTTCCCCCTGCAGAGAGGGTGGAGAGGCAGTGGGGAGAATTCTCCTTCCCTTCGGAAGCCACCTGGCCCGGGCAGGTGGCAGCCTCTGTGAGGGACTGCACCCTTGTGTCCTGCGGGGCCCATGTTCCGCAGGCCCGGCTGGGCCTGGCACAGCTGGCCGGTGGGTGCGCGCTGAGCTGGGGGATGCGCCGGGCCTGGGGTGACGGCCTGCCCTCCATGCGCAGCCGAGGAGTGTCTGCTGGACGGGAGCGGCATGCTGATCCCCATCGCCGTGGGCGGCGCCCTGGCGGGGCTCGTGCTCATCGTGCTCATCGCCTACCTCATCGGCAGGAAGAGGAGTCACGCCGGCTACCAGACCATCTAGCAGGGGCCGCGCAGGGGCCGCGCAGGGGAGGGCGGGGCCGCAGGGCATGCGTGCCGTGCGTGCGTGGCCTGCAGGGGAGGCACGCTTTCTGGCACACTGTTCTCAAATCTGCTTACAAATGTGAAGTTCATCTTGCAACATTTACTATGCACAAAGAGTTAATATTGAAATGACGGTGTTAATTCTGCTGACTGGGTTAAATATTTTCCTAACTGGTTAAACGTTAATAGTTACCAGAGTAGAACCCTGTGACTGCAGGAGTGCTTTTCTGAATTGGTATGGGCTCCACTCATTCGCTGCTTCAAAATTTGGTGTTGGTTCCTTTATTCTTTGCTCAGATTTAGGCTGTGCAATGTCGGGTCTGAACACCGTGGACCGACTTGGGTGGCTGATCATTAGCTGGCACACCAAGGAGTTAAGCCCAGCAGAGTGGGACCCTCTGGGGGCTCTGGGGGCATCTGCAGGCTTGCTGCAGCTTTGGGTCAGGAGGGCCAGGCCCAGTGGCCAGCCTGCATTCCCACGCCTGCTGCTGAGAGCTACCGCTTTTCTAGGTGTCAGAAGGGTGTAAGTTTTGTTCACCTGTAAAATGGTTTCCGGCCTTGTGTTGGCATTGGGTAGCCCCGTTGTGCATTGTACACCGATGGGCTAGCCCTGCTTGAGGCCTCTGCTGTGCTCGGTGGCTGGACATGGAGCCCTGCTCTGTGAGATGCGTTGCCTGTAACAATGCTAATAAACAGACACTCTCTTTGTCTGCCTGGACCTTGTGCTTCTGTCAGTCCCCCAGGTGCCCAGGACAGTGTGGACACAGACCCATGAGCTGTGTTGGCAGTGTGAGGGTGTGGGCTGTGGCCTCCGCAGGCAGATGCCCACTGGTGTCAGGAGAGCTGTGTGGGTGTGGAGCATGGGACAGCTCCCGGGCAGCATCTCCACAACACTGACCGTCCAGCCTTCAAGGCAGCCTACACAGAGTGTCAGCAGTGGCGCTCCAGGCCCTCAGTCCCTGGGACACAGCAGGAGCCCTGCCCATGGCAGCAGCCAGGGCTGCTGGGAGCACAAACCCAAGACCACTGAGGCAAGTCCTGTGCATGGGATCCAGAGGCCTGGGGTGAGCAGGACAGCTGCCAGGTGCCCGAGCTTGGCTTCTTGACTTCTAGACTGACCTTAGTACTTCTGGCAGCACTTCCAGGGGGGCAGGGGTGGCAGCACTGAGTCAAAGCCACAGTGGAGCCCCTCGGTAGCTCGCACCCCCCACCTGGTGTCGGCAGTGGAGACCAAGGGTCTCCTCAGGCTGGGCAGGACTGGCACCTGAGCCTGTTGAGACCATGAGCATTTGGAAAGGGGTCCAGCGTGAACACCTCTTGAGAATTAACTCCCCTGGCAGCCCCAGGGGCCCTTCCAGGACTGCAGGGAGCAGGGCCATTGGTCAGGTCGGGTCTGGCCCGAGGCAGAGCACCTGGGGAGAAGCGTCCCTGAGTCGGGCTGCAGAGGCCTCTGTGGCTGGGACAAACCAGGAGGGCGAGGTCCTCCCAGGGTGCGCTACACCAGGCCCAGCAGTGACCAACGGCATCTCCACTGCCCCGTGGTGGTGTGGGGTGGCCCTGCTGCAGGAAGGCCTCTCCCCAGAGCAGGGGCACCCAGAGACGGTTTTCTAGGCTCCTGCTGGGCATGTGAGGCACCAGGGGCCACTAGGTCCCAGGGCGGTGGCAGTGGGCAGCACCTAGGACGGACAGGTGTGACTGGCGGGTAGCAGAAAGTCTGGGAAAGGCGGGGGGCCTGGCCTCCCAGGAAGCTCCCTGTCCAGAGCGCAGGTGCCTGTCAGGCCAGGGGACAGCACTGCTGGTCAGGACAGCAGGAGGGAGGTCCAGTGTTCCAGCTTGAAAGGCCCAGCTTGGCCCCACTGCGCTGTACTCAAGCCCTGGCTGGGCCGACACACCTGTCCTCTCCTTAGGGACTCAGTCATTGAAAAAAACAGCGATGGCAAAGTCATGCTACAGGCACAAATCTCAGATGAAGATAAATGCCATGCTTCGGGGAACTAGAGGAATACCTCAGCACCGGTAACACAACAGCCACCAGTTAACAAGCCGATAAGCAAAAACTCATAGAGCTGAAATATTTTATTAAATATAAATGCACATATCTCATTTTATATATTACTGATGTCTAAGATAAAAATTTCTTAGAAATTTTATGACTTCATAGGTCATAATTGAAAGTCTAGAGAATGACATGATTTTTAAATCACTTTTTAAAAAAACTCAGCACGAAAGTGTGGTGACTTCAGTGTTCACAGCACCGACGGAGGCAGTGGAGGCTGCGCAGGCCTCAGCCCTGTGGCCAGGGCTCCTCCCGGTGCCAGGAATGGAGGGCACGTGGGGATGTGGTCACCTCTGCGCCAGCAGCGCTGCCCGGCAGCTCTCTCGGAGCCTGGTGATGGTCGTCATGGACAGGCTCCCAGGATGTGAAAATATTTTCTGGAAACAAGCAGTTAGCTAGCTTCAGCATGAACCCTCCCAGTAACACATTTCACCTCTGCCATCCTGCTGACGTTGCCGTGGAGATGGACAAACTCAAGGCTGCAGGCTGGGCAGGCAGGAAGCCACCACTGTCTGTGGCTCTGGGCTGTGTCCACCGGGGCTGTGGGCTGCCCTGCAGTGTCTCTCCCCAGGTTGGCAGGATGAAGAGGCTGCTGGCCGCCTTTGGGCTAGGTCAGAAGGGCACCGCGGCCAGGGGTCAGGGCGTGGGTGACGAGGGGTGGCAGAGCCCCTTCTGAGGGAAACAGCCCCTCCTCAGGCTCCCAGAATCTCCACAGTGGTGACAGGGCCTCCCTTTTGGGCAAAGTCACCCAGCATCTTCCCTGTGGACTCAGGTAAGAAATGTGTCTTACCCCTCCTGAGGACCTCGGTCGTCTGGGAATGAACTAGACAGGAAAACGGACTCAGTCCCACCTGCCCCTGCTTCTGACAGCTCTCCTGAAGTCAGGAAAACCCCAGGAATGGTGATGGGGAGACAAGGGGCTGTGACAGCGCTTGGGGGTTTCGATGACCCAGAGATGATCTTCGCGAACTCTGTGGTATCGTGAGTCCGTGTCAAGAGCAAAAGACCCTGACGACGTGAGCAGTACCAGCCTCGGGGAAGGATGGGTCCCCACGAGACCCCCCACAACCCAGATCTGAGGGCTCTGCCAGGTTCTGGTGAGCAGCCCACCGTGGGCCAGCGTAGGGGTCACTGCTTGGGTCTCAGAGGCAAACCTGCTTTTCGCAAGCTCAAGGGTGACAATACTGTGGAGCCTCCTGTTAGGTGCAAACCTTCAGATGACTCCAGAGAGAAAAGGAGAACACTCCAGACACTGGCAGAGACACTTGGGGACCTGCAGAGAACCTCATATCTGTCAGGGCCGGCCCACCAGCAGGATAAATGACAAGTCCACATCTCACCTTACAGGATGCGACCCCTGTCTGACTTCACAAGCTGTCACACAGACCTGTCAGGGCACAATGCCCAGCCTCTCCCAGGCCCTCAGCACCGCTTTTCTACTGCTGCTTTTTGACCCATACTTGTTGAATGTGTTCAGTTCATCTCTTCGGGTTGCAGCACCTCTGTGTCAACCTGGAGCCTTGGGAGGGAAGGGCGGGTCCTATTGGCCTAAGGAGTCACCCGTGAGGGATTTAGGCCTCTGCTGGGCAGGGCCAACTGCCCTAGATCAGCCCTGAGGCAGCGCTGGCAGGCGGAGCGTCACCCTTCAGCTCCCCTGCGATGAGGCCGACAGCTGGGACACAGGTCCATGGCACGCATGGAGCCCACTCTGGGTTCAGCCCCCAGCACACACACACGTGATTAAAAGGAGAAGAAAACTTCTCTGGGGGAACCAGGCAGGAGAGAAAGGCCCAGTGCTCCCCAGGAGGGAGCCTATGCGGAGTTTTCAGCGTCCTGCTCGGGTGCACTGCCAGCTGGGAACACCAAAGGCCACTGGTGACCTGACTCACAGCCAGAAGGACAGCGGTGGAGACTCCATCGCCAGGAGCCACCATCCTCAGAGGTGGGAAGGTTCCCGAGACCTCTTCGCACTGAGAGCTGGGAGCAGCTGGCACTGGGGCTCAGGGTCATCCCACTTGATGGCCACTGCTGCCAACCCACGCCTTCTACTGGAACTGAGCAAGGACCCTCAGCCCATTGGCAACACTTGGGAGCCCCTCGGGGACTCTCCCCTTCAGGGCCCTGAAGAAAAGGGGGTGGCGGTGACAGCCACCAGCAGGCTCGAAAGGCAGCCCAAATCTGAGCTCCATCTTTCCCGCAGCCGGGGACCCACCACCCCAGACAGCCTCCCAGGTTGGGGACAGGGCGGCCCCTGCCTGAGCCCGCTGGGTGCCGGAGCCCTTTGCCCAGTGAGCCCGGGCAGAGTGTTCCCCACCCTGCACAGGGTGCTCCCTGGCACTGCCCTGGCTGCCAGAACAGCACCCTGCACCGCCAACAGCACGATGTGCTCCTGGTCAAGGCAGACACAGGCAGACAGGCAGCCAGGCGCCCCTGCCGCCTCAGTGAGACCGCGGAGCAGCCGGCTCTGCTCGCAGCCCTGCCTCTGTCAGCACACCCCCTGCCCCAGCACCCACACAGCCCATTGATGTGGCAGGTCCTGATTGTCCCTGGCCTTGGGGAGCTGTGCTTCTGGGGCCATGGGGGAGGACAACCCACCGGGGCAGGAGGGACAACAGCAGCGTGAGGGACCGATGACACTGCTGGTGGAGACGACCCCCAGGAAGCCTTGTGACCAGGCTCCTGGAGAGGCCACGGCACCAGTGCCCCAGGTGCCCGGGAAGCTGAGCAACAGCGAGGCAGGACCATGTGCTCCTCCAACACTTTGACCTGGCCCTCCAGGGGGTCAGAGGCAGCCCCAGGCAGGGACCCTGCCGGTTTGCAAACAGGAGCGGAGGCACGGGTCCCTGGACCATGCACAGACCACGGCTGCGGCATGAGGCTCCTGGGGGCGGGCGCCCCGGCACACACCTGCATGAATGTGTGGCACTCCACCACGAAGCTCCCTCTGGTGATCTGCCTGAACTTGTCACAAATGTCTGGCACGCCAGTGGCTTCCAAGATGAATGCCTCATGTTGCTTAATCAGGGTCAGGGCCACCCGGAAGATGATTTTGGAGCCTTCGTTGAACAAACAGTCCCAGATCCGAAGCACAGTCTGTAGAACAGAGATCTGCGTCACCTCCACAGCAGCCCATGCTGTGCCAGGGGTCACCTGCAGACTCACCTCCACGGGCAGGATATCCACAAACAGGCAGATGAACCAGCGGGACACCACCAGGGTCCACAGCACGCCGTGCCCGTCCAGCAGGGCGGCCACTGCTGGCAGCTTCACCCTCACCAGCTCTGCCAGGACCTCCTGGTCTGTCTTCAGGCCCAGCATGGCCGGGCCATAGTAATCTGCCAAGGGAGGAGGAGATGTGGAGAACTCACACCACACGCCACACGCGCCACCTGGCCTGGTGGCCTCTGCCTGGCTGAGCCAGGAGAGGGCAACAGGGCTGCCTCCTGGGAGGGAAGGGCACAGTGAACGAGGACGAGTCCGGGGCGGTAATGTGGACACGGCAGCGGGAGTGGACGTCCCAGAGCAAGGCCTCCCAGGACACCGGGGCGCCGGCCACCCAGACCCCTGGTCAGCAGGGCTATGTGGACACACGGACGCCCTCCGTGCATGGGCAGGACACCATCCAGCCTGAGGAAGCAGCTTGGACCCAGGCCAAGCACGGATGGTCAAGAAAAGGCGAATAAATCAGAGCAGCTCAAAGAGCTTCTCATTAGCACAGGAACACTGACTCTGCTGGGAGGCAAAATAGGTGCAACTCGAAGCCATACGTAGGCGTAGGCAAGGACTTTCTGAACAGAACCCCAACTGCATAAGAAATAATCAAGAATCAACAAGTGGGATCACATCAAATTCAAAAGCTTCGGTACAGCAAAGAAAACAACCAACAGAGTGAAGAGACAGCCCTCAGAATGGGAAAAAATTCTTAGTCCTCCTCAGACAGAAGCCTAGTACATACACTGTATAAAGAACTCAAAAAACTGAGACCCCCTAAATAAAAGGCCCATTTAATAAATGGACAAGAGAAATGAAAAACCAACAAATGGCCACTAAATGCATTTAAAAATGTTCAACACTGCTGGTCATTAGAGAAGTAACACTGAGATTCCGTCTTACCCCAGAAAGAATGGCGTCATCAAATTAAATAATAATAGCAAGTGCTGGAGAGGCCGGGGGAAAAGGAGCCCTTCTACACTGTTGGTATGAATGTGAAGTAGTACAACCACCAGGGAAAGTAGTGTAGAGATTCCTCAGAAACCTAAAACTAAAACTTCCAGTCCACCTAACTATTCTGCTCCCAGGTATCTTTCTGGAAGATTAAAGACATCACATTACAGTGATCCATGCACGCCTGTGTCTACAGCAGCACAGCTTATAATCGTTACATCTTGGAAGCAGCCATCAGCAGATGAGTGGATAACAAAATGTGGTATTTACACACAATGGAGCACTACTCTGCCATAGAGAGGGATAAACGAGTCCTCTGTAGGAAAATGGAAACCATAATGTTAAGTGAAATAAATTAGACACATAAGCTTAACTATCACGATTTCTTTTATATGACAAACCCAAAATAAAAGGCAGATGACAGGAAACAGAGATGGGTGGAGCTGGGGAGGAGCTGCGGGAAGACTTGGGCAGTGTTTCCCACGTGTGCCCACTCCCCCTGAGCAGCGCGCTCGTTACTGCAGACAGCACAGCGCGAACAGGAACAGGAACACAGGAACGGAAGAGGAGAAGGTGACGACACGGGGGCGGGGGGCTTCTGTGCAGCCCCGGGGCCAAGCACAAGTCCTGGGCCGGTTTGCAGGGGCAGCGGGCGCGGCCGCCCACAGTGGGCTGTGCGTGTTCGCAGGCTGCACGCTCGGTGGGTCAGCACTCTGCGTCCTCACAATCAAAACAAAACCCACGCTGAGACCAACACTCCCCACCGCTTGTCCAGCTTGCTTTTGAACAGACATTTGTCTTAGCAGAAGACCTTTAGGCTGCTTTAGTTTTTACCTTACTGTGATGTTATAATTTTTAATGCTTGTTTCGTGCTAAAATGGATTCAGCCAGGTTGATGTGATTGATCCCAGGCACTCGGGAGGCTGCGGCAGGGGGATTGTGAGTTTGAGGCCAGCCTGAGCATCTTAGTAAGACCCTGTCTCAGACAATGCAAAGGCCTAGAGTGGGGTGGGCTCGGTGGCGAGCACTTGCCTAGCCTGTGAGGCCCTGGATTCCGCCCCCGGCATTGCACAAACAAAAGAACGCCCCGATGAAAGCTGCTGACCCCTTACAGCCTCGTCTGCATCTGTCTCGGGCGCTTCCCTCGTAACAGCACACCCCGTCCTGTCCCAGCGCAGAGCCCGGGGCGCTGGTCTTGCAGGGGCACCTTGGACGGCACCAGGCTGAGCTCAGGACAAGGAGTTGGCAGAGCCGTACAGCGAGACCTTGGCCCTCTACACAGAGGCTTAGATGCTTCCAAAAATAGAGGCGCTAAACACCCTGAGGCGGGCAGGCTGAAGCTCGGCCCATGGGGTGGGGATGAAGCTTGTCCTCCCCCGTCACAGAGGATCAGCTGTGGTCTGCATAATGCTGCGTATGAGTGTGATCGCACAGTCTAACACATGCACACACACTGGCTCTCCACCTAGAACTCTCAAGCAGAAAACCAAAGCTGCTCAGCGGTCACCAGTGAGCCCAGAAGACCTGCTGAGGCAGGGACGGTGGGCAGGAGCCATCACCCTTTGTTAGGCACCACAGAGGCCAACCCTAAAGGAAGGACAGACGCAAAACCTCAGCAGCACGTGGGGTGCAGGATCCATTCAGTGGGCACAAAAAGGCAGAACATGCACCCCACCCAACTCCAGACCTGTCTCCTTGGGGGACAGGGGACCCCAGGCTGGGCACGGGCCACTCCAACAGGGCTCCTGCCTGCGCTTGAGGGCTGAGGGCACCGCATCCCCCGACCCTGAGTGAGCGGGAGCTGTACTGTGCCCAGGGAGAGCCCAGGAAGGCCAACCCAGGGGCTTTGCCCGCTGTGTGAGCGAGCAGGTGGCCACCGGGCTGTGGGGCGCCAGCTGGAGGTGCTTTTCCTGCCCAGGGCCCTCCCCGGGGCAGACGGGGGCGTGGCCAGCCTCCCCCAGACCCACACCCGCGCCCACCACAGCTCATGCCTGCAGCACCCGCATGGCAGCCCCACGGGGCCCCACGAGCCTGTGACAGGCAGCCCGACATCGGCAGGCTGGGGCAGAGCACGTGCTGCTCCATCAGACTCCAGAGAGCCACACACCTGGACTCAGCCCACAGAGTGGGTGGCGTGGAGACGCAGCCCTTGAGGACCTGGCCGTCCGGCGTTTGTGTCCACAGCCGGGAACACGGCACTGCCAGGCACCTTTCCTGGACGGGGTCGGAAAAGGGAGCGTCTCGGGTGAAAACCTGACTCAGACCTGACACAAGCAGGCCCCGAGGGGACGCCGAGCACCTGAAAGGAACAGGGGCGCTGAGACGTTGATGTCCAGGGTAACCCGAGGATGTCGCCTCGGAATCGCACGGCCCTGGGGGCAGCTGGCCTGAGCGGGAAACCCACCCAGACACAGGGGGCCGGGCCTCCCCCGCACTGGCGCCTGATTGCCGGAGGCATCCTCTGCTTTTTACCCATCAAGCGACAAACTGCCTGTCATTCTGCACGGCTGCAACTGATGGGGTCTGTGGCCAAAGGCACGGGACCAGGGCCCATCACGACCTGCGCCACGGCCCTGCTCCTCCACCCCAGCCCACTCTGCCCTGCCCCACTGCAAGCCAACCTGGAGGACCTACCAACGCCGGGGCCTAGTGCTGAAGGTGGAACAAGTCCAGGGCCCGGCCCGGCCACTTGGCCTCCGGAGCCACTTCCTGGGGACCAACAGGAATGCTGCGAGCCGCACGGTGACTGGGGCAGGAGCCCGTGCCCGGGCGTGTGGGCCTGCACCCCACCTCGGGGAAGCACCACCTAGAGGACATCACACTGCATTCTGTGACACAGCAGGGCCCAGGCACGCCATGCTCTCTGGCTGTGAACCACAGTGAACTGTGGGCCACCGAGGACTAGCAGATGCAGGATAAGCTCCGACAAAGCAGCGTCCCCTCCTCCAGAGACGCCTCCGCGCTCTGTCCCGCCAGGGAGGACGGCCCCAGTCAGGGCAGCCAAGACCACAGACGTGCTGAGCCATGGGCCCAGGGCTGCGCCACGAAGCCGAACCCTCAGCTCAGGACAGAGAGAGGGCAGCCCAGGAAGATGAGAGACAGACAGACAGAGACAGAGAGACAAACGGAGGCTGGGGTAGCTCAGTAGTGCAATGCCTGCCTGGCAAGCACGAGGCGCCCTGAGTTCGATTCCCGCCAAAACAAACTAAACAAAAAAGCGCACCACACAGCAATAAAGATAAACTGTTAAAGAGCTAGCTAGCGGGCGTGGGAGTTCGCTGCAGCAAAGACTTCATCTGTGAACAGAATAAAATGTTTCATTTTCCTCTTCAAACTTCTGTATATTTAGCTGGGCATGGTGGCATAGGCCTGTAATCCCAGCATGCAGGAGGCTGAGGCAGGAGGATCAGTGCAAGTAGGAGGCCAGCTTGGGCTACATAGCGAGACTGTCTCAAAAAACAAACAAATGAGGGCCGGGGGTTTAGCTCAGTGGTGCTGCCGCCTGCCTCGCAAGCGCAAGGTGCTGAGTTTGATCCCCGTACCAAAAAAAGAAAAAAAAAACCCAAATGAATAAACTTCTGTACATCTTGCTAATTCCTAAACCTTTTCAGTAATGACACAAAAACTTACTTTCAGTGCTGATTTTTTAAGCCAAAATAAATACTGCAAAACTGAACTGAAAAAATAAAACGTGTGTGTTGAGTTAAGCCCCAGGTTCTGCTTTGAGTGGGAGGCTGCCCAGGAGCTGGGCACCGGCGGGCGAGCTCTGCCTGCTGGGATGGGCACCTCCACTGGGAGGGGAGCGGCTGCCATCACTGTGGCCTGGGGTCCGAGTGTGGCCAGCAGGAGGGGCTGCAGGCTGCATCCATGTCTGCTCCCAGGCCAGCATGCACCCAGCAGTGAGCCACCTGCCCTGCACTTCCTCAGGGGACGCCAGCTCAGCCAGCTCCCCACGGCCACTGTGCCTTCGGTGCCACTTCTGGCAGGGCGGCCCTGCCCTGGCCCTTGCCGGGTCCTCTGCCTTAGGCAGCCTGTCCCGTGTGAGGTAGCTCCTCCACCCCGGGGGATTGCCAAGAAGTGGCCTCTGAGGGTGAAGGTGATGTCCCCAGTCGGCCTGTGTGGGCACCTCGGAGCCACCCCTTGGCCGCTACGGAGGGCACCAGCCCTGTGTCCAGCCAGCCCCCATGACGCGGCCAGTTCTAACTGCCCTGAGCTGGGGGCCGTGGCTGGGCTAGAGGCCAGCGCCACACTCAGCCAGGTGAGCCCATGCCTCTGCCTGCCAGGGAGCTGTTGTCTTCTTGTCAGCTTGCGGGCCACACCAGGCTCCCGTCCGAGAGCTTCCTCCCTCTAATGGCCCACCGCCCAGGCCCTCGACTTTCCCGGGTTCTTCCCGTGGTCCAGAAGCTGATCCTTTGTTAAGCGGGGCTCACAGGTACCCTCTCCGTGCTTGTCTTGCTCTGTTTACGCTGTCCTTTAACTTGCTGGCTTTTAAGCTTTCCGCGCACTGAGCATTGCCTGCGTCGCCCCCTCTGGAACTGCTGTCAGGACGTCTTTCCACTCCAGCCCTCACACTCATGCTGTGCCTTCTCCTGGGGTCTGGCTGTGCTTCCTTCCCTGCCGGGGAGGCCAGGGGTCAGCAAGGGCTTGCGAGCGCATTTCTCTGTTACCTGGCAGCCCCGCTCTGCAGCCCGCCTCTCCCTCCATAACCGAGCAGCTCTGGGGCAGTGTCAGCACCCCACACCACCCCTTGACCCAAGCTGCTGAAGTCACCCTTGTATTCGGGATCTAAACACAGGTTCCCTGGGGAGAGGAGCTGCAGCACCTCGGGATATGCCACCTCCTAACACCGGCTGACGAGCCATTTACCTGTTTTCTGCAAGATTTATTTAACAGTTTTTATGTGGTGCTGGAAACAAAACCCAGGGCCTCGCCCACACTAAGCAAGTTCTGAGCTACACCCTCAGGACTTTTTCGAGACAGATTCTCACTGGGTTGCCAGTCTGGCCTCCAACTTGAGACCCTCCTGCCTCAGCCTCCTGAGAGACTGGGATTACATCTGTGCACCACTCCTGACTTGTGCTTTACTTTTACACTGAGACCTGTTAGAACTGCAACTTGGTTCCACTGAATCTAGCAGCTAATGTGGAACGAGCTGGGGGCCCTTCTTGCCTTCCTGATCCACGCTCTGCTTCGTGCTCTGGGTGGAGCCAGTCTGCCTGTCTTCCACGTGTCCCACAGGGATTCAGGCCTCTCTGCGTCACACTGTGCTTCTGAGGCGCAGGACAGAGCTGGGAGCATGGCAGATCAGGGGCAGAGCTCGGCCACGGAACTGATGTCCACGGCAGTTCAGGAGGCAGCCGCCAACGGGAGCAGTGAGCCTGTCACCCGCCTCTGCGGATGTCTTGCTGGTGTCCCCAGTCTTCCTTCCTGGCCGTCACGCACTTGCTGTGCCAGGCTGCTCTGCCCACACTGCTGTGACGGGTGCTGCCACTGGCCCCTGGCTCTGCACCTGGGCTGTGTCGAGTCCGTGCAGTGTGGGCAGACGATGGCAGCCAGCAGCGCTCACTTCTGTTTCTGGCTCCTGTCTCGGCAGTGGTCGGAGCTGTGGGACTGGCCCAGGCAGCGATGACGTCCGTGGTCCCCTTGCCCGTGAGATGGTTCCATTTGGTGTCTGTGCAGCACTGCTAAGGACGGAGTGAGAACATGCACAGGGCAAAGGAACCAGGTTGCACCCCGTGTGTCCAGCGCTGGCCCCTTTTCCCAAGACCGTGGCCAGGTGGGAAGGGAGACTCTGGGCTTCTGCACCCACATGGACTATACTGCGGTCCATGTCCACACTGCAGTCCACATCCATGCCACGGTGCACGTTCATGCTTCAGTCCACATCTACACTCCAGCTGACATCTGCACTGCAATCCACCCCTACACTGCGGCCCACATCTCTGCTGCGGTCCCTGTCTACAGTGTGGTCCACAGCTACACCACACTAACACTGCTGCCCATTCCTATTAGGAACCAAGAAAAGGGAAAGACCCAAAGAGACTTTCACCCCAAAAAGCTGTAGCAAGAGGCAGTTGTGGTGGTGACCATGCTCACGAATTCAGGAACAAACCTCCAGGAAGCTGTGTGAGCCGCTCAGGGGACATGGGACCAGCACAGACTGCAAGAGGGGTCCTTTCTGGGCCACATCCCCATGGGGGCAAGGTGCCAGCTGGACAGGCAGGCAAACCCATGCCCGAGGTGGAGGCCACGGACACCCCGTGGGGTCCAGAGATGACAGCCACCCAGGCGGGCCACCCACTGGGACATCTGCTCCGCTTAACGAAGTGGAGAAGGATTTGGGCCGCAGCTCCCACACACGGCCATCGTTTCCAGTCCGCCCTGCCCGGTCAGCGGGCGTCTCCAAAACTCCAGACAGGGTGGGGAAGGCACCAGTGGCGGCCAACATACCGGGCAGGATCCGTCCAATGAGAGCGTCTAGGAGCCAGAAAGACTCTTCTTCACTCTTTGTGATGAGAATGAGATATCCCGCTATGAAATTCATTCCCTGAAATCAGAAAAACGAGAACCAAAGTCACACTGAGTTTTAACCTGCTCCTGCCAGCTCGGCCACTGGTCTCCAGGTGTCACTGTCCCGTGGGGCTCTGTGTACCCCTGGTGCTACCACGGGTCTCATCGTGTTTACCCATCTTTTTACAAAGAAAATTAACAAAGGCCACCCGGTGCGACAACCGTGCGTAAAGCACCGGTGGTTCAAGCTGCCTGGCAGTGAGACAGGAACTGTGGCCCCATTGTGAACAGGGTATCGCCCAGCTGCTCACTGCCATGCTGGGCTTCCCTAAAACCCAGGAGTCACACACTCTGGTGGTGGCACCTCAGAGATACGTAAGGGGCAGCCATGGCGTGCCGAGTTGGACAACGTAGGTAAAAAGAGGAGCAGGCGCTGGCCATGGTGGCGCACATCTGTAAGCCCAGCATTCAAGGGGCTGAGGCAGGAGGATCTCTGTGAGTTCAAGGTTAGTGTGGGCCACACAGTGAGTTCAAGACCAGCCTGAACTGCATAGCGAGACCCTGTCTCAAAAAACTTAATTAATTAAGAGGAAAAAGTAAACACCTCAAGCCCCAAGTGCCACCTGGAATAGGAAATCAAAGACCACCTATCGCTTCTCGGCCTTTTGGCTAAGATCAAGTATAAAGGCCACCTTGTACCAAGGCACTGCAACTACCCCCCTTCCCAAACCACAAGGACAGCAGGACCACGTTTGTAAAACACGAGGGTCCTGGTATCACGGTGGGGTGCTGGGGGTGGTTGTGACCAAGACCCTTTTGGGAAACGCCAGCACACACTTCCCAAAAGGCAGACGTCACCAGCAAAGTCGGGGGACATGGCCAGCGGGCGGCTCAGGGTGTGGCTGGTGCCGCTCCAGTGACTGGCTTCACACTGCTCTGCTCTCTCCTGCACATCCATGTGTCTGGGACAGATGTGTATTTCTCCAGCAATAAGGGAAATCCAGCCTCTGCCAACCACAGAGGTGGGGCAGGTGGTGCCGGCTGCAGGAGGGGAAGCTGGCACCGTGGCACCAGGTGTCAGGGTGCCCAGGGGCATGGAGGGATGGTCAGGAGCACACTGTGCCCATGCCCACCGTCACACCCACTGCCACGCCCACTCCAGAAGCAGGTCCTGCAAATGCGACTTGGGAACATGCTGTGGGGCTGGGACAGCGTCAGCCCTGGGGGTGACACGGGGCACATGCAGTCATCTAGGGACCCAAGGTCGCATGCGCTCTCTGTGGTACCGGGGGGGCTGTATTCCAACCCCAGGCTTCCCGCTGAGGTCCTAACCCTGCACCACAGGGCTGGGCCATGCCTGGAGCCCTGGCAGACAGCACCATGCAGGGAAGGTGGCCCTAATCCAGGAAGGCCAGGTCTTCAAGGAAGGGGGGCATGGATGCCTAGCAGGAAGCACCCCACGTGGACATGGAGGCAGAGCCAGGGCAATGCACTGACAAGCTGGGGAGCGACGTGGACAGCAACCACAGGGGCCATGGAGGGGCCAGGACAGAGCTGTCCTCCTGGGTCTCAGCAGAGGCCCTGCGTGTGCATGTGCGTGTGTGTGCGCATGCGCACACGCATGTATCCCAGAAGCCCCACGTATGCGTGTGCATACACGTTGGTGCTTGTATTCCACAGCAGGAGAGCTCTGGTGGGACGCTGATATTTATAATTGTGAGCCAGGTGTGTGGTGCACTCCTGTAATCCCAGCACTCAGGAGGCTGAGGCAGGAGGATCACCATGAGTTCAAGGCCAGCCTGCACTCCACAGTGAGACCCTGTCTCAAAAATACAGGAATAAAAAATAATAAAATTGTGCTTGGAAGGCAGAAGGACGAGGAGAGGAAGTAAAAAGCACCAAGACACCAGATGGGCCTGGACCAGATCCCCACGGTGAATACATTCACGAGGTGTCACAAACACATGCTGATAAAAAGTTTTAAACTAAGAAAATAAAATAAAACTGTGCTTTTTTTGGTACCGGGGATCGAACTCAGGACCCTGCACTTGCGAGACAGGCGCTGGAACCACCGAGCTACCTCCCTGGCCCAAACTGTGCTTTTTATTTTTAAGACCTCGAAGAACAGAAAGGACGACGCTCTAAAATTCCCTAAACTTTGTCTCCACTCCTAAAAGCTGTGCTCTCGCTCCTGAACAGGTGCAGCCACGTGCCTAGGGCTGAGGCCACCCACGCCCTTCCGCGTGCCATCTGCACACAGGCACAGTGTGTGGGCAGGGCCAGTGCTGCCCACGCTGGGTTGGGCCGAGCCTCTGGGACCCCTGGCCCCTCCATCAATGCCTTGCTGGGCTCCTCCTGCCCCGGTCAGGCCTCCGCTGCCCTCACACACCCGGAGCGCCTGCTGATGCCATGGCAAGTGGCAAGTCCCACTCACCCGACAGCCGGGGCTGGGGCCTGCTGCCTGCCCACAGGTGGCCTGATGGTCTGGGTTCTGAGGACACTCAAGTGGCAGCGCCCACCTGCTCCCAGCCCGCAGCCTCCCCTCCGCCACCCCACTCCAGGCGTCCCAGAGTCTTGCACGTGGGCGAGGGCCGAGTCCTGAGGGTGCTGCACATCACGTGCAGTGCCAACCATGCCTCCCACCCAGTGTGCACCGCGCCCAGGCCCCAGCGGCCTCACCTGGCAGTAGCCCACACCTGGGTTGTGCAGCCCGTAGGCCAGCAGCACGTCGGACAGAGCCTTCTGCAAGCAGGGCTGTGCCATCTTTCGGAACCTCACGTTGTCCGGGAAGGTGCGGCTCAGGTCTGTGCGGAAATTCACCAGAGGTCACCATCTGCGCTCTGTGACCCACTTGTCTGCTCTCTTTTCTTTGTTTTGTTTTGAGACAGGGTCTTGCTATGTAGCCCAAGCTGGCCTTGAACTCAGTGATCCTCCTGCCTCAGCCTCCTGAGTGCTGGGATTATAGGTGTGCACCACCACACCCAGGCCCTTATGCATATGCAAGCACTCCCCACTGAGCAGAACCCCCAGCCCTTCCCTCTTGAAGTGTCCCAAGAAAGGCCCAGCTGACCTTTGCTCAACGTGGCCCAGGCCAGGGCTGCTGGGCCAGAAGGGGAGGGGACAGGAGCCGAGGGTCCCCGGAGCCCTCTCCCTTGGAGTTAGGGGCGGAGCCCTCTCCCCTGGAGTTGGGGGGCAGAGCAGCCCCCCCCAGCCAGACCCAGGATGATGGGTGGAAAATGTGCACAAAGCCCGGGACGTTTCCCACTGTTGAGGGCCACAGTCAGGAGGGCCAGGGTGGCCCCGAGGGGACAGGCAGCACTGACCTGGAAGCAAACCCGAATCTGTGCCGGGAGCCCCGCCTTCCTGCTCAGCACAGCCCCAGGCCAGGCACCAGGCCCCCCGACCCAGACATGCAGAGTCCAAGCACCCAGCCCGGGAAGGGCTGCACTCGGGCTACTTCAGGCCATGTGGACAGCACCAGGACAGCTCCCGAGGGACGTGGGCGCCTTGCTGTGGGCATGAGACACCTGGTTTACCCGGATGCCTCACAGCGCTGAACACGGAGCCCCGCGTGGGCAGGGGTCGCCTGCAGGCCACCTCACAGCAGAGCCCCGAGCACTCATTTGGGGGGACAGAGGGACAAACAACGTAGTATCCTCATGCGGGGAACATCGGACACGCAGCGGAGGGGAGACCCGCTTTAGCACTTTGAGGCCCCACCTCTGGTCTGTGGAGACGGAGGATGCCGAGGAGAGACGTGTGGGGCAGGGACCCCGAGCACTGGGTGACAGTGCCAGGCTCCTGCTGGGGTGGGGGTGGGGGGTCCTGGGCCACTGCTGCTCTCTCCTGAGAATCCAGAGGCGAATCTGTGTTACTCCATTTCCTGGAGAGCTACAGGCACTCAAATATCTGCTGAGCGGGTGAAGCAAAAAGTCTTGCCTGCAAATATTCCAGTGTTGGTTTTTCCCCAAAATACGACTCTAAATTAAAATCAGTTGGTGCTCTTTGCTTTTGTGCAGCACCGGGGGTGGAATGCAGGGCCTTCGCACTAAACTACATCCCCAGCCCTTTAAGAACGTGTCACCGCTTGTATTTCAAGGCAGGGTGTTGCTAAGCTGTCCAAGCTGGGTGCAAACTTGCCCCCCTCCCCGTCACAGCCTCCTGGAGTGCTAGGATCGCAGGCGGGCGTCCTGACTCGACTCCACCTGGACTGCCTGGACACCAGGGTGGACCCCACGGCTGCGCCTGGCCTGCTCCGGCAGCCCACCTGTCCTGATGGCTTCCTCCAGCTCAGGGTTTCGCTCTCCCCGCAGTAGCCGCTGGTAGTAGCCGGGGTTCTGCTCCATCTGGGCCTGCGCTCCGCTCACAGCCAGCCACACTCGGGCCCGGTGCTCCAGCGGGACCCCTTTCCGGATGTAGCGCTTCACTAGAACCAACCGGAGAGCAGCACAGTGAACAGCCTGAACAGCCCTGAGCGCTTGGCACGGTGACCGCCCACTCTGCTCCCCCACCCGCATGGCGGGCCAGGTGGGCTCCCGCTCGACTCTCCCGGGCACAGGCTGCCCGCTAAGGAGGGGCCTGCAGTGTGGCTGGGTGGCAGCGCCATGCCAATGTACACAAGGCCCTGGTTACACCCGACACTGGGAAAACAGCAGGAGGAGCTGCTCTCCAGGCAGGCGGAGCTGGGTGCACACTGCAGGTGGGTGTGTGGCTGGGCACGGTGGGTGGTGTCGGGATGCCAGCAGCGCAGTCTGAGGGGCAGACCCAGCAGGCGGCCGGCGAGGTGCAGGCAGAGTGAATTAGGGTACTCTGTCGCAGGAGTCCCTGTCCTGCACACTGCGCGCTGTCTCATGGGGAAGTGAAGAGCAGTTTCCAGTGACCGCAGAACCAGGACCGAAGTTAAACCCGGGAGCTGCCGGCTTGAATCTGCAAGGTGGGGCTTCCCTGGCTGGAGCACCACATGGAGGTACCCTGTGCTCTTCCTGACTGTCACCAGCAGAACAGCTACTTTTCAAAGCAAATAGCCAAAGCCATCGTTCCCTCTGGGGATTTCATCATAGACACTATTATCTCAGGCTGCACTTTAGGAAGCCCTGAAGTTTGGATGTTAAATGTCCCCAAGGCCTGTGGCTGAAGGTCTGGCCCCCTGGACCAGCTGCCAGGTGGGGCCTGGAGGGAGGGGAGTCTGCCGATGAGGGGACTGCTGTCCAGCCGGGGACCCCCCTCCTGTACTTCCTGGCCCTGAGGCGAGGGTCTCTCCCAGGTGTGACTCGCCATGTGACACAGAGCCACAGGGTCAACCGACCACAGACGGTGGCCAAAACTAAATCTTTCTCTTCAAAGGTAACCAAACAGCAAGAAAAAGAAATAAAATTTCCATCAATGGCACAAAGCCCACTAATTGATACACACACAAATCTGAGTTGTATTTAACAGACAAAAAATGATCAGAATCACCAAGCACACAGGTCCTGATCGGGAAAAGCACTAGTGAGCTGGAGCTGCTACCCCAAGTTCCAGGGGACCTGGAAGACAGGGAGCTACTCTGGGGCACTGTCCATGGTCCCCACGGCCTCCACCCGCCGAGGGGAGCCTGAGGGCCCTACTGGGAGGACCCAAGTGGATATCCAGGAAGCCCAGGGCAGGACAGACCCCAGAACCTCCCACCGAAGCTACAAAGAGCCCAGAATCCTCTCCAGCTTTGAAGAAACACCGGAGATCCTGAGTCTCAAGAACCCCACGGTGCCCTTGGACTAACTGCTCTGCAGCATGACCTGGAGCCAGCCTGACAGTTCTAGCACAGATGCTACTAATCAGAAAGCTGTCCTTCCATCCTTCCCCCCAGGACGATGACACTGCAGCCCTGTCATGGCAACATGGCCGGAAGCTCCGAGTGCCACTCCTTTTCTGCAGAACAGCAAGAGCAGTGTCAATCGAAACACAGACAGAGGCTGCTCTAACTCACAGGGACCAGCCAAAAGGCACAGGCGCGCACACCAGAAATGTTTAAACTGCATCACAGCAACACCAAAAGTTATACATCAAACCCACAGTAATAAAACCTGGTATTGGTGAAATGTTAGAGAAGAAGATTAAAGCAATGTAGTATATCATGGAAAAGAATCCGGAGGCAGACTTACACAAAAAACTCAACTGCTTTTTGACAAGGTCACACAGGAAATCCGATGCAGACAGAATCATGGCTGACCAATGAAAGAATGCCCAGAGTAAAAATACAACAGCATAATGCAGTAGCAGAAGTGCACCACCACTTGGCATGCTCACATTTCTGGCAGGAGCACAAATTTGTCCAGTCACGTTAGAGAGGCTTTGTTTCTGTTCAGAGGTGCTGGGATCGAGCCCTGGGCCTTCCTCCAGCAGCTGAGGCCAGGCAGTTACTTACTAACCATTTGACAGGACCCAGCAAACCAAGTCCACAGTGTTTACCTGAGAGAAGCGTGCAAGTGAATGTTATGTTGGCTTTCCATATTCCAAATGCCTCCCGATGAACAGGCCCCGCCATGGCAGACAAAGTGAAACGGAAAAGCAGATCAAGCAGGCCGGCTTTGCGGGAGAAGCACGCTGTCTGCTCCGGGCTCCCGTGGGACCCATTCACTGGGCCCGTGCGCAAGGACCAGCATGGTGAAGACATCGAACACCACGGTCTGCAGATGACTGTGCTACTGGAGACACCACGAGGTGAAAATCCTCCAGAAAAAGAAAGACAACACTCACCAGGACTTGAAATGCGAGATAAGGCTGAAGTCAGGGTGAGTCCGGGGCCAAGGGTGTGGGCCTCAACCGTCTGCACCCCGCTGCTCTTCCCAGCCGGGCTCCCACCTCTGAATGGAGCACACGGTCTACTCCTGTCTGGTGTCTGCTAACCCACCCTGGGCTTTGCCAGTACAGGGACCCCTGACAACACCCCTAGAAAACAGGCCCACGCCAGCAGGGACACCAGGGTTGTAGGCCCTCACACCTTCCACTGGACCAGCCAGGTCCCCTCTTCCTGTAGATCAGCAGACTGCAGCTTGCGGCTGCCACCCCTTAGGCTGAGTCTCACCAGGGATCAGACACAATCGCACCCAAACCTGTTCAGGCCAGCTACACTTGTCACCACAGCTGCAGCCTGATTAGGGTCACATCATCAAAGAGGTTACTAGACAAAAATGGTTGCTACGTCAATAAAACCAAGTTAAACTTTTAGAAAGGTTGGGACAAGTTCTCAGGCAAAGCAGGACAAAGCAAAAACTGCTGGACTAGACGGAAAATAACTGCAAAGGTGGCGGACAATGTAGGAGTCTGCAGTGGAGCTCCTTCCACAAGGCCTCTGATTCCTACCCGCCCGAGCCCCTGCCACAGGGCGACGGTGACCGCACCCCTCCCCCAGTGTGGCTTCCGTGAGGAAGGGGGTGCAAACCCACCCCCCTCAAAGAAAAGGACCGGAGGGGCCAAGCAACCAAACCAGACAGGAGCACACCTGTGTTCCGCACACGGAAGGTTCGTAGGGACACAACCACGAATCCTCAGGGCCTCTGCTCTGACTGACCCCGGGCCAAGCCTAGGGTCGACAGGCCACAGACACTGCCTCCTGCTCTGAAGGTCACCTGCAGAGACGCACGAGCATCTGTGTGTGCACATGTGAGCATGCATGAGCACACAGCTGCATTTGAGTGATCTCCGCAGGAGGGTGGGGGGTGGGGTTGGAGAGAAACAGCCTCACTCCACATCCTTCAGTGCAATTAAAATGTTCATCACCTCATAACTTAGATTTTATATAACTCCAAAGTTAGAGGGCCAATCAAATTTGAAGAATAAATTCAAAAGGAAAAATAAAAGTAGATGCCTGCTGGAAATATTAACATACTGAGGGAGCAGGGACGGGTGTCTGATAGTGTTTGCCTCATGGGGCTTTCGAGGTCCCTTCCCCTCAGGCTCTGCCAGCTTACTTGATGCTGCGTGGCCAGTGCTGAGCACAGCCCAGGGGTCACCTCCCACCCCAGCAGCAACAGGTCACCCACGCAGGGAGCCCACGGGGCACAACATGGCTGGGCCACCTGCCTCCCGGCACACAGCAAGCTCCATGGACGCGCTCACCGACTTCACGCGGTTTCCCCAGCACTGCTCTACCTATGACTCGCGGGGCAGCAAGCTGGGGCTGCTCTTCACTGGAGTCCCTCCTTCGGCTCACCCCACGCGGCGCGGACAGGCCACCCTCACCCCACACCCGTCCTGTCTGGGAGCAGGGCCACCTGACTTCCTCTACACGGCACCCACGCGCTCCCTCACCCGGGCACAGCTGGTAATGCTGCCCAGGCCGACACCTGTTTGGCCAGGTAGTACTGCAGTCGTCCTAGCCAGGGGCTCCAGGACCCAGTAGCAAGGAAACAAAAGTCCTACAGGCAGGGCGGGGTCTTGGGTTCCAGTCACAGAAACAGGACTGAAACGAAGTAAGGCGCGTGCTGCTCACAGGCTTGGGGCACCGGGCTGGGACGGGCGCCGGTTCAGTTTCCAGCCCGGCTGTAGCCAGTTTGGACAGGAGGGAGCGTCCCACGTGCTCAGCGGCCGCTCCCAACGCGGGCTGGACTTTGCCCATCTCTGGGAAGGGCCGGCCAGGCCAGGTGGCTGGGTAGGTCCCCGAGGAGCCTCCCCGTGGCACCGCCCAAAGACCCTGGGTGTTCTTCACCTCACCGTCCTGGGGGCAGGCCATGCCCTGGGCGGGGGCTACTGCGGTGTCGGGGCGAGGAGGTCGAGGTGCCCGAGGTGGGGGTCGGGGCCTCGGGGATCGCGGTTTCCGAGAGTGGCGGGGTGCGGCCGGGTCCCCGGGTGGCCGCGTGGGCCGCCCCACTCACCTGTCGCGGTCCTGCGCAGGCCGCTGTCCCCCTGCAGCAGCCGGGACCACTTCAGGGCTCTCCTGGTGAGCACCGCCAGGTAGGCGGAGAGGAACTCGTCGTAGGCGGCGTAGTCGAAGTCTTCGGGCCGCTCGAACCCATACGGGTCGACCCTGCAAGGCGCGGACAGCGGCTGCAGAGGGGGCCTCGGCCGGCCGGGCCGGGGCGACCCCCTCCTCCCCCCATCCCTGCACGGCCTCCCGGGCCCCGTCCACCCCGCCCCGCGGCTCCCACCCACCTGAGCCCGCAGGCCGGCGGTGCCGGCGAGCGCTCAGCCCGACGCATGCGGTGGAGGGAGCGGGGCTGCGACCCCGTGCGCGTGGGCCCGGGGCGCCGGAGCTTCCGGCCGGGCGGGGCGGGGCGGGGCGTAGAGTTCGGGGCGGGGCCACGAGGGAGGAGTCAGAGGGGAGGCGAGGAGCTGGGGGCACGGAGGGGCGGGGCACAGGGGCGGAGGGGGAGGGGAATATGGTCAAGAGGCGGGGCTGGGAGCTCTATGGGGCGGGGCCCGAGCTCGGGGGCGGGGCGCGGGGCGCGGGGCGGGGCCCTGCTCAGGGCAGAGGGTGAGTGTCCTTCAGCTTTCCGCGACCTGGACTCCTCTTTTCTTACGCTTGTCCTTTTTTTTTTTTGGTACCAGGGATCGAACTCGGGTTCTTGCGCTTGCGAGGCAGGAGGCAGCGGAACCACCACTGAGCTAAATCCCCGACCCTGTCTTACGCACATCTTTCCACCTACTCCCACTCCCGGGACTTGAACGCTCCGGACTTTGCGTCCACTCAGGACAGCCGCCTGGCTCCGGCCTCACCAACCATGGGGGCCGCGGTCAGGAGCCCGCGGGGCGGAGTCCACCCCTCGGACCTCCGCCCTGGGCCTCACCACTCTGGGTCCCTCTCTAAGTCCATCCCTGGGTTACCCCGCTCAGGGGCTCCTTGTCCAGGGTCTCCCTGCCCACCATGAGGCCCCTCCCGAGTGGTGAATGGGGCCTGGGGAGAGTGCAGCCCCGTGGGGCGGGCACCCATGTCCCCTACTTGGTGACCACTGCCGGGACCCATCCTTTCCCGGCACACTCATGGGCTGCAGCTCCATGCTCTGGATCCCTTGTCCCTGTCTACTTGGTGTCCTGAGGAGTGGACGCTTGGCATGAGAGCCACCCCGGGCTGCTGTTCAAAGCAGCCAGGCCTGGGTTAGGGTGAGGAGGAGTGGCCTCCTGCAGCCTCCGCGTGGTGAGCAGTGGACGTATTGGTTGTGAGGAAGGCCTGGCTCTACCACCTCCTCCACATCCCAAAGGCCTGCCCCAGCAGCTCCCTCCTGACCAGGTGGAGTGGTCTCGGGCCTCAGCAGACTCACCTGGCGCCCAGTTGTCCCAGAACATTCCCTCTTGGGCCCTTTGGGAGCTGGAAGAGAGCTGTGCGTGGAACTAGACCACCCTGTGGGGACTGCTGTGGAGTTCCAGCCTGGTCCACACCCAGGAGGCTGCAGAGAGCTGTGTGACCCCGACCCCAGCTGCCCAGAGGCCCAGATGCTGGCTCTGAGGACTTGACTGGTTGGCCCAGCCGACAGCATCCCTTCTCCCCCGGGCCTGCAGCATGCTGTGCTCTGGCATCCTGGGAGCTTCCTGGGCAGCCTTGCCTGGGCCTGGCCACAGGGAGCTGATGGGTGGCCTTTGTCATGGACAGACTCATGCCTGGTTGCTCTCTCCTTTCTCATTAAGCCCTAGAAGGAAGAGGAGAGACAAGTCCTTTACCACTGGGGCCTGACAGCGCCGCTCCCAGCTCCTGTGCCCTGGTCCATGCCCGCTCCTTCTGCCAGTTCCCCCTGGCACAGCCCACTCAGCCAGGGGGCCCTGGAGGCCCCTGTGAGGAGTCTCTGGATCCCACCTCAGCCCCTCTCACAGCCTTGTAGAGCAGCCAGAAAGCACAGGCCCTGGCCCTGGGTGCTTGCTTGTGAGCGTGGAGGATACCCTGCCTCTCAGGGGCAGCGCCCATGGGAGGTCCCCGTGGGCGTGCGGATCAGAGTGGACTGTACAAGAGCGGCTGCCCTCCAGGAAGAGTGGAGGGAGGGAGAGATGCCTGCTAGGGATGAGAGTGGCTGGCAGCCTCAGCCGGGCGGAGCAGGCAGCCCCCTGCTCCTTCCAGGCTCCAGCCTGGCCCCTGGGACCAAGGACAGCGGGCTGTGCCTGTGAAAAGCCTCCCTTCCGCTGGGCCCTGGCACCTGATACCTTTTTGGTGAGGTCTCTGCAGGGCTGTCCAGGCAGCAGGGCTCTCACCTGGAGTACTCAGCCAGCCCAGCCTCCTGCAGCCCCAGGGGCCTCAGGCCTAGGCAGGGAAGCCAGACCAGTCAACCAGGGCCTGTGAGAGGTCAGGGTGCTTCAGGAGCCCTTGGACCCTGGGCTGTCCCTCGGAAGGTCCAGGCGAGGCCCTGATGGCAGCTGAGACCTGGGAAGAATGAGTGGACCTTAGATGGAGGGGACATGGCCACAGCGTGGCCTGCTGGTCTGCTGTCAACGCAGCTGCTGAGGGGCCAGCCAGACACCATGGGCTCCTGCTGCCCCTCGAGGATGGAGCCTGCCCCGGGGCTCCTGGGCGCTGGACTTTGGGCTGGACTCCCTGGCCCTGCACACTGCCTGGCAGCACCTGGGGGCACTGCAGGACCGCACCTCACACCCCAAGGGCTGCCAGGGGCCTGAGCCCTTGCCAGGGCCAAGACTCTGCACTGCATGCAGCCCTGAGCCGTGCGGCCCGTCCCCAGGCCACCAGAGTGGCCAGAGCTGTGCAGCTGAGAACCCTGCTGGTCCATCAGGGGCTGCAGTCAGAAAGGAAGCAGCCACTGCTAGAGATTAGAGGGGCTTCTGGGACATGACAGGGGTCCGCCAGCCCCGGAGGCACTTGCTGGCCCAGGCTGACATGGAGGAGGTTCAGGGATGTGCAGGGTTTCTAGGGTGTTTCCGTATCTAATAGCTGTGTGTGCATTGTTAACATGAGTGGAAACTGACCTGAGCCCTGCAGACCTGGAAAATAGGATGAATAAAGAAACCCCCTCTTGGCATCCCAGAGTGGGGCTCACTGCCTAGCGCCCCAGCCACCCTTGTGCCAGGATGAGACTATGGTGTCTGCTGGTCCCTCACAGAACCAGCACCCGGGTCCTTCTGAGCCCGGGACAGAATGCTTGACCTTTGCCCATCTGAGCAAGGTCCCCCTGGGGAGCAGGGGCTGGGGAGCAGCCACCCCACATGCCTGGTCCTCTCTGCCTCCTCTGACCCACTCTGGACAAGAGGACTGCTTTCTGTCCCCTTTATCTGGCAGCTCCGGTGGTGGGTTCTCATACATGTTCTCTGAAAATAAGACCTAACTGGAAAATAAACTCTAGCATGATTTTTCAGGCCCCTCGTAATAAGTCCTACCCCTGAAATAAGGCCCAGTTAGGATCACTTTCCAGACGGACCCATTTTAGCACATTCGCTGAACACAAGACAGATGTATTGAATGATAAAATAATAATACTAATATACAATTAAATATAAATAATATTATTGACATTAATACTTAAAATGAATGATAATTATAATTAAGTACTGTATTTGTAAATTCCCAAGTGAGCACCTTTAGACTAGAGGTAAACACTTACGTAAACAGATGAACTAGAGACCTACTGCTGAGCGGCCAGTCGGAGGACAGGCAACACCCAAATAATGTGCACACTTGACAGTGAACAGATGTGGTCGTGTCTAATATGAATCTTTATAATTCAATATGTTGTGTGTTGTAACAGATGTACTTAATGCACTTGTGTGAAATAAAGAAACATTTTCTGAATTTTGCTGCCTGCAATTTCTCATAGCTTTTGTGTGGACTGTCTTTTTTTTTTTTTTGAGACAAGGTCTCACTCTGTAGTTCAGGCTGACCTTGAACTCACTATGTCGCCCAGGCTGGCCTATATTCGTGCTAATCCTCCCAAGTGCTAGGATTACAGATGTGCACCACTACGCCTGACTGGGACCTTCATTCTTAACTGTCATCATTTCTGTTAGCATTCCTGTCTCGAAAGCCTTCAGTTAACACTGATTTAATAGAAACCTGTGAAGCCCAGCCTGCAAGAGGTGACTTGGGTGAAGAATTCACGGGATAAGGTCACTGACAGCTGTGTTGCCAATGCACTATGAGCAGGCTACGTGGACAGGAAGCGCTCATTTACAGAGAGCTCTGTTGGGGGCCTTGGACATTGGGGCTGATCTAGGGAAAGTGGAGCCCCAAGAAATGCAGGAGCTATGACGATGTTCCAGAAAAGATGACACGATTGTGTCTGAATAAGTGTGGACGTTTATACATGAATGCACAAACGAGTGTAGACTGCCATACATGACAAAATAAGACAGGCTGCTAGTAAGCCCGGCTGTGTCTTTTGAAGTAAAAATTAAGACCTCGTCTTATTTGAAGGAAATACAGTCTGTATTCATTTCTCACGCTGGGAACCATATTCTGCTCTCTACTTCTGTGCCTTTGGCAGATTTTTTTGTTTTTCTTTGACTTTTGTTGGCAGATTTGTTTTTTATTGGACTTGAGAAGACAATGAAGTCTGGAAACAGCTTTAAAAATACTCCAGCCAGGGAAAAGCGGAGATGGAAAGAGCAGAATGATAAAAATCTTTGTAGCCCAATCGTGAGTCTCTGGAGGGTTTAGGGGATGTTTGAAATGCTCTGTCATCTGCTCCAGGCCCTGCCCTGTAGGTCTGTGGCAGGGGCCTGCTGTGGGCCCGCTGCCTGGGCAGAGTCCCCTGGGTGGAGCCCGCCTGGACAGGTGCTGCACACCTCTCCCTGAGGACTGGAGGTGCCTTGCTGGGCATCCCCACCTCCTGCTAGGAGGCCGGAGGCACAAGGACTGCTTACTCAGGGACTGAAGGCCAGACAGGGCCTCTGGGGATGGGGCCCCACCCTGGTCTTCCTCCTTCACAGGGAGGTCCCCCCTGGTTGCTGTGGGGGCTGGGCGGCCTCTTCCGACTCCCATCTGCACGGCCTGTGAAGAAGAAAAGCAGGTTCAGGGAACAGGCGGGTCCAGTCCACCTGCAGCCTGCCGGTGCCTCGGAAGCAGGAGACTGACGGGGGGCCACCCATAAAACCAGACTCCAGTGCCTTTGCTTTTCTCCTTCTGTCCACGCTGCGTCTGAACATCGGGAAGTCTTCTCTGGGCATTGCAAGAAGCTTATGGCTTGATGGAGGAGAAACTCCAGAGTTATCAGTGGGCAAGCGCCACTGTAAGAACGGAATATCTCCTGAGGGGAAGAATGCCGCGAAACATGGTGTTGTGTCTGAGCCATAGCAAGGCTCTGGACAAAATATCTGGAGAGCGAGGGAGGGGTGTGGACAACTCCCCTGGAGAGCAAGGTGGCCCCAAGCTTGCCCTGCAGACCCTCAGGAGTGCAGGGCTGGGCAGTTGTTCCCTCAGTCCCTTCTGAGGCCTAGTGTGCTGTTGGTGTCCTGGGGCTGTGGTGACAAAATCCCACACTTCAGGTGGCCAGGCAGGGCTGGCTGGGCTCCTCTGTGAGGGCCCTAACTTAGGTCACCTCAGCAGCCTCTGCAGGGACCTCTCCAAACAGCATGCTCTGGGGCCAGGGCTCAAGATTCCACATTCGAGTTCAGCCACCAGGGGTGGGCTGGGATTTGCTAAGATGAAAGGAAATGTCAGGCTTGACCTGGTTGTGAGATGCTGAACGGATTGCTCTTTAACCCAAGCTACAGTTTGATAAGATACAAAAGCCACAACAGAACAGGCGGCCAAGGCAGGTGCTGTCCCCGCCCGACAAAGCTGTGCTGCCTGGGATGGAGAACGCAGGACGGGATGTCCCCAGCATAGACACCAGCTACAAGCACAGCCTCTTCTCAGTGCCCAGTCACCTGAAAACGTCCACACACCTGCCTTGCCCAGTGCACGGACCCCGCCACGAATGTCTGCTCTGCCCCTACACGTGCCAGACGTGGCCGACCTCTTCCCATGCTCTGTAAAGCGTTCTGCCTTTCCTTTGTTCGGGCCGGTGGCCTCCTGGCTGCCGTCAGTCCACCTCTCCCCGTGAATACAGCCCATACCTCTTTGCCTTCACCAGCCTGCTCGGGTGGTCTCACCACAGAGGCCACAGTGAGGAGGTCCTCAGGCAGCAGGAGGCTGTGGGGCAGGGCCTCCGTGGGCCCCAGGGTTCTAGTGCAAACCCGGAGCAGCAGATCCTCATGTGAGGGCATTTCCTGTCTCCTCTCATGTTCTTCTCTCCATCCCACTGGGCTCCAGCCCCTGTGCCTTCTCAGCATTCACAGCCCCCTTTCCAGCCTCCTCGGATGCTGCCTGTGAACCCTAAGTCCTGAGCCACAATCCTCAGGAGCCCAAATGCCATCCTTTATGGCAGCAGCCAGACATGAACAGTCGGTGTTCCACATCTGTGAAGCTGTGCAAGGCTGCTCTGGCTGTGGCTGTGAAGATGGTAAAGCCCGACCTCTCCATTGGCCCCAGGAAGGGCAGAGGTGGGTGTGGAAGGGCACAGCATTGTGTTTTTATGAACCCGCTTTTCTGTTGGGTGGCACTTGGCAGCAGCATTCACTATATTCTTTATCACACCTCCCTTGTAAAGATACTCGGGAAAGAGGACTCTAGAACTGCTCCAGAAAGTGTAAGGGTAATGGGATGAGTGTTCAAGTGAAGACGAGGATTTTGAGGGGAGTCAGAGCAGTCTGCCTTTTACTGTGATAATTTAAAAAATGTAAATACTCACCATGTGTTTGATCACACCGTGTAGCTGTCAGGAAAATGGGGGTCACATGTGTGATCAGAAACAAGGCTTCTCCTTCACTGTCATGGGCAGGCAAAGCACAGAGCTGGGGTCCTGAGGGGCAGGGACACAGAGTGGGGCCAGGAAACTGCAGGGACAGGGAGGTGAATGACACTGTGTCCAGGAGGAGGGAGGGAGCCACCTTGGCAGGCAGAGGAGACTTCTGCTGCAAATGCAGGTGTTCTCTGCAGAAGGGGCGGAAGCTCTGCCTCAGAGCCTCCCTTGTCTGCTCTTCTGCACCCCTGCCACCCTGTTCTGGGCTTGAGCCTCAGGGACCCAGATCCCCAGGTGAGGGGAGGAGCTGTCCTTCCCTCCAGCGCTGTCTCCAGCCTGAGCTGGCCCTGGAAGAACGAGCCTGTCCTGTTTCTGGCTGTTTCCCTTTGAAGTTTTCTGCACTCTCGAGACCTGGAGGTTGTGGAGCCCTCTGCCCTCGGGAACATCCCCCAACGGACCAGACTGGACCAGACCGAAGGCTTGGGAATTACCAGGCCAGGAAGCCAGGTGCACAGCCTGCCTCCCTGGCAAGCAGAAAGAGCTTTGCATGCACAAGGTGAATACTGGGGGTCTTGGTTAGGAAGCAGCCTTTAGCAAACTCATTGTAAAAGCCCTACTGGGAGCTGGAGTTGGAGCAGCAGAAAGGGCATCAGACACCAGAGCATCAGTTAGTCCAGGGAGACTGCGCCTGGAGGACAAGCACTGATCCACAGCTTCTCTGCCACCTGCTGCCTGGAGGGGGGGGAACCACACCCTTCTTGGGGATTTCACCTGGAAATGCAGCTCGAAGCTCGGCAAAGGCCTCAGCCCTGCACCTCAGAGGTCTAAACCTCACAGGCATCTAGGAGCAGGTGTCCAGATGGGTCCAATTTTCCTGGGGTTCACTTCTCCTGGGGAAGGCAAGACAGGGAGGGGCTGCTGGGACCTGCCACGTCTCCTCTGCAGGAGCAAGGTTCTCTCCCCACCCCCTGGGGGCCCCTGATGCTTCCTCAGTCATAAAATGTTTTTCTTTCTCTTCCACCTCTTTGGAGACATTTTCTGGGTTGTAAAGCAATTTCACTACGGGAGATGGGAGATGGCAGTATTGATGATGCCCAAAGCAGACTTTAAGCAGTGCAGGCAGTAAAGAGTTAACCCCACAGCTGGCTTGTTTATAGAAGTGAGTCCCACCCAAATTCCACTTCCACAACTAAAACTTTCTTACTAGAAGCACAGTGTTCTAATTACAACCATATATTTTGTCTGTTCTGTTCCTAATTCGAGAATGCTTTGTCTTGTCCTTTATGAGCCTTGCTTACGTTAATTTCCATAGAAACCACATGGACCAAGCATCTTTACATGTAGTGCGATCCTTGTATGTAGCTTGCTTTTACCCCAATTGATTACCAATAAAAATCAGTGACTTGGATTGGCCATTGCCTTTGTTGGCTGGGTCCCTGATTTCTGTCTCTCTGAGTTTTTAAGGTTTTTTCCTGAGGCCTTTGTTGTACACTTGGCAGGAGACTGGCGCCTACTGCAGAGGTTTCAGGTAACATTTCAGGGGTCCCCAGCATTTCATTTTTAATTGTATTTCCTCCTGGCTGCCCAGGGGAATGGCCCTGGGAACATGAGACACTGGGCTTCGGAGTCTCCATCCACTCTTCCAGGCTGAGGAGGAAGCCTCCTCCTCCTCCTTCTTTCTCCTCCTCCTTCTTTCTTCTTTGGCACTGGGTGGGAATTGAATCCAGGGCCTTTGGACTGAGCTACATCCCCGGCCCTCTGTTAAATTGTTGAGGCAGGGTCTCACTAAGTCGCTAAGTTGCCCAGGCTGGGCTTGAACTTGTGGTCTTCCTGTCTCAGCCTCCCAGTGTGCTGAGACTACAAGCACGTGTCACCATGCCTGGCAGAGGGCCTAGAGTGATTGCAGCACACAGCTGTGTTTGTTACACTTGGCCGCCTTCTGTCCTGTGTGTGCCGATTCCCGTGCCGGCCTGGTTCTGTCTGGATGCTCTAACCCACCCAAGAAGGCACCTTCCCCCAACATGGGTACACAGATCTTGTCTCCTCACAAGACTTCTGCCCCTTGGAGTTTCTAATCTGGCTTTCTGTCACCACTACTAATTGCTCGATTGGCCCAAGCCAGAAACCTGGGAGTCAGCCTCAGAAACAAATTGTCACAGAGGTGCAAATGCGAAAGGAACTGAAGGCAGAGTCCAGGCCATGGGCGCTCTGCGCTCTCTCCCCCCACCTCCCAGGGCTCCATCTGTTGGACCTCTGTCTGTGTACGTTTCCTTCCAGAGTGTCTGTCTTCTTATGCAACAGAATGTACACAGGCATGCACAAATGCAACAAAAATGAGCGCACAAGTACACACACACCTATCCAGGCCTATACACGCACACACATGCACATGCAGGTGCACACATGTGTGACACATGGACACACGACACATGCACATACATGCACACACACGTGTGTATACCCACAAATGCTTGCATGTGCATATATGTATATATATGAGCATAGGCATACACATACACTGCTATGCATACTCCATGCGCATGCATATGCACAGATATGTGCACACATGGACACACCTATACACACCCAAACTGCACATGCATGTATATGTACATGCACACACGTGGACACATGCAGGCTCATACATACTCACATATGTGCATTATGTGCACACATGGACACACACCCATACACGCTCACACATGCACACACGCATGAGCATGCACATGCACTTTATTGAATGGAGTCTTTCTCCATGTAATATTGGAGCTGTGTCACCTCTCAGCTCACTGACTCAGCACCAAGCCCACCCTTTCCAACACGTCCAAGATGAGGAGGAAGTGCTGTTCAGTGAAATCCATTCAGTGCCCGAGGTAAAATTCAAACAGGAGCCCCATTCCATCAGCTAACAGCTCTGCTTGGCCTGTGCAGCCCCTGTGTGAAGGGCCAGCGCCAGCGTCCGACAGCCACGGTGGAGCGGAGCGCAGACAGGGAAGCTGGGTGGCATCTTCTGCAAAATCCATCTGCGTCCTCGAGATCGGTACATTTCACTGGGTGTAAATTTTACATCATTTTTAAAACATGAAACTGAGAACTTGGGTTTTATCAGCAGACCTGCTCTATGTAGAAGAATAGTAGGCCATACAGGCAGCACAGAACAGAGGAAGAGCTGAGCTCAAGGCCCATAAAGATTCCGTGGCTGTGACCTTTGGCAAATCATCCAGGCCGTGTGGGCCGGGACAGGCAAATGACCCAAGGCACACGGCTCCTGGACTGCTGTGACAGTGACGGCAGACGACCTGCATCCGGAGACCTGAAGCCCAGTATCAAGTGTTGCCGGCCCGGAGCTCCTGAAGGCTCTGGAGGCCTCCCGCTCCAGGAGTGCCCTGAGCTCCTCAAGTGGGCATCGGTGGGTTGGGGGCACCACTTCGGCCTCAGCGCCATCTTCCCAGGCCCTTCCTCCTTCCTCTGTGAGGCACCTCCTCCTCCTAGAAGGACACACACTGACTCAGGGCCTGGCACCAGCTAGCATGGCTCTCGCTTCAGTGATCATGGAGATGAAACGAGGCATTTAGCACAGATTCACAGGAAAAGCTCTCACTGAAAGTAAGGGAAAGTGAAAGGGGCACCAGACCGAGAAAGGACAGAAGAGCAGACAGGAAAGTCTTCACTGTGCGAGGAGCTGAGGGTGCCTGGGTCTGCAGGGTGGACCAGGGATCCTGTCTTGGGTGCAGCGGTGGGCTTGCCCAGTCCCCATGAGCTCGGTGGTGGTTTGTGGGCCAGCTCTGCTACTGTCACAGGTGAGTGCTCCTGTTGGGGAGGTGACCCTACCATGGAGTGGTTAGCCAGGTCCTGCTTGTCCTGGAACCCGGGGTGACTGCAGGTTTAGGGCGTTGTCCCTGGACTTTGAGACATCACTCAGGTGGCTGGAACTGAATGTTGTAAAAGTTGGTGGTTGGACACCCTGAAAATCTTGAGGATAACTTTAGTTACTCTTACTGTGATGTCCTAATCTTGAAGGTCAGTTTAGGGCTAATACAGCTTCTAATACAGACAGTCCCCTTGCAATTAACATCTGGTATGCAGAGCCCAGAGCAAACCAAGGCAGCATAAAAATAAAGGGAGAGACCCTGAGCTTTTCCAGCTTTCCCTGGCCTCCAGGTCCTGCTGCAGACTCACCCTAACCCAAGGATCCACATCTGAACCAGCCATACCTGCAAAGACCCTCTTTCCAAAGAAAGTCCTAATCTGAGGCTCCCAGAGACCTGAATTAGGGGCTGCTGAACCCAAAGGTCGATGTGGAGAGCACAGCAACAGACCCAAGACTGCATGGAATCTGTTTCCGAGATCAGAGTCCCTGGGGAAGGGAGGTGCTGGGGCCCTTGGTGGCTCATGAGGGGGCTGTGCCCTGACTAGCTCCAAGCTGTCTTGACTTCTCTGGACTGGCTGGTAATGTGAGAGGGTTTCCAGGAGCCAGAGGAGAGCCTGTGGTTTTGTGGTTGTTTTGTTTTGTGTTATGGTGCTGAGGTTCGAACCCTGGGCCTCATGTGTGCCAGGCAGGCGCTCTACCATGGAGCTACAAGGTGGCCACAAGAGCCTGTTTTGGACGAAGAACCACTTCACGAGACTAGCAGGGCATCTCCTTAAAACCTGGTTCTTTGTTACCTGGGACAGGGACAGGTAGTCAACAAACATGTATGATCAGAAAGCCACTGGAGTTGGTCAGGTGTGGTGGGGCAGGCCTGTAACTCAGCCCTGAGGACTGGAAGTACAAGACCTTGCCTGGGCAACTTAGCATGACCCTGTCTCAAACTAAAAACTAAAACCGGCTGGGAGAACTCAGTGGTACAGCACCCCTTGCTGGGTTTGAGCCAAGTACTGCAAAACAAACAAACAAATGAGGGAGAGACAGAGAGAGAGGGAGAGACAGAGAGAGAGGGAAAGAGCCTGCCTTGTGAATCACTCGGAATCTAGACTCCAGAGCAAGCTCCCCCTGATGTGACTTCACACTGCAGGTGTTACGAATCAGCATCGGTGGCCATACACGGCCCAAGGGACGCCTCTCCTCCTCACTGTAGCACCTCAGTCCTAAGAGAGGTCCCAAGAGGCTGCTGGGAGCACCTGGTGCTGAGCACGGTGACCCAGGACTGAGGTGAAGCACTGCTGCTCCAGCCTCCTGGAAAGACTGCGTCAGAAGGCAGGCGAAGTGAGGACTTTGCTCTGCCCTAAAGTTCTGTCTTTTGTTTTATTTTTGTTTTGGGGGGGTTTTTGGTACCGGGGATCGAACTTGGGTCCTTGCACTTGTGAGGCAGGAGGTGGAACCTATGAGCCAAGTCCCCGATCCAAGTTCTATCTTTTTATTGAAGCAGGTCACTTCCTGGGCACTGCTCAGCCTGCAAACAAAGAGTGTCCCACTTCTTCTGAGCCTTCTCTAAAACAGGCAAAGTGAATCCTTCAGGAAGAGCTTGCCTGGCTGATGTCTTCCTGGATGGGAAGTGCAGTGAGTGAGGCACAGAAGGGTAAAAGTTGCACAGTTTCTCCTAAAAGAGAGACCAATAGTTTAAAGAGCAAAATAAAGGAACGATGTCCGGCAGCACGGACCTGGTGTGGCCTGCAGCTCTGCTGCTCCTGCCAGCCAGCGGAAAGTCTTGGCCACCAGCAGCTCCAGCCAGGTTCCCCAGGAGCCTTTGTTTGCAGAAGCTGCTGACATTTATCAGCAGCCACCTCAGCCCCGTGGAGCTGCAGGCCCTCAGCTATGGCCAGCCCTGGGCAGAGGCCAGCTGGTCCTCACCCTGTCATCAACACCAGGGCTGCCCAGGGTTCCCAGCCCTTTTTACAGGTTTGTGCGGTAGGTAACTCACTCACGTACACAACCCCACAGGGGCAGTCCTTTCGGGGTTTGTGTGGTCCCCTGGCAGGCTGGGATGCAACCTGGAACTCACCCTGCTGTAGCTCCGGGGACATCCAGTGCCCCCTGGTGGCCCCGAGGACAAGGTGCAGAGGTGGGCAGCACCCCAGGTCCACCATGGGAAGGGACTGCTGAAGTCCCCAAGTGTTGACAACCCACAGCGACTTCACCCAGGAAGCCTCCTGAGTCCCTGTCCCCAGCAGAGCATCTGGTGCCTTGGGCTAGGTCACACGCTGGCAAACAGGGAGCGGGTGTCAGTTGCCAGCGTCCCTGGCCGCAGAGATGCAGGTGCTATACTTGTTTCCTGATCCCAGAAGTGTTTCAGCAGCCTGGGACGAACTCAAGTGGGAGAGACACACGCAGACAAAAGGGGCCATAAACTCGACATTTGCAGATGACTCTGCACACCCTCCTGTGTGCCTTTATCCTACTTCACCTGCCATCTTCCCCGGATCTTCTGCACCACCAAGAACCCCGGATCACTACCATGCCTCACCCTGGGCTGTGAGGCAACACCCCTGCCCGTCCCCCAGGGCCAGCAGGCTGGATGGTGGCCCTGACTCCTTGCATGATGTCAGGAGGTGCGAAGTGCTGGTGCCGCTCCAGCCTGAGCCTGCAGCCTGCAGGAAGGGGTCTCCTGCCTGCATGCGCAGCACCTTGTCCTTGCCATGCCATGCCCCCATGACATCTATTTCTGTGCATGTTCAGCGTGTTATGTGCATGGGAAGCTGCGGTCACCTCACCTAGGAGATCCACCCACTCATTATGACCTTCTTGGCATCATTGACCGACTAAGCACTGGAACCCAGGATTCAGCAGCTTTGTCTTTATCTCTGAAAGATGGACACTTCTGAGCTGCAGTCTCTGGAGAGTGGGCTACTGGCCCCATCCCAGGCACATGGGACCCACATGGTCCACAGAGCTTTGTGGTTCTCTGCCCCACCCCACGGTACTGCCAGGCCCTGTGTGTCTTTCGGGAAGATGCCTGGACCTCCCCGGCTTTGGGTCCTCGATTGGTCCCTACACCTTCTCTGGGTTCCAGGGCACATGGATGGGGTGAGCTAACTGCCACAGGCTCCGAGTGGTTCCATCAACTCTTTCTGGAAACGTGGCCGTCATAGACCAAGTTTTGGCAAACAGACCAGCACTCAGCACACCCAAGAGTGAGTGCTTAGTGCTCAGTGGTGCCATGTCCTGTTTGGGAGGCCTCCGTCCACCCCAGCTCAGGAAGATGGCCCTGACCAGCCACGATCACGTGTATGTATGCATTGGCCCAAAGATGTGTGGTTCCATGGCCGACTGGGGCGCAACCTGGAACTCCCCCTGCCGCAGCTCTGGGGACATCCAGTGTCCCCTGTTGCTTCTGTTTTCTTATTTTAAAAAAGTATGAGTGCATGTTTGCAGTACATAGTGACTCCCTTCCTTGTGGAGAGCTGGAACATAACCTAAAGAGTCTGGATTCTTTTTACTTCCCCTTCTTCGTGCTCCCTTCCCACCAAAGAGCTCTTCCAACCGGAGCTTCTGGAATAAAGGCTCCATGTGACAGGAGTGCTGTGGAGTGTTGTGGCTCCAGTGGCAGGGTCTTCTTCCTCAGACAAAGGTGCCGGCACCACCCCAGACCTAGCCAGGAGCAGCTGCCAGGCTGCCACTCATGGGGACACGGGTGTGGCAGCCTGGGCCTGAGATGGCCAGAGGCCCCTGCCCTCCACATACAGCAGTGATGGACAATGGGCAGCCGCACCCAAGGGACTGCTTTTCTGCCTGACTTCGGAGTGCCCGAGGCTGCCCTGCCTCTCCAGCTCCCTCGCTCAGTGCGCCTTCCACTCAGAGCGGCACGATTCCTCAGCGAGACCCAGGGAGCTCCCGGGATTGTCACAGGGTCCTCCCAGCGCACACCCTGGGGTCCTCCTCCACACCTCCCCTAGGGCTGGCCTGAGCCCCTCACGCGGACCTGTATCTGTGTCCACTCCGACAGGGGTGTCCTTCCTCCCTTATGCAGCCCCTCAAAGATGCAGGGAGGAGATTTGCAATACAAAATAGACTTTATTTCCCTTTCCTTAAAAGTATTCCCAGCTTGGCAAAGGGGAGGGGGAAGTGGGAGGGCTAGGGGAAAGGAAAGCAGGGAATGGAATTCATATGAGAAAAGGAAAAATGGAAACTAAGTCGTGGTAAATTGTGGGGGGCCTTGCCCCCCCCCGCTAGAACTCTTGAGTGCCTTTTACGGGCATGTCTGGGCCTGCTACAAGTCTACCCGGCAACAAGGAAGTAGCCCCAGTACCCTCCCCTTGCTCCTTCCCTCTAGCCCTACGGTATATATGCTGTAGCAGCTTCCGCAATAAACGAGACTTGATCAGAAACCTGTCTTGTCTCCATCTCTCGTGTCTCTTGTCCCTTGTCATTCTCACTCCCCCTCTAGGGTCTCCATTGACTTACCCGCGGGCCAGGACAGTAAATAGGGAGAGATGGAGGGGTTGAAGGGCGGACAGGAGAAGGGGGAAAAATAAGGACCAAGAGAGACTATGTAAAGGTGCAAATTTCCAATGATGAATGTCATTATATTGTACACCTAAAATGTACCAATAAAAGGATATACCCTCCCCCAAAAAACTATTCCAAGCTCTACAAAGTTAGTAAAAATTCAAAAGAGAAAATACAAAAAATACATGCAGTTACTTTTTTCTGACCAATCCATTTTACAGCTGCTTATGCACTTGAAGGATGCAGGCAGGGAGGGTTACCTAGCTGCGGACCGACACACAGTGAAAAGGCCACAGTGCAGTTGGCCAGGATGCTTGCAAGGGCGCCTTCAAGGCTGGGAGTGCTGCTGCGTCAGGGACACTGACGCGCAGAGCCAAGGAGCCTGCTACAGCCCCCGCTTCCCATGGCCCCGTGTCCGCTGTAGCCGAGCACCTCAGGAACGCCTGCCCGGGGCCGGAGCAGCCGGGAGCCATTCCCGCATTGGGCAGAAGCCTCAGGGACAGACAAGAGGAGGCAGCGTGCCTTTCTCTCTTTGCATTTTGAGTCTCACTTGAAACCCATGCTGAGCCCTTGCTGCACCCCGCCCAGGAGCGCGGGCTGCCCCCACAGCAGTGACAGCCAGTTCGAAGTGCATCTCTGCTCCCAGCGGGCTCACACGAAGGGCTGGCGCCCAGCTTTCCCGGGACACGAGGCCCCTGGCGCCACCGAGGTGCTCTGGCAGTGAGGGGCAGCGACTTCCGGCCCCGGCCACCTGCTCTGCTGTCCTTGGTGCGGGTCCGCTCACATGCTCCCCAACGCCTGGCAGTGGCCTACCTCCCAGACTTCCTGCTAAGTCGCCCTGCTCCTGGTTCTGAGGAAGCGCCCTGTGGCAGAGACTTCATCTCTTCTGTCTGTCTTCACATTCTTGCCCACCACTGCCTCCCGTCCTTGCTGATCAAAGTGCAAAGACAGAAAACAAGCATGAGGCATGCACAGCTGGCAGGGCGCTGCCCAGCTTCTCTGCCAGGACCAGAAGCCAGCCCCACCCAGGAGCAATTCCTGGGCAGGGGCACTGCGCCTGCAGCTCCACAGGTGCCTGCCTGGAGCTCCAGGGGACAGGGTGGTCTGACCCTTGTGCTGCTGGTGCCCTGTGTGCAGTCACTTTAACACACACCAACCTCACTGCCAGAACCCCAAAACCCCCACCCTTGGGAGCCTTGAGGGGGCTGGGAGCCGGGCGCCCTGTGGAGGCTGAGAAGTGCTGGGGAGCACTGATACACCCTGCCAACGCCCTCCTGGCCCTGGTTCTAGCTCTCCTTGTGGGTTAGACGTTCCATTAGCCAGACTTTGAATTAATCAACTGACTGGAGAGGGGAAGACAGGGGGAAACATATGGGCCATTCTGGACAAAGCACTGTGGCACTCAGTGCTCAACAGTACCTGCGTGTGGTCCAGTGTCTACTCACACCGTCCTGGCCTTACCTGGACAGGATGCTCCTGCCAGATGCCTTCTCAAAGTCTGACTTAGAAAATGCCTTTCCCTGGGTGTGTATTCAAATCGGAAAACCAAGGAGGTCACAGTGTGTGTGTAGAAGCTTCTCTGAGATGAGATGTGTCTGAAGAAATGGCTCCATTGTAGCCAGGCATGGTGGCACACGTCTGCAATCCCAGCATCTGGGAGGCTGAGGCAGGGATTGCAAGTTTGAGCCCAGCCTGGGTAATTTGATGGCTTAGTCAGATTCTGCCACAAATAAAAAGTTTCAAAAAAAGGTTGGGAACACAGCTCAACACAAGACCCTGGGTTCCATCCCTAGTACTGGAAAAAAGGAAGGAAGGAAGGAAGGAAGGAAGATTGCTCAGTGGCATCTGTGGTCTTTACAAAGCAGAAACGAATTTTCCACAGAGATAGTTGGACCCCCCAGCTTTCCCATGGTTGCTCAATTGTGGGTCCTGATTAGGAGGCTGGGCAATGGTCCGTGACTCTGTTTACCGCTTCCTCACAAGAGCAAATACTCTAGACAATGGGAAACAGTTCAATCCGTGCAGCTCAGGCTGCAGCCAGGACGGGAACATAAGCAAAGAAGTCCACAGCCCAACAGGACTCTGGCGATGGGGCTCTCCTAACCGCCAGTTTCTGAGCAGCAGCAGCTGGAGTCAGTGGACACTGTTGTGACTCCCTGTGCTTGCTGGGCATCTCCCGTGGTCTGTGGTAAGGACCAGCAGGTTCTTGACCGAGGCCCAGATCCTGCTGAGCCTCTGACTCTACCTGGGGCATCCCTGTGGCTTGGGTCATGCAGGGATGGAGAGCAGGTGGGGAGCAGAGGTCCCAAGTACATGAAGGGTGCAGAGAGGGTGGGCGTGCACTGAGCTGTGCCCTCCCGGACCTGGAATAGCAAAGGGACACGAACAGCAGCAGGCCCAGCCCGGCCCCTTCCTCGTCCCAAGAGGAAAACGCAAAGCTGAAGAACCTGCACAGCGCCATGCAGGATGCACTCCCTGGGTCAGCCCAAGGCAGCCTGAGGTCAGCCCAGGCAGGGGGAGAAAGGGAGAGGGGAAGATGAGCACAGACATCGCTCCTAGGAGCACCTGGAGGCAGGGAACATCGAACGACTCCCCCATGCTGGCCAGGTGCTGGGTCCCAACTGGGCTCTCACTTGGGTGCCTCCAAGATGTTGCTGGCCCCGAGGACCACGGGCCTAAAGGACAGGTCGAAGGCTCTCTGGTCACTGAAGCTCTGGGCTTTGTACTTGGCGAAGTGCACCAGCCTCCTGTGCTGCTCCAAATCTGACCGCTCCCTCTCTGGCCCTGGGGTGACTGGGGCCCCTGCCTGGGCTGGGCCCTGTGGGGCCTGGTGGCTCCCCACGTCAGGTGGGAGCAGGCCAGGGCCGTCCACGGGCTCTGGGGGACAGGCTTCTGTGCTCTGGTCCCCTCGGGTGGGATGCCTGGTGCTCGGGCTGCCCTGGCTGCTGATGCTGGGTGCTGGTGCTGAGGTGTCCCTGCTGGTGCTGACAGTGGGTGCTCCCTTGGCCACACTGCCAGGCTGGTCCGTGGCTGGGGACACAGTGCCCCTGGCCCAGCCCTGGGCCTGTGCAGCTGGGGTCACTGCAGCCCATGTACCATCTCCCTGGGCCGGGCTGCTCCCCCGCCCGACCCTGGGCCCCTGCATATGCTCCTGGTCTCGGGCTCTGGCAGCTCCCAGCTTCTCCCTTGTTGCTGGCTTCTCGATCCCTGCCAGGTCCAGAGCTGCCCAAGGCCCTGGCTCGCACCCCCCCACCTCCTGGCCCACAGGTGTCATCATTGCTCCAGGACTATCCCACTGTCCTATCTGCTGTGAGTGCACAGGCCCACGGTGACTCTCTGGGGGCCCCATGCCTGCTGGGGCTGGGGCTGGGCCTGAGCTCTCGGCCTTGGGGACAGCCCTGGGCTCTGCCTGCCGGCCAGGGGCAGCAAGCTCTGGGGCTCTCTGGGTGGGCAGGGCTTCCTCCGTAGGGGCTGGATCTGGCTGGCCCAGGCTGCAGCCCTTGGAACTCTGGGGGTGCCTGGCAGTCGGTGTCTGGGACATCACGCTGTTACACAGAGCACTCCCTCCCATGGAACGGACGTCCTCTGCAGATGCACTAGGGCTGCTCACTTCCAAGTCGCTTGGAGCACACGGCCGTGGCACCACAAGGGCAGGGCAGGGCTCAGCTGTGTCCTCCGGATTCGTGGTAGGGGGTGGCCTTATGGGGGCCTGGTGCTGGGCCTGGCCCAGAGTGTCCCCTTCTGTGGCTCCTATCCTGTGCATCGAGGGCCTGCTCGGTGCCAGTTCACGGGGGAGCCCCCCTCCTGCAGTGGCACAGGGGCATGCAGACAGCGCTCTGCCTCCTTCCTCATCCAAAGCAGTCAGTTCTATTGTCTTCCTTTCCAGGGCCTGGGCCTCAGCCTGTGGTGCTGTCTGGGGGTCAGCTGGTAGTGTTTTCTGGGGACCTGCAAGTGGAGCTGTGGGACCCTGGGCCTTCCCTGCAGCTGTTGTCTCCCTGGAGGCTGGGATGCCTGTCTTGGGCTGTTCACCTTGCCAGGGTGGTCGGTTCTTGCCCAAGTCAGTGCTGGGGTTTCCTGGGGCCATCCCCAGGGGCAGAGCCGGCTCTGTCGGGAGCCCTGGGGGCTTTTCTTGGCCACAGGAGATGCTCTGGTCCAAGGAGGTAGGACTCTCAGGCTGTCTGCAATCCTGGGGCACTGCCAGCAAGGAACCTCTCTCCTGGGGACCCGGCCCTGGCAGGCAGGCAGGGGCAGGGGAAGCGTGGGCGCTCCCCGCTGGATGGCTTTTCCACGCTGTGGGGTGATGGGACAAGGGGGCCTTACTCAGCATCTTAGTTTCCTTCGATTCTGGCAAGGCATGGATCTCGCCACTGTACACAGAGACGGTGGGTCCTGAAGGCCTGGGCTGGCTGCAGGGGTTTCCCTTTCCAGTAGATCTTGGGGGCTCTGGCGTCAGGACCGTCTGTGGGGTGTTGTGGTCCATGCCCGCCGCATCTCTCAGGGCTCCCTGAGGTCCTGGCTCTGCGGACAGGGAGCTCTCTGACACCTGGCCTGGCCTGCTGAGCCCTGCCAGGGCTTGGGTGTCCCTGCTGCCTGCTGCCACAGGGCTAGGGGCCGCCCTTCCCATCACAGCCTCTCCCTGTGACACCAGAGGGCCCCGGGCCCCGGGGCTCAGTGTGCTGCGCTGGGGTGTGCGTACGGCTGGCATCCGGGGGACAGCAGGGAGCCGCACGGTTATCTGCGGGGACCCCACACCTGGCTGTGTGTGCTGCCACGCCTGCGGAGCTGGAGGGGCTGGGGGCACACAGGGCTCGGCCTCCCGCTGAGGCTTGGGTAGCCACCCCTGGGTGGCAAAGAGGAGCTCTCTCGAAGAGGCCAGAAGAGTGCCCTCTGCCTCATCCTCAGAGCCGCACATGGTCATGGGGACTTGGGGGGCCTCCCCTGCGCCTTCCTCTACCCCGGGGATGTGGCCTGCAGCCCCTGCTGCTGTGGGTTCCACCGTCCTGTCACCTCCAGCTGGCCTAGCATCCCTGGGGCTGGCAGGACGGAGCAGGGCCACAGCGGGCATATGGCCTGGAAGGGCTCCATCTTTGCCGGAAGCACAAGGGGATTCTGACTGGGGAGCACCTGCTATGCTCAGGGCCAGGTGGGGGTCCCACGGAGCCGTGGCCTGGGGCACAGAGGACTCTGAAGGCTTCCACTGTCCTCTGGGATCCCCGCTCAGGATGCCCAGTCTTGGGGTTTCATTCCCACCAGGCTCTGCGTGCCCCACGCCGGGGTATAGGCTGGCCTCTGTCCTGGCCTGACGCCTGGCATCCAAGTGACTGATCTTGGTGCAGCAGGACAGCCAGCTTCGGGGGCTGCCCACCACAGTGGCGATGCTGAGGGCCGGCAGGGGTTCAGCTGTGCAGGCCAGAAAGCGGGCAGGGGGTGTCCTGGTGCAGCTGGCGGCCATGGTGGCCGTGTGGAGCACGCGGGGCTCTGGCCGCTGTATCCTCCTCCGCAGGGCCCGGCTCCTCCGGCCCTCCCTGTGCACTGGCAACACCGTGGGCTCCGGCTGGAGGCCGCCACTCTGCTCGAACCTGTCCCGAAGCTGGGCGAGAACGGTGCTTCTGCCAGCCACCTTCAGCAGCGGGCCCCTGGTGGAGCCAGGCCTCAGGCTGGGCAGGCGCTCGCGTGCTTCCTTCTCCTCCGCAGCCAGGAACTTCCTCAGGCTGTTCTTCACCGTGCTCTTCCCACCTGGGCTGCCCCAGCAGGGCTTCTCTCGGGCTGCAGGCCTCTGGCTGGGGCTGCTGGTGCTCCCCTGGGCCTTCTCCAGCAGTTTGCTGATGGTGGCGTTCACGAAGCTCCGGCCAGGCCCCTGCCTGTCCCTGGAGATCAGCCGGCCCACCTCCCGGGTCCTCTTCAGGGGGGGCTCCCGGCCCCGGCCCATGAACTTGGCCTGCAGAAGCTGGAAGCGTGTGGGCCGCCGGCTGGCCTCTTGGGGCAGGGTGGGGCAGCTGGCTCTATGCTCCCCGTCCTTGGCCTTCGGAGGCCCTTCAGCTCGGTCCAGGACGTAGAGCAGAAGATTGGCCAGCAGGGCGCGGGCTGCCTCACTGCTGGTGTAGCTGAGCCTCTTCCTCAGCGCCTGTGCATCCATGGACACTATGTCTCTGTGGGTCTTGCTGCTCTTTGGGCTGTGGGAAAAAGAAATGAATGGTTATACATTTCATCCCCATGGTCCCCAGGGAACTCCACAGAGCTCCTGGAGGGGAGCCCCATGTTGGAAGCACCCCCAGGATCCATAGGAAGAGTGTGAGTTGGGGGCCTGGTCTACTGGGGCCGTCAGGGACCCACAGCTGTTACCTGGTAGGCTGCACTAGCCCTTGTTCCCCAGCCCTTGGAAATCCAGGCCCGCGTTCATCGGCTTTGTAAAAGCACTTTGGAAAACCACTCTGCGTGTATAACATGCTCTCCGATAAAAAGCATGTATTTTGCTTGCACAAATAGGCAAGAGAGTTCAGTATAAAAAGTGTATGTTCTGTGTCCTCTGCGCATCTCCCAAGGAAAGATAACATTAACAATGTGCTGAATTCCACCTCAATCTAAGGCCCAAGGGCAGAGAATTTGAGGTGATCTGCAGTCGCTCCCCCTCTGGGCCTAGGCTGGAGGGGATGGGCTATTTCCCCACTGAGCTCTTGGGCAGGAAGTAGCTGTTGCAGAGGGGTGCTGGTCCCCCAGGAGCCAGCACCACAGAGGGAAGAGAAGCGGGAGCCCCAGGCTGGACAGCACCTGTCCCACACTTCCCTGCCAGGCCTGGCTCCTCCGGCAGGCTGAGGAGTTCCACTCCACGGTGGCCTGGATCACAACAGGATGGGCTCCCTGGCAGCAGGTAGGGGCCAGAGCCGCCTTCCACCTGTCTGGGTGGTGACGGTAAAATGCACCCTGAGTTTTGGCACTGTAGTTGCACCTATCCGGGGTTCATTCTATAGAGTCAACCAGAGACATAGAACACAAATTTCAAGGGCTGAAGGGTCTTGGCTGTGCTAATTATAGGATTATAATCCTATCCTTGGAAGCATCCTGGTGCTGGGGCATGGATCAAAGCAAGAGCAGTCACCTACCCTGTATGGGGCTGGGGTCATCCCAACACTACAGAAATATGTGTCAACAAACACCCCGATGTCTGCCACCAAGGATGCCCAAATAATGGTGGATCCATAGACAGGACACGGTGGTGCCCAGCTCCACTCATGATGGAAACCCAAGCGGTCAAGATGAAGAGATGTTGGCCAATTAGAAGTGGACTGGCAGGAGAGGAGAGAACAGCTTCCCCAGAAGAGGGAGTCTGATTTTAGAAGCCACACAAACTCTTTTAAACAGTTACCAGGGGGCCCTGATGTCAAGGTGGGGTTGACAGGGCCGTCTCTCAGGGTAGGAGGGCTTCTCCCAAGCCCCTGCGAGATCCTTGACATCCTGTGGGCCCCACCTGAGAGCCACTGAGGGGCCCGAGGTGCCTGAGCCTGGCTCAGCAGTGCCCGTGGAAGCACAGGGTGGATGAGACACTGGGACAAGAGCTGCAGGCTGACACAACCAGGCCCCGATGCAGGAATGGCACCCGTGTGAAAATAAGTCTGCGTCCAGCCCACATGCCACTGTTCTGAGTAATCAGGACATAAGTGCCAGCCCCCGTCCAAGGAGCTGAGGTGTCCTCAGGAGGAGAAAGGGACCCCAAGCTGGCCCTGCTGCCCAGCCCGGCATGGACAGACCCGCCTGCAGCCAGCATCTCCAGTTTCGAGACACCCAGGAGCCACGGATCTCAGCACTGCAACGGCAGGTGGGCCTAGTTTTGAGGTCCATGTACCGGGAGCTGTGTCCCTGCTTTCCTGCTGGGCATCTGGTGCCTCCCTGCCACCGGTGCTGTTGCCCCAGAAGAGAGAGACCTCCCTTTCTCCAGGGAAGTTCAGCCTCCAGACGCTGTGGACAGCGGGACTGAGAGTTTTGGGTTGAAGAGAGCATTCCGTGGCTCCCTCCACAGCCCCACGCATCCTTCTAGGCCTCGGAGGACGCAGCTGTGCTGGCCCTGGGGTCCGGGGAGGCTTTGCGAAGCTTTGTGGGTTTGGGGGCCCAGATGTTCCTGTTGCTGGGCTGAGACGGTGCCATAATCCACGGCTGCAGCATGCAGCTTACACGTGGGCAGCATCTTTCACTTCCCAGGGCTGCGTAATACATGGGCATCTGCTAATCAGTGGCTGCTTAGGCTCAGCATCTTGGGGCTGGCCCCTGGCTCAGTCCCTGACCCCTCGAGTTCCTCCCTCCTGTTTCCCCTGCCTCCGACCCAGGCGCCCCGGGCACCCGAGGCCACCTTAGTCGCACACCCACCCCAGCACGCATCGCAAGCAGTCAGGTGTGTCAGACACGTCCTCCTGCCCAGGGAGCAGCCCCCCAGGCTCGCCCCCCCCCACAGGTGGCAGAAGAGCATCCTTCCTCCTGCCAGGAACGGAAGCCCCGCAGCGAGCCCCACCCAGCACGTCCTGCCTCGCCTTCCAGCCCTGGTGCTCCTGCTCTTCCTATGGACACTGCCCTCCCACCTCAGCACACACCCGCTCACCTGCTCCAGGGGCCTGAGCACAGCACCCAGGGTCCCGCACACACAGGGCCCCGGCGTGGCTCAGACCAGGACGCGAGCTCCAGCCAGTGCCCTGGGTCTCAGCCTCCATCCCTGCTCTGCCACGGGTCTGAGACCCTCCCTCGGTGGTCCCACGACCTGCCCCAGCCGAGCTCCGTGACCCAGGTCACACACGTACCTGTGGCCAAATTCCCGGGAGCCAGGGGACCTGCGGGTACGCCAGAGGGAGACCTCGCTCTCAGGGGCCGGCCTCGCCTGCCCAGGTGGGAGCACGTCGGTGGAGGGCCCTCGTCCTTCGGGAGCTCTGAGCTCCCCTCCCAGGAACTGACAGGCTATTCCAATCATCTGCAGGACTTCTCAGGCTGAGTCACTAAGATGACTGCAATGGCTGCCAGCGGTGTGCCGTGGGGACATTCTGGTCGTCTGACTAATGGCTGTGGCCGTCCCTGCTTCCCTGGACCTCATGTCTAAGCCGGTGCTGGCTCTCGTCCCTCTCCCTGGGTGGGCGATCTGGAGCAGGTGGGTCACACACAGGCCATAAGCTATCTGGACACTGTGCCCCACAGGGCCGTGGGCGCCCCTCTGGGTGCGCGTGCTGGGGCAGTGACACATCCCAGGGCAGGCAGAGTAGATCCCATGCTGGTGAACTTCCTGTGTGCCCTTCCCACACCAAGGAGCCACAGTGGTCCACGTCCACCAGCTGGGCGTCTTGGCTCAGGCCTGCCATGGTGCCCCACGTGGGGTCCAGCGCCCCCTGGCAAAGGCCAGCTGTCTCCTTGGTAGACACAAAACTCAGCCCAGCTGGAGTTCCAAAAAGCTCCACCACACTGCAAGGACCTCAGAGCAGCAGGTCGGACCCTTTTCTGAGGCTTACCAGCTGGACAGGGAAGAGGGGCTGGGCCAGCACCGTGGACTCCTCTGGGGAGCCTCAGGGGCCCAGCCGCACACCCGCAGCAGGAGCAGGGCTGACAGAGAAGGGCTGGCAGCCATGACCAGGCAGCAGTCGCTCATCCTCGGCCTGCCCTCTGTACCAGCCACCAGCAGCGCCCTGTGCCTGTGGAGCCTGGGCGCTCCTGTCCCCACCCTCCTGGTGAGCTCCAGATGCCCACATGTCCTGGGCGCCTGGCCCTGTCTCAACTCCCCCGTGGGGTGAAGGCACTGTGGACCCCAGCGGTCAAGGAACTGGAGGGACACAGCTCTGAGTGTCTCCAAGACACCAGCCCCGTCCAGGCCTCCCCTGTGACTGGCACCTCGGCCCGCTGTGGTCCCGCGCCCAAGCCCACGTTGGGCCAACGGCCCAGCCCTCCCCAGCAGCAGCTGCACACAAGGCTGGGCCTGGGACCAAATACCTCAGGCGCTCGGAACAGCAGCCACAGAGCAGAACCTCCCTCCAGGGCCAGCACAGACATGGGTGTGCCAGCCTTCCCGAGTCAGCACCAGCGACCCTGGCTGGGAGCGAGGTTATCTGAGAGACAAGGAGGCGGGAGGCTTGCCCTGTGGGCATCCAGGCTACCGTAGCCTCTTGGGCTGACATGGTGTTCACAGTGGCAGCCTTGCCCACCCCACCTTGAGACCCCTGGTCCTCCCCATTACTGCCCAAGGCAGCTGGGCCTCAACCTCCACACCCAAATCCCCTGATGTGCTGCCTGTGTGACCTGCTCAGAGAGTTCATCCTGCTCCAAGCAAAGTGGGGCCTCAGATGAGCTCAAATCAGGCTCCACACAGCCCCCAGGAGGCCCCACGCTTGTCCTGAGGGACCCTGGGTGCCTGTGGCAGACACTGGTTTAGAAAATGCATCTGGGCCCTGGCGATGGGCAGCCACATCCGGCTGTCTGAGGACGAGCTCTCTGTACCTGCTAGGTGCGTCTCTCCTGGGCCCTCTGTAGGACCCAGCCGGCCCAAAGCCTGCTGTCTGTCTGTCCCTTCTTTGGCTCCTATACTCAGCCTAGAACATCCCTACCACATGCCCAGGGCACTGTGTGTGCACCAGGGGACTGTCTCTGGGCGATGCCTCTGCTCGCACACTGCACGCTGTGAGGCTCAAGGTAGACCAGCAACAGGTCTCCCGGCTCGTGGTGGATGCTGAGTGGCCAGCGTGTCCTAGCTCCGTGGCTACTTCCTCCTGGCGTGTCTACCCTAAGCCATGCAGGCCAGGAGTCAGCTCCCTCTGCGCCCTCTGCCTGGAACATGGGCGGGGGCACCACAGACCGGGCCACTGTCTGCCCCCAGCTCATGCACCGGGGCTTGGCTGCTCTTCCAAGCTCCGCTCCAGAGGGCTGAGTGGCCCAAGGATAGGAACACTCAGGGGCACCCACGGTGGTCTCCTCTGTCCTGCCCAGCTGTTGACAGGCTGGTGCCCCACTAAGCGCTGATCCAGCCCCTGGAACAAGGACTCCACTTGAGCCCACAGATGACAGATGATGGGCGACACAGAGCTGCGTGTCTGCTCGAACCACTGGAGTCAGCAGGGCAGGGTCGCTCGAGAAAGTTCCTTCTAAAAAGCCCAGAAGACCGGGCGGCGAGGGTTCAGCACGAGCGTGGCGAGATGGCCTGTGTCGTCCTCGCGCTGCCGGGGCCAAAGCCGAGCTTGCACTCCAGCAGGGAGTCAGAAGCTGTGCGCTCACGGTCACTCTCAGGACCGCTCTCGCAGCAAACAGCTGGAACCGCACTGCTGAGTCAGGGAGCTGAACTCCTGGTCCTGGAATCAGACAGGCGCTTCGGGGTGGCAGGCCAGGTGCTGCTGTGTGGGTGCCCTTCGAGGCAGGGAGGCACAGTCCGTCAGCAGAGGGCTCCCAGGCGGCCTTCTGGGGCCTGTGTTGGGCACACCGCCCGTGGCACCAGCTGGGCTGGTTGTGGCAGCCGGGCGCCGAGCCTCTCCGGTGTAAGTGAACAGGACAAGGCACCCGGGCAGAATGCAGCTGTCACTGCAGAGCGGGGGCTGTCAGGGGGCCACAGCGGCGTGTCGGGTTAGACTCCTGGCGGCGGCAGCATGCGGTGGTCGTAGAAGAACGCGTTCTTGACTGAGGAAACTCACTGAAACGTGGGCGGTCGAAGCAGGGGCCCTCGGGGGTGCGTCTCCAATGGCCCAGCAGCGTGAGCCCGTGGTCCTGCTGTCTCCAGCCCCGTGTCCCTGTCTCTGCATCCGTGTCTGTCCACGGGCATCTCTAATGTCTCTGTGCGTCGGCCTCTGTGCACCGTGTGCCGTGAGACCAGAGGACAGCAGCCACGTGTGGCCTGGGATCGGCGCTGGTGAGCGGGGTGGAGGGAAACGCTGCTGTCTAGTAGTTTCGCGACTTTTTATGAGTTTGAAAGCACCGGAAAACAACACAAACAGGAAAGGAAGGAAGCAAAGCTCCGGTGGGACACGTGGCCCTCACGGATCCCCGAGACACAGGGTCTCGGAGGCACTCGAGGCTCTGGGACACTTGGGGTCACTGCCAGGGCTTCCGCCTGAGCCAGGCAGAATGGTCCCCCACGGGCACGAGGGGCCACACGAGGCCTGATGGCCCCGGGGTCACCCGCAGTGGCCCCTGGACAGCAAGGTCAGGAGCGGCTGAAATGGCTGTGTGCTCATTGTCACTGCGGCCGCCTTCCAAGCCGCGGGCCTGGATCGAACAGTTCCGAGCCGCTGCTTCTCGCTGTGCGAGTCCTTCCCCATCCCTTCTGTGAACTCAGTTTGTCCCTGCTTGCTAACTGGAAATGAGTCCACACAGCAGGGACCGTCCCCGGGGGCGCAGGGCCAGCGCCGTGACCGAGGAGCCTCCCCACACGCAGGGCCTCGGGAGGGTCTGGGCCGTGCACGTGGACTGACGTCATCGGTGTTTCCAACCCCTGGGGCACCAGCTTGGCTTCCCACTCACAGTGGCCGCTCTAAGTTCCACCAGCCTGGAAGGGCAGGACACGCTCGGTGAAAGCTCCTTTCCCGGCTCTGCTCCTGGTGAGATCTCGTCTGCCTCCCTCACAGAAAGTGTGGGCTAGGGGAATAACCGCTCCAGAGAGTGGCTGTTACCACGACCGGCCGTGGGTGGCTGGAGTCCAGGCTGTGGCAGTGTAGGCTGTGCCCATTTTACAGTGCGTGTTTTAAGTTTTACCATTACTTCATCAGTGTCCTTTTTTTAAAAAGAAAAAGAAATAGGGTCTCATTGAATTGCCCAGGTTGGCCAGAGATCCTCTTGTCTCAGCCTCCTGAGTAGCTTGGATTGCAAGCTCCACCCTGTCTGGATATTCAGTGTCTTTTTCAGACCTTCTCTTGAATGTTCAGTCATCTCACCTCCAAGATCTGCTCCCTGCAATGTCAGAAGGACCACATCTGTCAAACCTACCTCTCATCTAGCTTTCGGGTAGGAAAACCTGAAAAATGACTTTAAGTGCACATGAAAGATTGTCAGCCATCCAGTTTGGGAAATAAACTCATCAAACTCAGCGTGAAGTCCAGAGACTTGTGTCTCCCTGCCCAGCCTCTGCCACACTGCTGGTTCTCACACAGAGCCTGTGCATGTGTTGGAGGCCACAAGTGGCTGCTGGGGCCCAGCTCTCTCCTGGGACGCCTTTGCTAGCAACCTGAGCCCTAGGTCCTAAGTCCCAGCTTCAACTCCACATCTCCAGCCTCTGAGAAAGAAGGCTGGGGTGGATCAAGCAGAAATCAGGGTACAGCAGGCCACATCTGCAACCCACACCTGCCTCGTCCTCTGGTGTGCCCCTGCAAGGTAGAGGCACTGACCCCAGCCCTGGGCACCAGTGAGTGGCCGTGTGGGTCCACGTGCGCTTGGTCAGATCCACAGTTTCTTAGGCCTTAGAGAAAGAACTCCACCAATTAAACTACAGAGCACAACAAAATATAGGAAGCACCACAATTGCAGAAAGATCAGAGAAAGAAAACCCACATCCGAGCAGTGCAGCACCACTGTGCTGCTGGCAGAAACCGATTTCTTTTCAGAAGAGGTGAGAAAGCAGCATTAAAGGTGACGTAAAGAGCAGAGGGTTAAAGATGTTCGCAAAATGAAAGCAAGCCAGACGCAGCGGTGCATGCCTGTAATCCCAGCTGCTCAGAAAGCTGAGGCAGGAGAATCACAGCCGGGAGGATCTGGCTACTTGGCAAGACCTTATCTGAGCAAAAGAGTGGAAAAGGTGAGGACGCAGCCCCGTGGTGGAGCCCCTCTGGTTCAGTCCCCACGGCCACACCCACAGAGTGCATCAGTCACTCCGAGGCGGCGGGCGTGAGAGGACGGAAGGTCTCTGCCGCTGCGCACGCTGAGCTGGGGTGCTGCGGAGGCCTGCACGTCCAGTGCGCCCTGCCGGGGTGGTGGTGGGGTCTTTTCCTGGCAGACCGCTGTGGGAATGGTGCGGCCTTGGGAATGGTTCCCGCCAAAAGCAGGTCACTAGCTGACTCGCTCAAGCACAGTCCACACACAATGGCTCCGCTCAGTGTGGAAGCCTCCACCTCCCTGCGCTCAGCTCCACCTCGCCCTGGAGCAGGCACGGGGCCTCCACTGGAGCAGCTTCCTAGCCCAGGAGCACCTTCCTCTCCAGCTGGCCTGGGAGGGAAAATGGCCACAGGACAGTGCCACTCAGACTCCAGCACACGGGACCCTGCAGATGGTGCCCTCACTGTGCCGCCCACAGCCCTGGGCAGCTGTGCCAGAAGTAGCCCCGCAGGAGGAGAGGCCTGGCCTCCATCCAAACCCTCAGCAAGCCCACGCTCGCGCCTGCCCGAAGCTCCGAGCAGAGAGTACCTTGTGGGACAGAACGACACTACAGCCACAAGCCGTGCGGCCCCAGGCCCAGCACAGCAGACGTGCCAGAGTCGCCAAAGTCGTTTAGGCAGACAGACCCCTCCTGCCCTCCCCGGGGGAGCCTGCAGGTCCTCAGTGCAGTGTGACGAGAGGCCCGAGGGCACAGGCAGGCAGTGCCCGGAGACCTGTGCTCCTGGCCTTCTCAGCGAGTTTTTCCGAAGACTGGTTCCAGAGCTGTAGCACAGCAAAACCTGCTTCCCGAAGGCCTGTGGCGTGGGTGATCCACATGAGCACTGCCGCCCCAAGCCTGAGCAGGCGGCAGACGCCCCAGCCTTCCAGACCCGCGAGGAGGAGGTGGAGAGAGGGAGCCAGGTGCTCGGAAGGAGAAGCATCGCAGCCAGCGTTGTTGGGGTGAGAGAGCGGACAGCATTCACTAGTCTCGCAACAGAGTAAAGCACACCACCGTCCAGGAGACCAGTCTTCAGGCTGTATTTGCAGAGGCACGCGTAGCAGGTCCAGAGTGAAATGGAAAAGCTCTAGGCTCCTCTGAGGTCAGGAAAAATATTCTTGTAGGACAAACAACGTATTCCATGCAGCACGCGGTAACACACGGTTACAGCCCCATTCCTCCCCGCTCCCGGGGCAGGGAGGTTCAAGGGGGTGTGTGCACGCGTGTGTGTGTGCGTGTGTGTGGACCCCAGGGCGCCCTTCCGGGCCGCAGACACGCTTTACTTCTCCTCTGAGGACCGGCGGTGCAGGGCGGTGCCCAGCTCTTCCAGCCTGGCCCTGTGCTGCAGCTCCTGGTACAGGCCCCGGGGCACGGCGTCCAGGCCGTGCAGCAGGCCAAACAGGCAGCCGGCGATCGTCCCTGTGGCACCGCTCTCCCCTGCAACGCAGACACAGGCGGCCAGGGCTCGAGCTGCCCGGACCCTCGGCAGCCCACTGCGGCCGGGCCAGGACACAGCAGGGCGGTGCCGAGCCAGCCGCGAGCAGGACCAGCCCCGAAGACGCCTGCCTGGTGGCAAGCCAGCCCACACCCATGCGACACACAGCCACTGACATTTGCATCTACATCCTGGCACCTGCACACGCACTTGTACCCACACAGAAGCTCCTTCGCACACACCGTGCACACCCACACAGGGCACTAAGCTCGCACACGCGCAGCCACACGCACATTCGCTCTCCACGCACACAGTCAGTCCACACCCACGGTCAAGCCCACACCTGTCACACTCCGCACAGACTCCCACCACCCCACCCCAGACTCACGTCCGCACGCAGGCGCACTGGCAGCCCAGCTGGGCCCTGGAGGAGAGCTGCTGAGGCGCCCACCTGGCTCCCTCTGGCTCCGTGCACCCGTGCTCTCTCCTGGCCGCACTCTCCCTCAGCTCCCTTCTCCCCCGGTCCCCAAGCCACCTGGGCCCGCCTGCTTTCAGTCTCTGGCTCCGTGCAGCTCCTCACCTACTCCCCTCTGCTCAGGACCTCTTCCTGCTGCACCCCACCTTGGGGCACTGCCCCTCCACAGGAGAAGCCGCTGTGGGCCTGGTGTCAGCACTGAGTGCCCACCCCACCCGCCCACCTCACACTCAGTCCCATGCGGTGGCACCGCCAGGAGGAAACCAGCTTGGAAGCCAAGCGGCCCATCCAGGACCCGAGCATGGGAGGTTGGAGGCCACACCGTCGCTCCAAGGGAAGTGGCCACTGCAGTACCGTGGTGGCCCGAGCAGCACCCAGTGGGGTTTGAAGGCCGGGGCTCGGGGTGCTGGGGGCCCAGAGGTGGTGTGTGGAGAGCCTCACAGAGGGAGCTCGGGCCCCCCCGCCGAGGGGCTCCAGGGTGGAGGGCGTCTCACCTCTGTGGAACATGGCCCGGTGGCACAGCTCGGCCCAGCTGCTCCCTGCCGCGAGGAGGGCATCGTAGGCGATCATGGGTGCATCATGGCCCCGTCTTCCCCCTCGGCCTTCGGAGCTCCACTTCTTGTAAGTCTGGCAAGAGCTTGGGTCAAGCCATGGCCCGAGCAGAACACATCCGTGCAGACGGCCCAAGGTCCGGGGTCCCTCTGCAGCTGCTGTCCATCCATCCGCCATCTGTCCACCCTTTATCCGACCACCCAGCCTCCCTCTGTTTCTTCCCCTCACCTGGGATGCGGCCCCTCAGCAGCAGAAACTAGGCTTGAGAGTATCAGCACCCACCCGTGCCTCCACCCCCATGCCAGTGTCCGTCTGTCCGTCTGTCCGTCTCTGTGCCCACCCACTCTGCACACTGAGCTTGCAGTCCCGTGCTGGCTGCGACTCACCTTGTCCCTCTCCTCTGCACTGCCGTAGTTGTCGGGAAAGTGAGCTCTATTCTCCGTGTCATCACTGATTTTTCTCTCCTCCAGATAGAACTGCCATTTAGCTTCGAAGTAAAACCAGTGCTCCTGGTACTCTAGACGCAAGCACAGGAGCGTGGCTGGGGCCATTCTGTGGGCAGCTTGGGAGGATGGAGGGGTGTGCCCAGGGGACATGGCCAGAAACAGGCTTGAAGCCCCGGTGGCCACCCTGGCCAGCGGGAGGAAGCTGGAGATGACAGTGGGTCCTGCTCGAGCTCGGCAGGGCTGCAGTGACCCAGCGCCTTCTCGTAGCAAGCCAAGTGTTTTCACTCCGTTAACATGGCACCTCCACAGCAGGGGCAGGAAGTCCCGTGCTCTTAGTTAATAGCTGCTACCCAAGCCCCGGAAACAAGCGGCAGCCCCTGGTGGCCCTGCTGGTGAGGAAGACACACCACAGGGTGTGCTTCCAGTGCTCTTCCAGTTTCTGAGCCCTTAGGCTGGGTCTGGCTGCCCTGCGCCTTGAGGGAGCCAGGCACAAGGGACACGACTGCAGAGAGTCAGAGCCTGGGACAACGTGGAGAGGGCCAGAGGGCTCTTGAGTTGCTCTGGGCTTGCACAGTCACCCGTGCCACCCCCTAGGGTCATACCGAGCCTGGGACATGGGCAGTGTGGGCACACAGCACCCTGAAAGCAGGCTGTGGTCAGATGGCTCTGCCAGCAGCCGTACAAAGCCCGGCCAACAGAGGGCCTCTGGCCCCTCACTGTCCTGGGACCGGGAGTGGCCCAGGGGAAGGTGTCCTGAGGGTCCAGACCACGCTCCTCTGGCTGCCTGGGAGGCCTGGACTGGGTGTCCCTGTCAGAGGACTTGGGACTCCAGGTAACAAATCTGACACCAAACAGAAGGATCCCTGGGCTGATCTTCAGAGCCATCCCTGTCTGGTGTACATTTCAGTCCCCCAAAGCAGGGTGTGGTGCCCAGGTCATCTGGCCAGTGGGCTCCATCCTCATGAGGCCCGGATGGTCCCACAGGAAATACCGAGGACAATGGCCTTGCTCAGGGTGCTGGGCCATGTGGCTCTGCACCGAGGCACCTGCTCCCCTCCACAGGGCCCCCACTGACCCTGGGCCTGCAACGCTGGAAGGTCACAGCTCCGCTGCACCCCGCCACAACCACCAAGTCCCGGAAGCTGGGTGCTGCAGCTGCGTCCGGTGGTGGGGCTCATGGTGGCCGAGCCCAGGGCAGGGGGACAGTCCTGAGACAGGCTGGCACCACCACGGGCCCAGTGTCCTCCAGGGCTGTGACCAGGTACAGGACAAGCAGGTGGGTCCTCATAAAGCTGTTCCAGAAGCCTCACCCTTGAAGGCGGACGCTGAGGCGACCCTCAGCCTGGGTCTCAAGGCTTCTGCCTCAGGCTAGTGAGACAGACCCCACCCTGCCCCTCTGCTCCTTCCCACCAGGATGCCAGGCAGCGACAGCAGCGCAGGAAAACATCCTGGGGCGCGCGCCCTGCGGCTCACGTCTCTCCGGGAGCTGAGGGCCCCTCCCCTGAAGGTAAAAGAACCTTCCAGAAGCACTGGCCTTGGGGTGCACCCTGGGCTCCTGGCCCTGACCGGGGCCCCGCATCCAGCTCCCCATGGCTCCCCTCAGCAGGGCCATGACACCCGCTCCCCCAACCTTAACTTGGAGGACTCCTGGGACCTCTGACTGACAGGCTGGTAAAGTGACAGGCATGGGGGCAGCAGGCTCTGGGTGAGCGGGGTGCAGATGCCCCCTGTGGGCAGGGTCTCGGGCTTGTGGCAGGGACGTGCACATCTCCAGGCTGGGCGGAGGTGAGGCAGGGTGTTTGGGGTGCAGGCGGGCCCCCCTCCCTGGAGGACGCGTGCCCCTCTTGGCCTGACCACACTGGGTCAGTGGAGACTCGGCAGGAACCAGCTCCTCCTCACTGCTGTGGTCAGCGGCAGGGGCCCCACAGCGATCAGCAGCGTTCCGGGCAGGCGTTCCCGCTGCCAGGTGGGCGTCACCTGTCTCCGGGGCCAGCTCGCTTACCCGCCGTGTGCCGGATGGTCCTCTTGCAGTACCCCTCGGCCAGCGGGACAGCCCTCAGCATGTCTCGCCCCCACTGCACCAGTGGTTTTCCTTGCACCGCATAGGACGCAAACAGGGCTGTGCACAGGGACCCGAGGAAGCCTGGGCATAGAGGAGAGGCAGCTGTCACCTGGCCTGGGCACAGACTGTAGTTGCGTGCGTCCTGACCTCGAAACCCTGGCTGTCCAGGGCAGCGTGGGGTCAGCTCTGCACTGGACCTCGTCAGGTGAGGACTGGACAGCCAGTTCACGTGGCTGCCCACGAGACTGATGGCCACAGGGGCTCTGGGTCTCCCCACACCCCAGGCAGGACGACTTCATGTGAGGGCTGACCAGCCCAGCTGCGTCCCCTGGCCCCTGAGTGGCCTCCTCAGGGATGCAGACATGGTGGCGCGGCTGCCAAGGTGGCTGACACTGGAGAGGGGAGTGGGGGGCATTTCCAAGTGTGTCTGCAGGCCCGCAGGCCCAGCCCGAGTGGATGAAGCCTTCCACTAGCGAGTGTGTGAGGGGTGTGCAGGTCAGCGTGGAGACACACTGGCAAGTGCCACAGAAGCTCGAGCTCAGAATGCAGGTGCCTGTGTTCCTGACGGTGCTTGAAACCTTGGCATTTCTGGGGCTGAAGGTTTGATTTTGGATTTACTACTAGTTGAGCCCATCAGTCAGCAGGGGCCCCATGAGAACTCCTTTCCAGGCACCAGGTTTTGCCCACAGGCTGAGTCAGAAGCTAAGGACAGGGGTCGCAGGCCTGGCACTCCTGGTGTGGGCCACGGCCCCCAGCAGCTGCCTGGAAAATGCCATGCAGACCAGGGCTGCTCTTGCCCTTGCTTGGGCGCTATCTGGGGGATGCACGAGCGAGTTCGGCTGCACCAGCCCTGGAAAGGTGACCTTGGAGGCTTCTGCATTGCAAGGCTGAGGGGGAGGGAGTGACCCAGCACCTCCTCATGCCTCCTGTGGCACCTCCCAGGGCCAGGTGCTGGGTGGCTGACACCTGCTCTCCATGAGGACGTGTCCCTCTGGGTGACGCTCACACGGAGGTGGAGAAACCCCACAGCACTGGCCGTGTCCTGGGACCACGTGGGAGACTCAGCCCACTGGTGGGTGTGTCTGCCATTGTCACTGTTGCCTGGCACCGGTGGGGAGACTGAGGTGCAGCTGGGCCACCAGGGTGATGGCTCCACCATGCCCGACTCAGCCTGGAGCCCAGCATCAGAACCTGTGAGAATCTTCAACCTGGCCTCCTAGCACCTCATGGGAAGTGGCCCTAAAGCAGAGCTGAAGGTTGAGAAATGACCCAGCTCTGGGCTGGGCTGGGCTCCCACACTGCAGGTGAGAGAACACACCCCAGTGCTGCCTCACCTGTCGGGTGGTTGTGGGTCATCCGGCCGCACTCGATGCTGACCTCCACTAGGGTCTCCAGCCGCGCCGGCTCCCAGTACCGCATGCCAATGCACATGGCTTTGGTGGCCGCTCCAAACCCCGAGCCTGTGTGGGAGCACCCAGATTCAGAACACACCCCAAGAAGCCCACCGCAGCAATTGGGTTTTATAAGGAAACTTATGTGACAACATGCTCATTGGAAGGTCATTCGAACAGGTGGACACCAGCAAACTGTCACACGGAAGGGAGGCTCCACTGATGCGGGAAGGCTATGCAGCCACTGAAAACAGACTTCGGATGGGCTAGGACTGGCTCGGAATGGGCCGCCCCCTGGGAAGACAGAGGTAGGCTGTGTCCACCCTGTGCTGTCAACCAGGCAGGCCTTTTCTCTCTAAAGACAGCTTCCCTGAGTTACAGCTGGCACACGGTGCATGGCACAGCCCAAAGCTGCCACCAAGGCTGGGAGAACACGTGCACCTGAGGCCCTCTCCTGGGCTTGCACCTGGACTGGAAGGCCAAGGGCTCTGCACTTCTCAGCACCCCGTGAGTCAGCTCTTACTTCGCCTGGCTTCTGTCAGTCAGCCTAACCGCCTTGAGACGCCTCCTATGTGTACGCAGTTTACCTTCCTGCTGCTGGCGATGCAGACACTGCTCGGCTGTCACCCATTCACCTCTGACGGGCAGCTGGATGCGATGCTCCAGCGTCGGGTGCTCCAGTGTGGGGAGCAGGGCCCGCTGGCTGGATTTTTGTGCAGCCCCGTGCTTTTTTCTCTCTCGCTGCCTGCTCAGGAGTGGTTCCTTGCTGTGGTTTATTTTCATTTTCCTAATGACCACTGCTGCTGGGTGGCTTCTGTGGCTGTCAACACCTCATGTGGTCTTTGGCAAAGTGTCTGAGCCTTCTGCCCGCTGCAGATGGGTGGGCTGTGGCCTGCGGCCTGCTCAGATGGCCCCAGCCCCCCTCAGACATCTGCGGTGAGACTTTTCTCCCATCCCACTTCTCCGTGCTCCCTGGAGTCTCTGAGGCACAACCGTGAGGCATGGAAAAGGACTTAAACAAATCTGGTCCAAATTTGGTGGGAATTTAGTGGAAAGCTAAAAACAGGCTCCAAACAGGCTCCTGCTCGCTGGAGCACAGCTGCGTCTCTCCCGTGAGTGTTAGGTAGGATCCCATGCAGTCTTTTTCGTGGTTCTCTGTAAGACACGAGCCGTTTAGGCCTCCTGGTTCTCCAGAGGGAGCTTTGGTGGTTTGTGCCCTTCAAGGGCTCTGTCCGCTTCTGCTGTGCTGTCAGACTCACTGGTGTGAAGCTGGTAACAGCGTTTCCCTCTCTTCCTCTCATTTCTGCAGGTACACTGGCCTTACCTTCATGGTTGGCACAGGTGACTCATCCTCCTCTTTTTTATTGTTTAGCTAGAGGGGGTCAGTTCTTTTTTCTTTTTTTCTTTTTTTTGGTACTGGGGATTGAACTTGGGACCTTGTGCTTGTGAGGCAGGCTCTGGAACCACTGAGCTAAATCCCTGGCCTAGTTCTTTTTTCATTACTGAGGATTGAGCCCAGGCCTTTTCACTGACCTACACTCCCAGACCTCTTTTAAAAATTTATTTATTTATTTGTTTATTTTTGGCACCAGGAATTGAACTCAGGACCTTGTGCTGGTGAGGCAGGCGTGGTGCCACTGAGCTACAACCCTGGCCCATCCTTTAATGTTTTTTTTGAGACAGGGTCTTATCACTCTGCCAGGCTGGCCTTACACTTGTGGTCCTCCTGCCTCAGCCTCCTGAGTAGCTGGGATGACAGGTGTGTGCAGCATGTAAGCATGTCATCCCAGTGAACGCCATGATGACCCACCCTGTATCACAGTGACATTGCCTTCTCTATTTCTGGCCATACTCTTTGCTCCCAAATCTACTGTGACTATTAATACAGTTACTCTCTCTGGTTTCTGCTTGTGTCACCTGGGGTGGACTGGGCCTCTGCTAGCTGGGCACACATCCCACCGGGGCCACCCACAGCCTGTGGCTTTCTTGGACAGCACTTGCATGTGCACCCTTCCCATCTTTCTGCTGTCCACCTACTGAGCTGCGTTTCCTGTAGGCAGCACACAGTGGGGACTTGATTCCTGGTCCAGCCTGAGCCCTGGGCCGTTGTTTGGGGCTTCAAACCCTTTACATTTGATGCCACTATGGATATGGTTGGGTGCATTGAGAACTCTCTCCACGAATACCCTCTCTGTGAGCACAGCAGGGCGGGGCCAGGCGTACTGCTTTCTTCCCCAGTCTGTGGTAGAGGGCTTTCCACATCTGCAGGGGAGCCTGAGCTGCTCATACACAATTCAAAGTGCATCCTTGGGCTCTTGTCTCTGCTCGTCACTTTAGAGCACCGTCCTCCTGGGTCCTGAGACTCCTGGGGGAGACGGAGGGGAGCAGAGGGTACTCCAGTCTGTGACCCTGACTGACAGCATCAGCCTCTCTTCCGGGAGCCTGGCACCTCTTCCCAGCCCTTAGGCAGCTCTGTGTGCTCCTGCACCTCGTGGAGACGTCTGGAGACATCAAGGTCGGTTGCAGTCTCTACCTGCCCTGGCTGCCCCTCCAGCTCCCCCATGACTTTCTCTCTGACCTTCTTGGGCTGCCAGAGCAGCTGGCCTGTCCTACCAGTGTCTCTGCCACTCTTGTGAGCCCCTCCTCTCAGGGACAGCCCTGGCCAAGGCTGTCTTGGGGGGTGGCTCACCAGCAGCATAGACCACTTGGCCCTGGCTGCAGCTTCCAGCCCCACTCACCCGAGGAGGCACAGGACAGGGCCAGCCACCTCCACTGCACCCCCCAGATGCAGCTGCACATGGAAACCGTTCTTGAAAGTGAACCAGGGACGGAGGACAAAGCACACAGGGGAAGCCGGGTGCCGTGCGGACAGGCGCCCAGCTCTGGGATAGGATGGGCTCCTGACCCTTTTCACTGAAGGGCGTGTGCCAGGCCAGCAGGTAGTTGTCTGGCTTCAGCTGTGAGCAGCCCTCCACGGTGGCGGGGTCAGGCTGGTGCTCTGGAAGCTTCTCGATGGTCTCTACGTAGCACCTCACCATCTCACGGTACAGGTCGTCCAGGCACCAGTAGTCTGGGAAGGAGAGAGGGGCAGAGCGGGGATAGGCGTCAGTGTGGACACAGCTCTGTCTGCGGCACAGGCCTGGCCGACAACTTGCTTCAGGCCTCACTTGATGCCCGACACAGAAGGTGGCTGCACGCATGTCCTGCCCCACGTGACAATCTGGGGGTGTGAGCACTGATGGCTCCGTCCATGTCAGGGCCACTGTGCTGAGCCTGGCTGCCCTGCCTTGGGTGGGACGGAAGCCGGGCCTTGCCTGTCTCTAGTGCCAAACTCTGCTGGCTTCAAGAAAGCCAGGGGCCCTGCAGTGCCACTCTGCCCAAGTTGTGTCCCACCCTTCGAGACACAATCTGGGGACAAGTACAGGAAGACACGTCCAGGACCATGGGCCTGAGGGACAAAGAGCCAGGCCAGGAGGAGACCAACCCTCGGCCCACACTGTACCTGGACTGCTGCATTGTAGGAGGCCAAATGTGAGCCTCCCACACTGGGTCCTACTTTGTCATTTTTTCTGAGAAAAGGCTCAGGGAGGTGATATCTTCTTGCAGGAAGAGCTCTCTGGCTGGGACATTGGTCCACAGCTTGGTGGACAGCACACACCACTGAGACTGGAGTCCATGGGCCTGGCCACCCCCAAGAACAGCTGTGCAGGAGGGAGCTTGGGGCTGCAGAGGGGAGGGCGGTGCTGTCCACAGTCCTGTGACAGCCGGCAGCAGGACTTCACTCAGGGCCACAGTGCCACTCAGGGAGTCTGGTGCCCTGTGGGAGGCAGCCTTGTTTTTGCAATGTCTGCCCTGTCTTGGGGGGTGGGGGTAGGAACAGAGGAGGGTACAGATGCTGAGGGCAGGTGTTACCACCTCAGGAAAGCTGCAGACAGAAGGCCCAGCTCAGGGCATAGGAGCCAGGGCTCCTGGGACAGGAGTACAGCATCCTCCGAGGGAGGGACAGTGCTGACAGTCTCCCCCGAAGGCCGTGAGGCCGGGGCTGGGCAGGAGGGTGATGCATGGACAGTGCGAAGCCCTGGGTGTGGACCCCACTGTGCCTCTGACCTTACCAGCCCTGAGGGGCAGGAGAGAGGGTGCTGAGGGCCTGGGGGGCAGAGTGGCTACGCCTGTCTGCACAGGACTGGGCTGAGGTGGGGCCGGGGTGTTCAGGCTGCCTGGAAGCCCAGCCTATGTAGCTTTCCTGCCGCTGAGGTCAGCTTACAAAAGGCCTTCCTCCCTCCACCTGGCCTGCCCGCCTGCCCCTCCAAGTCCTTAAAATAATGACTTTTATTCTGGAATCAGATATCAGGAAATCCCAGTGTGTAACTAAAGCTGAATTTTAAAAAACAACAAACAAACAAACAAAATAAAGTCCATAAATACAATGGCATAAAGAGCCTTGGTTTTTCAGGTTAGAATCTGACTAGAAATGTGTTCTCCAGCTGTAGATTCCTGGGCTGCTCTGCGTGGTAGGGCAGCAGTTCCACTCCATGTACCTCCTTCCCCAGAGCAGGCCTATGGCACTGAGCTAAAGTCCTGATGGAGAAAAGCCGATCACCAGGCACAGCCTCCCTGGAGGGAGACAAAAGGACCCCACATTTCCCTCTGTGCTCTGACTGGTGATGAAAGTCGAATGGGTAGGGTGGCCAGGAACATGCAATGAGCCAACCCTGAGACCCCAAGGCCAAGGACACTCAGGGACAAGGAACGGACCATCATGCCACCCAACAAAGCCTGGTCCCTAGCAAAGGTGCACAGCTGCCGCATGCCAGACTTTCGCCTGTGCTGCTGTGCAGCTAGGGGCCGCAGGACGCTGTCCTGACCCTCCCAGGGCTTGGCCTCTCCTCGTGTCTTCTCCCTCACGCAGTCCTAGGGGCCAACAGCCCTGTCCTGGTTCTCCCCAGTGAGCCTCATTCCCTGGGGTCCTTAACACTAGGGTGCAGACAGGACAGGCTGCCACCCCGGAGCCTTGGGCAGTTTGTCAACCCTCACTAATGTGGCTCCAAGACCCCTGTAATGCGCTACACGTTGCCACTTCAAGAAAATTAGATGAGATTTCAACTTTGAAATTTAGAGTTCAAAAAAATATGCTTGGTTTAGTTTCTGAAGAAGCCATCGATCGATAAAGGGGCACACCTGTCACTGCTTTCTCGTGACCCACTTCTGAGAGGCCAACGCAGGGCCCATCACTCCCTGACCACCTGCCTTCATCTGCCCACTGTCACCACTGGCAAGCAATCCAGTTTCTCCCTGAAAACCAAGGTGCCAGGTGCTCCCCCGAGTGTCCTGCTGATCCAGTCTCCTCACTGGCCACCCCGCCAGTGCCAGCGCTTTGCCGAGTGACCACGTGGCCATGCGCAGAATGGCTGACACCAGGCCACCTCCACCGGGCACATGAAGGGACCACTGTGTGGCTCTGGTGTGTGGGACATCAGACAGACGCAGGCTTCAAGAGCAAGTGCCGACAGACAGCACAGCGCACACAGCAGCTGTGTTTTCGAGGACGTGCATGGCTCGAGCTCGGGGTACTGCTTTCATGCTGTTGTCCACAAAGGCGCAGCAGCCTGCGGGAAAATACCAGGAGCTTCGCCACTCCAACAGCCTCCACTCCTCAGCTCGTGGACAGGCCTAGGCGCTCTCCCTGGTTATTTTGGGACCAGCCAAGGGCATTCCTACTCAATGACCACAGAAGCAGGAAATATTTGGGTTTCATAAGTGTGTGCCTCACCCCTTTAACAAGCTGTGACAGCTTATCTTATCAACATGTTTCAGTGCTCTCCACAGTTATTTAGGGATCAGTGGAGAGCATTCCTACACAGCGACCGCAGAGCTAAACTGAGCGCATTCACGGCAGACAAACGGAATGGCGGAGTGTAGGTGAAACCCCATTGACTTGCCATCTGCTGTCAGGGCTTAACGTCTCAGGGAACACGATGCACAGGAAAACTGTGTGATGAGTTCATGAACCAACTATTTCTCTGAAACTTATGTGAACCCTTGTTGATCCCAAGATCAACCTGCTCCTTACAGAATAGTTTAAGAAATTACTGCTTATGTCCAAACTTGCAGCACTTCCTTAGAACACATCTGTGTACAAGTAGTGTCCAAGCTGAATCATTCTGGCAGATATTTTGACCTTAATTTGTGGGGAATAGTGGTTATTTTGCCATTGTTTCTTTAAAGGCCACTTTGCAGCCGAGTGATGAATCCACAGCAGAACTTTAACCTTCCTCCTGTTTTCCTCTTGTGTAAGCTGCACACACAGATGATGCAGACATCACTAGGCCGTCTTAGAGAGTACCTTGTCATGTCTTAGAGATACCATTTCTCCCCAGCCCAATACCTCATCCGAAGTCCCTCCAAGTACAAATACATATCCTGAGCCCCGACCGCTGACATCCCACACATCTGTCAATTAATGTTACCCAGAAGTATTGTTCCTAACAGTGCCAAGGGCACTGGACTCTGAAACAAAACATCAGTCCCCCAACAAGGCCTGCTGTGCTTACAAGTGAGATGGAGGGACAGCAGGACCACCGTGACCTGACGCCAGGGCTCGTGGGATGACATTTCCATACCCTCCTCCTATTAGGGTCAAATAAAATCTCAACTTTTCACCAGTCCTTTCGCCTTCCCCTGCTGCTCTCTCGCGGTGCATCAGTAAACACTTAACTGTTCTCTGTCCCTTGACTATCGGTAAACTTTCCCACGTGGCACCGGCTCATCACATGCTGCACCTCGCAGTGTAGTTCGAGGGAATGGAGACACAGTGCCCAAACAGTATCATCTTTATGGGTTCAAGTTTCAGACTGGCTTACATTTTATGTTCTCTGCAATAAACTCAGAGCAAGCAACTCAGTGTGCAGTGGCCAGCTTCCTGCAGACAGCTAGGCAAGAGGCCGCCTGGCTCCATAGCTGGTGAGCCACAGCATGGGCCTGGTTCACACTCACAGTGCCAGCCGCTGCTTGCAAGTTGAATCTTAATTATCTGCAAAGAAAGTAATGCCACCCCTCAAAGAGCCACTGCAGGAGAAACGTGACCTGCTGCCTGCCTGATTTGCTGAGGGGCACTGGACGCATTAAATTGCCACTTTCGGCAGTGGCATCAGGTAACACGATTCACAGGCGTGCCTCCAAGGCTGTCCACACTTACTGTGAACCGGAGCAGCTGCCCCCATCCCCCAGCACAGCTAGCAAGGCACTGGGGAGCCAACCTGTGGTGAGGGCCTCAGCAGTCGCCATGTGCATGATGGTGTTGTCACTCACTGGCCACTTCCCGGGAGACAGCACGAGATGGTCCAGCCCCCCGACCTTCTGCAGCTCCTCCTGGACAGAGCCTAAAGCACTGTTCTCCCTGCAGACGTTGCCGTAGCCGAGCGCATCGCCCACGCTCCCCAGCAGCATGGCAGCCTTGAACTTCTCCATCTTGGGAGGCGGCTCCTCTGGCTGGGCGCCGCTTTGTCCTTCCCTGGCTGCCTTCAGCCCTCCCTGCTGACATTTATACCGGTCACTGTATCACCGTCTGGCGTCCTCTTAAGTGGCCAGGCGCTCCTTTCCTGTCTCTGTAGGTGGCCCAGTAAGAGGCTCTGACCCCACCACGTGGGTGGCTGCTGGGCGCTCGCTGGCTCCTGTCGCCTCCAGCGCCACAGCACAGGCTCGGTCCTCGCTGGCCCCTGCAGGGGACCCATGGGCGGCGCAGGTGGAAACCGGAGCAGCTGGCCAGCCCATCCAGCTGGGAGGCGGTCTCTGCCTGCTTGCTGTTCCCTCATCCCAGGACACCTCATCGCTGAGGCTAGTTTTCTTTGCCATTTCTGGAGTCTCAAATAAACCCACCATGCTACCTTGCCATGTACTAAAGTTTCCCAGAAATCTAATATTTGCCTTGTGTCAGTTTCATTTAGGAAAAACTGTCTTCTGATAAAATGCTGTGACAGCTTTAGAAGTGCAGTGTGAAGGAGAGGTGGGGCTCCCCGCTCCTCAGGCAGGATCCCTACGCCTCTCCCCACTCGGTGCTCTGCAATTCCACCTTGGGTGGGGAAGCGCAGCAGCAACTACAGAGCCGAGAAACCTCTGCCTGCTAAGTCAACATTCACAACTATGGGGTGGGTGAGGCAGAACACAAACCAGGTCCCTGGTTTGAAATGAAGACACCCAGACGCCAGGTGGCTGCTTCCTTGGGACTTCGAAGGTCGCCTGATAAGCATTTCAGTGTGCAGCCGCATACTAAGATGGCCTTCAGCGAGCACTGGTTACACTGAGGTTCTGGTGTTCCACTGGCCAGCTCAACTCAGAGACACTGAGACTGTCCCTCAAAACAAGAAGGTATGCAGGCTCTCTGCGCCAGCCAGACGGATGGACTATGGAAGCCGGCAGGGCTGCCAGCCAGGAGGCAACAGGAGCTTTCTCAAGAATCCCTGGGAACAACTTCCACTCTCTTGAGCCTCCTACAGACAATGAAAAGGTTAACTCATTAATTTGTCCACTCGGAAACTATTTATGATCCCCAGCATTTTACTAGGAACCGTGGCTATGGCAACAGAGCCAGAAGCAAGCAGTCTCACCCCATGGAGCCTGAGGCCTGAACTGCACTGAGACATCTAGCATGACATGAACTTTATAGCCAAGAGCATGGCGACACCTACTCCAGACCCTCGGCAGGTCCTTGGCAAAGGAGCAAGTGATGATGTTGGGTGATGTTCAATGCGCCTCAGCTGGCCAGTACACCCTAGTGTGACGCCCACACTGTGACTTCTACTGGGAACCACCATGCTCGGTGGGCACTGTGGCGGCTACTGAAGAGCCAGGCCCTGACAAGCAGCAGCATGTACTGTGCAACTGAAAACAGACGGGACGACACCACAACACCACAGAAAATAATTTATTTTGGTGTTCCTGAAGTTCTTAACATTTGTGTAGCATGCACAACTCTAAACAGAAAAAGAACAATTTTTTGAAGAGCCTTTTTCCAATTAATAATTTGGTATCTATTGACAACCCCACAGAATTTTAAATCTTAAAAAGTATTGCTGACTCCCATATTTTATAGTTATTTGAATTCTATAAACGTCTCTGAACAGAATGATTACTCATTGAGAATCTGCAAAGCCCAGGATGCTTCCATGTTTCTTAGGTTTTTGCTACGCGAAATACATACTCTCTGAGTCACAGTTCTGAAGGAGGACACACCCAGCTTTCCCTTTTACAGACATGGCCAGAGACCCGAGGAAGGTCACACGACTCGGCCTGCTCTTGTCCCTGTCAGACCGTCATGCACAGAGAGGGCTGGACATGGAGGCGTCTCGGCCGCAGGTCCCTGCCAGCCCTGCACCCCCGCTGTCCTTGGGAGGGTGCCTCGCAAAAGCACTGACTGCTCGTAGGTGGCAGGACCCACAATCCCAGGCTGCGAGGAGCTGCTTCCGGGTGAAGGACACCAGAGACCCTGCCTGGAACAAGCCCAGCCTAGCTGCTCCACGGCTGTCACAGGTGGGTAGCAAGGCACACTTGTGATGCAGTCTTGGCAAATGTGAGGCAGGGGCAGCACAGTGCCACTCAAAGCACGACACCGGAAGAGCAGACGGCACCGGGTTCTCCATGCCAGCGTGCGAGAGTAGATCCTCGGCTGGCCGGACACCGAGCAGCAGACGCTAACTCAGGCCTAAACAGGCGGCAGCACTGCCTGAGACGGAGGACTTGGGTGCTGCTCTGGAGAACAGCATGTCATTCTTGCCTCCTCTGTGCTTAGGGTCTGAAGGTCTGGCCTTGGGGAGCTGAACGTATCACAGAAAAGGGGAGGGAACCAGTGCACTTGATGTTTAAACCTGTAATTAACCACTCAAAAAGAAATATTTTTCATGGAAAAATGTCTTTTTAAATATAATAGAATATATTACAAACATGAAACTTCTCAGGAAGTTCAAATAACAGCATTAGAAGTAAAATAGGCCCCTGGCCTGTAAACAGCTTAAAATAAAACTCTGCTGAAATCACACCTGATGCCTCACTGCGGTACAAACTAACAGCATCTCAAAAGTGCAAAATGATTTGCAGATAAACATCTAAAGAACATGAAAACAAAAATAGATATAGTAAATCTAGATATCTGATAATTCAAAAATATAAATCTTGAATTTCTGGCACCAAGATTAAAAAACATCAGACTCCAGCACGGGCACCTCCGTTAGGGCACATTCTGTAGCTCTGACTTACATGGAAACACCGATCTGCCCAGGGCACCTGCACTGCCTCTTAACAGCTAACTCTGGGGTGACTCCGCAGTGCGTAACTGCTGGTGTCCACCTATGTCACGAGCCGAACAACGTGCTCTGCAGTTCTCAAACAGTACTGGTTGCTTTGTGAGTTTAGGGCATGGGCATCTCCTTAAGCAGCAGTGCTGACGACACATCTTCACCCGCCCGAGTAGCTGTCCTCTGAGGAGCTTCTCCTGGAGTGGCAGTGGCCACTGTGGCCTTGAAGCACAGTATAGGTTTCAGTCCCGTGGCTGGCGAGGATGGCTGCTAAGCAGCAACACACATGGCACCTGACCAACACAGCTCTCTGCAGGACGCAAGTTGTCTTCCCACCTCCTTGCACCTGAGTCCTCCTAGAAAGGGCGGCGTTTTCTGCCTGTGACTACTGGCCGTGCATACTCCACAAAGTCATCTATGAGGACAGGCCAGGCTCCTAAAGGGGAGCAAACACAAAGATCTTTAAATTGGTGCCACTGCAATTTCTTCTTTTTACTTTGTTAGGGCTGGAGCCCGAGCCCAGGCCATGCACGTACTGGCAAACACTGCCACTGAGCAACACGCCAGCTCAGCCAGTACTGTATTCAAAGCATTTTCTTCAAAATCTAACATTTGTATTTCAAGAATCCAAATGATTTGAAATTCATAGAGCTCGTGTTTTACCCAGTGCCTTTTCTCCAGGCAGTCAGGGTCAGCGAGTGGCAGGAGGACATGGCTGGTGAGGACAGCACACACACTCAGGGACCAGGCACAGCATGGCCAGCTCCAGGGAGTCAGGAAGGGCTAACCTGGAGTGCAGACAAATGGGCCCACCAGTTCGAGGGCGGGAACACGCCATTTCTCTGGAGTCGTGTGGGCATTCCCGCCACCAGGAGCACTTCCTCCTTGCCCAGGCTCCCACAGGACCCCTCCAAAGGTGGGGGGCCTTGGCGCTGCAGCTCCTGGCCACACAATGCACCCTGCCTTAGGTTTCCGCTCTTTCTGCAGAGGGTTTCACCTCATTAGCTACAGCTCATGCTCCTAGAAGCCGGGCTGGCCATAATAACCGACTCTACTCACAAGCATGGATAGGCACTACACAGACACTTGGCCGTGTATGGAGAACACAAAGCAAGAAGCTGAACTAGTGAGGAACAGAATGCAGCTGATGCCAAATGAAAGGGCAAGGCACTCAGATGAGAGGAGCAGGGAGAGGCTGCCCCAGGAAGTCCTGGTGGAGGTGCATCTGCACAGACCCGGTACCCTCCCAGGGCACAGCGCCTCCCACTGCCCATGACTCTGATGTGGTCTTCCGAGGCACCGAGAGCAGCGATATGTGTAACTGCATTAGGGAAATAAACAGAAGTCAGCGCCTCTCCATCAGCCTAATCAGCATGTGTCTTGTGGGACTGAGTGGGCATCCTGTGTGGCCTCTCATGCTGGAGGCAAGCAGGTAGCACCCACGGCAGGCTGACCCATTCCCCAGGAGGCCTCCAGGTCCAGTACCTTCTTCGTCATAGTTGGACATGTCGTCGTCAATCATGTTTCCAAAATCTAGCAGAAGGTTCCATGTATCCCTTGGAATTGATCTTTTGTGATGTTCCTAATGTGCAAGAGAAAAACAACCCAGCAGATTAAAGATTCTGAGCTTACTCTCAGATACTCTAGTGGCCAAGGGACCTTCTATCAGGGAGTGAGGCTCCTTCATCGGAGGAGTCAGCACAACAATAAAATCCTCACACGTAATAATGGCACTCTGCTACAGCAGTAAAATTTATGTTTTCAGACATACCCACTGTGAATATCAAAGTATATTCTTAAGCATTTTGTACTTAATTGCAAACTTTTTTTAGAAGTCTTGTTTTATACTTGTTAAATGGAACACAATTTTTGGATAATCTTTTAACATTACTTTTCATATTTTAAGTAAACATTTATTTTTTGCTTGCAAAAAAAAAATGGTACTCTGTATAAACAGTAAGGACTCCAATACTGTAGAGACACTACACAATAGAGACTTATTTAAGAACAAAATGAAACCTATTAGGTACTACAATTACACAGTTTCACTCAAATAAAACAGCAGTACGTTTTAATTTTCTTGCTTTTTGGGGGGTGCTGCAGGACAGATGGCCACCTTTCACCCTGTGACAGCGGGGAGGGGTAGAGTGGGGGTGTCTGAGTGTCCCTGCCACCACCCCTAAGATGACTGCTTCTGGAGTCAGGACACATCTTGTGCCCCTCACAGCTGCGCCTGCCCCTCACCAGGACAGCCCAGCGAGGCCCTGTTTCCAGCCTGCATCTTTGCCAGTGGCCTCCTTTCCTTCTGCAGTGACACCTGGCTACAGGCACACACAGGAGCTGGGCATCCACAGCTCTGGAGCCGGTGTGGACCTGCAGCTCGGTCCTGGCACTTTCTTTAAGTACTTTAAATTTCTTGGGGGACGTGGACAATGACAGTGTAGGGTCCTCTGAGGGATGGTGAGTGGAGGACTGCAGGGACTTGAAGCCCATCCTGCAGAGACCACAGGGCAAAGCAGGTTTTAAGCAGTTGCCAGGGGACACCCAGGGTTCAACAGCTGCCACGCCCTGCAAGGAGACAGGTTGTGCAGCACCTTGCCTGATACCAGAGGGCCTCTGGGTGGGACTCAGTTTGCCCAACTTGTACATCTAAGATTTCAGTTAGGTCAGTGCATAAGCTTCAGAGCAGCTGGTTTCTTTTCTGGCTGGGCACACACAGCAAGGAGTGGGTACTTACTAGCAGGAACGTGTTCCAAAGATCTAAAAATTTAAACCTTCCAGACAGTACTAATTTCCAATAGGCAACTGCCATTTCCAAATCTGGCAAAAAAGAGAAAAAAATAGTTAACAAATCCTAATTTTTTTTCCCACTGTAAAAAATGATACTCTCTTGGATTAATAAAATTTGGCCATCTTGCCAGAGTCATATGAGGCCTAATCTCTATACAAGTGTTCCTGAAAACTGTATGCAATCTAATTTTATAAATCTGAGTAAATTTACTGAAAAAGGCATTTGTATATTAAGTTATTTGGATATGCAATGATTATTCCTCAATTAGTGAGTTTTGGAGACTGTATGTCATATGTATCAGGGTTTGTCTCAACATATCATTTATTTTTAAAAATAGGTCACTGCCCTTTCCAAGTGGCGAGCTACAAATTAAAACAACTTGTTCAGAAAGGAAGGGACCCACTGTTCAACAGATCCATCTCCTCGTTATACAAATGAACCCCGAGTCTAATGTTTTAGAATTATCTGGTTCACAAGCAAATCAGAGAGGCACTCTAAAGACTTTGCATTTCTCACTGTATAGTCAAGACATACAGCACGAACAGGAAGTGTTTTCATAGACAGGCTATTTAAAAATCTAGGTTGCTTATCAACCAAAGCCAATGTCTTCCTTTTCTCCTGACTGGAAGGCAGAGACAACTCTATCTTAGAGGACTCGCTCTTAATGGACAACAAACGGTGAGCTTGCAGGCTGCATCAGAACAGGGTCTCCAATTCACAGTGCTTTGAGTCCTGTTTATTCTCTGCTCACTGGAAATTTAGGAAGTATTCTTGTTGTACGCCTTGCATACCAGGGACATAAAGGGGCTAAGAAGCTTATTTCTTAAAGCTGGCTACCTTTAATCAATCACATTGAATATTCAGTGTCCCTCACTGGTAGGCAATATAGGGTGAGTTATGTTGAAATAACTTCGTAATTTTTATGTAAGTATGTCACATAAACTAATGTGAAAAGCAGATTGATAAACATATTAAGGTAACAGGCTAGTTTCAATGCATAATATCCAACTGAACACTTTTCAAAGGATCTTCTTCTAAATCTGTTTTAGTCCCATTTGGACAGAAATGACTCAAGGTGAAGGCCTCACTTGAGGTTTCCAGGGTTGATCATCAATACTGGAGAAGCAAGAGATGAATGAGCAGCAGCCAACTTTCAATGAGATGCCTATCCCTATGTGAGCCTGCACGGGCTCCCGCACCCAGGAGTCTCGATCAGAAAGATAGGCAGAGACGGAAGTTCCAAGTGAGGGGTGCGTGGAGGAGCTCTCTGCCTTACCTATGGGCCCCGCAGTGTAAGGCTAGGGTGATTAGTCTTGTCCTGCTTACAAGTCTACATCCTTATCACTTAGGAAGAACAGTAATTGAAATCTATATTCAACTCATCTTAATGATGTAAATCGCTCACATTGGTAAATGGAGGTGAACCTGGGAAGGAAAGAAAAATAAAGTTTTATGGCATACATTTAAAATTTGGGTTAGTTTCGGTCCTAGCAATTTGTTTTTTTTAAATAAAGAACCTGATTTGGATATGGGTAAATCACAGAACCGAAAAGTAAATGCATGAATTTCCAATATTTAATGTTATCTATGTAAAAATGTCCCATTGTCCCACTGGACTTAGTCATTTAAAAAATAACAATGACGACAAAACCCCAAAGCTTGAGGCTGAAATCCAGGCAGTGGAGACTGCAGTGCTTCATGTTCTGGGCAGCAATGTTCTCCCAGAGAACCCTGAGAAAGGCTCATCTATTGATTAAGATAATCATCCTGATTAAGATAATGTCGTAAGGAGGAATTACTGTTTAAAATCTATACCTGTAACGCTTCATTTCGGGATAGATGATGAAGACAGGCCCTCTGTCAGAAAAGGATCTTAATAAAAATTAGCTAATTCTTTACATCCTCGAAAGGCAAGATTCTCCAGGCCAATGACTCTAGACCCAGCCAGCAGGAACCTGGCAAGGTGTCAGCTGCAGACGTGCCGCGTGGTAGACGTGCCGCATGGCTCTCCTAGCACAGCCCTGGGGGTTCAATCCTCAGCACAGCAAAGAATCAGGTACCTTTAATTAACCTTTTGATTAGGATGACCATTAGTTAAGTACAAGGTAAAGAATAACCTCACATAAAAACAACATAGGGTGGGCAGAACCTATGGTGCCAGATTTGGGAGGTTGAGGAACCCTTGAGTCCCAGCCTGGACAGCGCAACAAGATCCCATCTCAAACACAACCTCACAGTACACGATCCTGACATGTGTACAGACAAACACATATGAGGGAGACCAGGTCACAGCTCTGTCTCGTCTGCGTCTCTTCGAGGAGCCGAGGGAACACACATGCCCGTCTCTTCAATGTGCTCTGATTTTTCGGGAGACATACTGTGCAGTGATACATCTGGAAGGCTAACTCGGTCACTCTTTTTTAGTAGACAGTCAGAAAGTTTCTTCTTCCGTTATTTCTCTTTTAAGAGAGCCCTCAAAAAGCTTTTTAAGATAGTGTGCTAGCCAGGTGTGGTGGTGCATGCCTGTAATCCCAGTCCTCTGGGAAGCTGAGGTAGGAGTATCTATACATTCTCTCACTTACCCACAATAAATAAACAAAACCAGTGACTTTTCTACATCTCTAGTAAATGATTCTGATAAACATTTAAGTTTCTACAGCATTAAAACAAGGACAGTTCTTTGTTTCCGGGAAAGGAAATATATATATATTTGCTACAGTTTTCCCTGACCTATTCTGCTGCCTGACTGATGCTTAAGAAAATCTATGAAATAGAGCCTAAACATATAACATGGCCTTGCATCTCAAACTAAATGATCTATTTCTAACAGAAGCTTAATTACCCTAAGATTACACTGAAGATACTGAAGTGACAGAAGAAAAGTCAGAAAAAAGTTTTGGGGCAGGGATTTAGCTCAGTGGCACCATGCCTGCCTTGCAAGTGCAAGGTCCTGAGTTCGCTCCCTGGCACCAAAAAAGGGAGAAAAGATAGTTTTGTTATTCGCTGACATTTCAAAGTGTCCACTAAAGGACTGCCACTATTCAAAAACTTGGATCAGACCTTGAAGCAGGTAAGCCTTTCAGAGTTAAACAGCTAAAGACAAAGCATCACCTACATTTCCTGTTTGGAAAATAATTAATAATGACATCAGACCTGGGGGAAGCACAGGAGGCTGGATCTTGTGCAGGTGAGCACTACCAGGGAGACAGGGTTCAGGGCACAGAGCAAGACCTCGCAGCAGAAGATGAGGTAACGTGGGCTGCTGCCCCATGCAGGCCGGGCCTTGTCCTACGGGACGGTCAGGCCTTCTCAGACATCTGAGGACACAAGGGCTATGACTCTGTTGTCTATCTACTTGTTGGCATCTACAGCCTGGCAAACTTAGACAGCCTTCAGCTGCAGCAACTATTGTGGCTCAGCCTCTCAGGAGAGACAGCCAGACAGGGAAGATTAAAGCTAAGATCCCACCCCAAAGTAAAAACTCAGCTCTCAGGGCTGTGGGCGTGGCCCAGTGATAAGAGCGCTTGCATGCCCAAGGCCCTGGATTCAATCCTCACCACTACAAAACAAACAAACAAACAGCACTGCACCTCCTAAAAGCACAACCCCAGACACACTCATCAGGATGCTGCTATTAAAACACAGCAAGTCCTGAGCACGCGGTGCACGCCTGTAATCACAGCTACTCAGCAGGCTGAGGCAGGACGAGGGAGGCTTGAGGCCAGCCTAGGCAACTTCGCAAGATGCTACCCGAGAAATCATATTTTAAGAAAGGGTATCTTGGGCCAGGGATTTAGCTCAGTTGTTCCGCCAGGTGCTAAAAGGATCCCCAGTACCACCCCCCCACCCCGCCTGAAAAAAAAAAAAGAACGAAAGGGTATCTCAGTGGTACAGCACTTGTCTGACATGTGTGAGGCCCTGGGTTCAATTCCAGCACAGAAAAAGAAAAAAAAGAAAGATGGTGCAACTGCTGTAGGAAAAAATACACTGGTTTTTGAAAAATTAAACAGAATTACCATGCAACCAGAAATGAAACAGGGACTCGAAAAGACACCTGCATGTCCATATGCAAAGCAGCACTGCTCACAACACCAAAAGGTAGGAGCACCAAGTGTGCTTCAATGGAGGAATAAACACAATGTTTTATCTGCATACATGGAGTATCATGCAATCTTAAAAACAAGGAAATTTTGGCACATGCCACATCGCGGATGGAAGCCACATGAGAAAAGTGTCACAGAAAGATACTCTGTGGCTCCACTGATAGAAAGGCTGCTACAGTGGCCACAGACAGAGCGGAGGGGGCACCAGGAGGTGGGAAGGGGCTAGGGAGTAGAGCTTCAGTTCTGGGAAAAGGGAGGGGTTCTGAGGATAGCACTGGGATGGCTGCATCCCACTGTGAGTCACCCTGGGTTTCTTCTCCAGAACTGGGGATGAACTCAGGACCCTGCCCTTATCAGGCAGGTGTGGCGCCACTGAGCTAAATCCTGGGTCCTTGGGTTTTGTTTTGTTTTTCTTTTTTTGAGATAGGATCTTGCTATACTGCTCGTGCTCGCCTTGAACTCACAGGCTCAAGCAATCCTCCTGCCTCAGCCTCTTGAATAGCTGGGACTACAGGTACACACCACAATACCTGGCTTGTGAATGTACTTGATGCTACTGACCTGCACACTTAAAAATAGTTAGAATAGTTCAAACAAACAAACAAATGGGAAAAGTTTTGGAAAATAAACCCTAAGGACTCCTAACTGAACTGGTTTAAAAGCAGAAGTTCCACTCAACCATTCCTGGTTTCTTCAGACACACAATCCATGAGAACTCACATCAAAGGTGCTGTCTACAGGGCTCTGGTGAGGTAGCAGATTAGGGGATGGAAGGCTGGCTGGACAACAGGATGTGTTGATGATCTGTTGATTGAGAAGAAGCAGAACAGAGGCTGGGCAACTGGTGTGACCTGCCCATCAGGGAAATTGTCAAGTAACTGCTGGGATATGTGCACAGAACAGCTTTACAGACTGAATATAAGATACTTGGTTGCCACTGCTATTTCCCTTTGCAAGGCCACCCTGCTTGTAGGGTGTATCCACTTTTCTCTCTGGCACTTCTCTTTTTCTTCACTTATTCTTTTTCTTTGTTACTTTAATGGTACATTTTCATGTTCATCAATTGTCTGGCCAATTCCTTGGGCAGGACAGCCAGAACCTGGTAACCCAGCAGCAGAAGAACCACAGCTCAAAAACTTCTCTGAGTCCTCACATAAAAACAAATAGCAATCAGCAAAACCAAACCCAGGCAGCATTTATAACAAACCTAGGAGAGAAAATGCCATCTGCAATCCAAATTATAAGTAACAGAGCACCAACCAAAGACCTGTCGGGGACCCAATGAGGGGTGCAGGGGCTCTGCAAAAGGTGGGGCAGGGCCCAATCTAGTCCATGGCTGTGAGTGTAGGGTTCTGCCACACAGCAGGCAGGAGGCCACCCACTTCCTTATGAGCCTCAAAACCAACAAGCAGGGCCCTGCACTGCAGAACACGGCTGGGTGTGGGAGACAAATGCAGCAGGAAAGAGCTGGCAGAGCTAAGTCAGGGACAGGAGCAGTTTGAGGAAGCAGACATCGCACTCGGCATGCATGTGTTCATGCACGTGTGCTGTGCAGGCACACTCCCCCAGAAGAGTGAGCTGTGTGGAGTCAAGAAAAGCTATCCAGAGCTGGGGATTTGGCTCAGGGGTTTCGCCGCCTGCTGCGCAAGCGCAAGGACCTGAGTTCGATCCTTGGGACCAAAAAAAAAAAAAAAAAAAGAAAAAAGAAAAGCTATCCGGAACTATGAGAAAGTCCAGAAACACTAGTGTCACATGAAACATACAACAAAGCCAGGTGTGGTGGTGCACACCTGTAATCCCAGCACTCGGGAGGCTGAAACAGGAAGTCTTTAAGAGTTGGAGGGCTGCCTGGGCTACATAGTGAGTTCAAGACCAGCCTGAACTACAAAGCAAGACCCTGTATTAAAACAAAAACCCCAAAATAGTAAAACAGAAAATAAATAAAAACACATAACAGAACAGCACAGACATTAAATCCCTTAAGCATTATGCTAATAAGAAAAGAAACAATAAAACAGAAATACATGCACACCAAGAAACCCATCAGGAGGGAGACCAAAGTATAATCTCCAGCCTGAAAACAGGCTAAGAGACAGGAAATGAAATGCCATGAATCACAATTAGGAAAAATCAGAAATGAGGGGATAAGACAAAACAATTACGAAGGAAAATCATTCCCCAAATTACTAAACTAGAAGGAGCATGGGAGAAAATACACTCAAAGGATGTAAAGTTCAGGTACGAAAGAATTGAGGAAGGTCACAGTGTGACAGACAGAGACACGACTCCTGTTACACAGGTCCTGGGCTCTCTGGGGAAACCAGAACCAGGAGCAGAGGAGGTCATAATAACTGCAGTCCAACAACACTTTCCCTTGGCGGGAGGAACTAGGGACCCTGACTGAAGAGGACATCCCCTGTCTGTGAGCACTGGTCCTGAGTGAGCAGCACCCAGTTACATCTTAGTAAATGACTTTACTTAGCTTTAGAAAAAAGCTAAGGCCTCTCTGGGCACATAGGGAAATTGCCAGCAAGTCACAAGGAAAAGGAAACCAGATCATCATCGGACGGTTCAACAGCAGTTGATGTCAGAGGAAGTAAACATTTAAGATATTCAAATAAAAGTACACGACCAGGATTCACATGCAACAAAACTCTCCTGGCAACCTGGTCCTGGAGAACGAATTTCCAAACCCAGGTGAACACAGGGTACCGGCTGCTGGTGCAGATACAGCAATCAGACAGCAAAACCAAACCCGTAGGTAACATTTACAACAAATCTAGATGAGAAAATAGCATGCCAAACCCAAGTAATACAGCTACAGGGTCTAGAGCCATGAGCACTGGGCTCGAAGGAGAGGTGGGTGCGTGCTCAGACAGCGGCGACACGGCCGTGTGTTTCACACCGGGGGAGAATATACAGTCTCTCTCTCTCTCACCACGCAGGTCGGGCTGGCCTTGGGCTTGTGGCCACCCTCCTGCCCCAGCCTCCCCAGCTCTGTGCCTACACTGAAGGAGACAGCCTTAGCATCCTGACTCTGAGACTGTGGCACACTGACGCGGCACAAAGCAAACGGGTACTGACGTGGCCAACTCATCTCAGGGTCATCACACCCTCGAGGGCTGGGGCTGGAAAGGGACATGATGCTCTGAAGTGGAGAAGGCTGAGTACAAACGCAAACGGCCGGCAGTCCAGAACCTGAAGCGCAGCATCGGGTGACCCTGGCTGCTGAGGAACTGGGAGACGACAGCCACCTCGGGGAGCATGCGAGCTCTTGGAGCCCGGGACACCCAGCTCTGCTAGTGTCTCACCCGACGATGAAATGGAAAGGGCACGTGCCATCACCTCGCAGGCCTCAACAAGCTCCTGGATCAAGGTGGTGCAGAGTGTTGCCGGAGGACCCAAGGCAAAGCAGCAGGCGATGGCCTCCAGCCTCAAGGACAGTGAACACCGCTGAGGTCTTGCCACAAGATGAGACAGGAAGCTGGCAGGCCCCTGGGGCAGCTGCCAAGGAGGAACAGCCTGAGTCATACGGTGTGAGCGTGTGTCCTTGTGGCCCCATGCAGTAAGGCGTTCAGCCACCCTCCATGCTGGCACACAGCGGAGCACCCACACAGGGCCGTCTGACTAGTCTGCTCATGAGCTGTTGCAGAGCTGATGAGTACAGCTTCTAATTTAAAATACGTACCACTGCTGTAATGTCGTATCAACCAGGGATTGGCAAAGTAAGCACCTCAACAATACAGCTGGGAACTTTCAAAGTAAGCACAGAGCGGACCCATGGCCCCCAAGGTCCCTCCCAGGCAATCACTGCCCCCTTCTGATCCTGTGCTCAACAGCAGTCACCAAAACCCTGCTGCCATGCTCAGAAATAAGAGTCAAGATGTGTGCGCGAGTGTGGTCTAAACGGGGGCAGCAGTACTTGGAAACAGGGCTGGATCTCTGGGGTCAGAGTCCACCTCGGATCCGGCTCCAGACTTTCTATCCTGTTATTGCGAGAGCAATGATAGTTAAGTTGGGGAACCAACACGTTGCTAATAACACTGCAAATAAGGAAGACTTCAAGGCAGCATGGGACACAGACACCCTGACCAGAGCCATGTCATGTCTTCAAAGCCCAGCCAAGCTTTTGCCTCGCCTAGGAGGCTGGGCCTGTCAGCACGTACCCTGCGGCTTCTGCAGAGCCACGCAGCCTCTCCCTGTCCCGCAGATGCCTCCCTTGGTGCCCCAGCAAGAGGGAAGCAGGGAAGAGACAGCTGATTCCATATCAGTTTGCAGTCTTTAAAAAGGTGAAGGGGGCCGGGGATATAGCTCAGTGGCACCGGGCCTGTCTAGCAAGTGCAAGGTCCTGAGTTTGATCCCCAGTACTGGGGAGGGGAAAAAAAAACAATACAAAGGTGAAGTGATTGTGAATTTCACTAAAACAAACAAACAAACATATAAAAAATACTAGTAAGAAGCAACACAGTAAAAGTGGGTAAGAAAATTGCAGATGGGGGTAGACAGGGGATACGTGCTGGCTGAGGCGGGCCCTGCGTCACCTGGAACATGCTAGGGCCACAGAGGGCCGCAGAGAGGATGAGGGGTAGCAGAGGCCCCGGGAGGCCCGGCAGCTCCTTCATCCTCAGTATCTCACTGCAAGGGCTCAGTGGGCCACAGCAGGCGCCCCTACCCTCTGAAGCTTTAATGATTCTACCATCCTTCAACAGAGGCCACAGCACCCTCAGCCACAGCTCCGGATGCCAGGCCATCCAGCAGGCAGGTGGTGGTGTAAGAGGTGGCTGAGCTCTTTTGCTCATGAGGAGGCAGCTAGTAAGGGACTGTGCCTAAGGTGGAATTGGGCTGGTCAGCTTTTAGAAAACCAGCACACACACAGGTGAGTGGTTCACTCAGCCATACAGATCACTACGCTAGGGAACGTAAAAGCAAACATGGGGAGTGACCACTGTTGCTGGTCCCCTCAACCCTTTTACTTTCTTCTTCCTAACTATACAGCAAGACTTCTGACAGGCCAGGGCGTGTCATCAGTGTGCGGCAGTGTGTGCTGTTTCTCCACAGGTCACATGAGAGCATGGACAATCTACCCCAAACCCTAGGCTAAGCCACCTTGGCCTGTTATGGCCAGGGAGCTGGCACCTAGATAAAAAGGCCTCTGGACAAGGAAGGCACTCTGGACACCCTTTTCCAGACCCCTCCCGACTACTGGAGGTTTCCCCGGTCTTACACTTCCAGTGAACGCCCCTAACTGCCTCCTTTGTCCATGATTCCACTCTGACTTCGTTGAGACACTAGCCCTGTACGGACACTAACAGTGTGACACCTACAGGCACCAGGTGGGGTACACTCCCTGGAGTGATGAGGTCATTCCAGAGGCAGGCCTAGAGAACCTGCAGGGTAGGAAGGAAACTACGTGTGGCCCAGGGAGGCCTCTCGGGAACACAGGGATGCTTAGTGAATGTTATTTTCCGCCCTTCTTCCTAAGAAACAAGTAAAAGATACAAGTGGCCACCCCCAAGAACACAAGCCACACTAACCGCCCCAGACCAGATGTGATAGAGGGGACCCACACGTCCAGCTGCAAGGGCTGCAGGTACAAAACTACCCTTGCACACCAGAGTCATCCTTCACTGCCAAGGGCACATGACAAATGCTTTACGTCTGAGTCTAGCTCTCCACTCTGCACCAACCCACCGCAGTCTGTGAAACTTCATCCTCACCAGCACCTATGTTCAGTGGCTCTGTCTCCATTCTGGCATAAAGACCAGTGGGCTCTTCAGTCCTTTCCAGGGCACGACTTCCCCTTGGGATACAAGGACTGGCTGATGCAGGCCTCTGGGGCCCATCAGGGCCTCATGCCAGGCGGCTGGCTCCTCTCTCTCCTTATCTAAACCAGCTTAGCAATGGTTGATCTCTGGAAAGCAAGGGAAAACAAGGGACCCCAGACATTCTGCCTTTTGTCCTCTAACCCATGATGACAGTGGACTTTTCTCTGCTTTCACATCTGTGCACCCAGCTATGAGGAGCAGAGCCCGAAACAGCACTGTTGGGTCACCTGTCTCAACAACCTCTGCCCAAATGCTTCTGGATTTGGCTGCGTGATCATGTAATGTGGGAGGGCATGGTCTACATGTCTCATCTGCTCACCTGCGTCTGTTTTCTTTCTGAGGCTGGGACTGAATGCAGGGCCATGTACATATTGAGCACATGCTCTATCACTGAGCTGCACTCCAGACCCTGGAATCTCTGGAACAGAGATAAATACATCCGAAATCTTCACAGAAACTAACGGGGCCGTCTGAGTTTCAGGGGAGCTGTCAGGTGAGCTCCTGAACACAGTCTCTGAGGAAGGTTTTCCTTGGTTCCTGAACATTGCTTCTGAGCTGAGAGGGGGCATGTGGGTAAAGGGTGGTTTCACAGGTGCAACAGCCAGGAGAGGAACAAGCTCGAATGAGGAACCTGTCATAGTCCAGTGTGTCAACATTAAAACAAACGAGAAGATGAGGAAGAGTCCCTGCCATGTCTAGGAAGAGAAAGCCATCTGCCTGCTCTAGTTCCCTCGGTCTGCACCCACACCGATGGGACAGTAGCTGCAGGAGTGGAGGACGGCACAGGATGCTGAGAAGAGTGTCCATGCCGATGGCATCCGTGCATGCAGATGATCAGGACTGAGGACCGACTGAGAACTTGCAGAAGGGTTTTATGGCTTCCAGGTAATTTTCTGTCATCTTATGATACTGATTTTATTTACAGGAGTTTTTCTTCAAAACATACCTTTCTAATATGCCACTTTAATCCCTATTTACAATCCTCCCTAAAAACGTGTAAGAGATTTTAACTAATCAAGGACTGTTACATACACTATGCAACCAAGTGTAGGTCAATATAGATAGATTTTTAGGAGTTAAAGCAGAAATAAGCCACATAGTATTTAGATGCCAAAAAAAAACCCCCACCCACCAAAACTTCATATAAACCCAAATCTCAAACTGATAATTTAAGTTGAAAACTTCTGAGATGAAACTAGAAAGTAGACTTTTAGAGATGAGGAAAGGGCAGGGGTGGGGACTCGGGACAAAAATAATCCAAACGTTACATGCGTGTATCAGTGCACCAAAGTGAATCTCATTGCTCCGCCTGAGTAATACGCACCCACACACACTCACCCCCCAGAAACATGTAAGTCACACCGCTCTGAAGGAGGACCAAAGTGCAGTTCAGCACACAGGAGACTGGTTTTATGGAAGTCAACTTTTAACACTCCAGGCCTGTCACAGACCTGGCTGGCAAAACGTCACGGGGGAAACAAGTTCTAAACACTAAGGCTGTCAACTGTAACTGCTGACTTTAGTCAGTGAGACAGCCACGGGAGGGTATGGAACACTTGCCGATTAGTTTACACTTGAAAATTTAAATACTAAAACCCAGAAGCCAAGGGACACTTGGTTGACATTTTCAGGTGTTAAGAATAAGCAGAGAAAGGCAGCAACATCACAGCTGGCTGTGCTGACATCACGGTGACCATGGCCGCTCGCTGGCTCAGCCAGACCTTGCACTGGAAAACATTTGGATTCATACTCACCTAAACCCTTTTGCCCGGGGTTCTTAGCAAAGCTAAAGGTAAACTGATAAAAGTCTTTAAACTTCGCAGAGTCCTTAAGTTCCTGTTCCAGTCTGGGCAGAAGAGCCTTCAGCTTTTCTGAGCTGTCACACCTGTGACGACAGAAACAGGTCTGTTACTCGTGGCAGACAGGCCCCTCACACGCCTCTCCTGCTCGGCTGGAGCTGTACTCCCTGGCTTCTCTTACACTCTGGGGCAACAAGGTTAACTTCTAAGGCATGGGGTGTGAATGGACCATGGTGGACAACTCTCTTGCACAAAGAACCACAAAATGGTGATGCTTACAAAGCTGTGGGTACACTAAAACAACTGAGTCGTAAATATCAAGTGGGTGAAAGCATGGTACATGAATTATATTTCAGTAAAACAGCTCAAAGAAAACCCCAAACCACTCATCCTCTTGTTAAGAGTTGGAATAGGGCAGTTTAGCTCTGTAGCTGTGACCATGTGGAGAGGCCAAAGCCCTGAAGATGATACAGATAGTCACAGGATGGATGTCCTGGGGACTCAGCGACCACAGGACTGGGCCCCAGCCAGGCTGGGCAACTGCAGGCTCTGTGCTGCCACACAAGGGAAACAGACCTTATTCCTGAGTATTTAGGGGCCCTTTGCTTGTAGGGGCTGGATTTAAGACAGCAATTATTATGAAACCTCTACTATAAAACCTATACTGTTTTAAAATTGATTTTTCCTCCAAAACGTCAAACACTAAAAATATCAATCAGACTGGGCTGAGGGTATGGGTGACTGGTGGAGCACTTGCCTAGCATGCATGAGGCTCTGCGTTCAATTCTCAGCACTGCAAAAGGAAAATTAAAAATAATTCAGTGAAAATATTCAGCCTTTAAGGCAGAAATGTAGAACAGTGGAACAAAAGCTTCCCTTTTTTATTTCATCTGCCTGGGAAGAAACAGACTTGATGCTGTATTTCACTTATCTACTACCCAGTGAAGCAGAGCTCAGGAAAGAGAACAGGAGATACCTTAGGAGCCAGGAAAGCCCCGGAGCACATGCAGCAGAGCCCACACACAGCACAGGCAGTGCCTGGCCAGGGCGCACGCGGGCAGAGGTGAGGGCTTCCCCACAGCAGCCTGAGACACAGGCACTGGCCAATTCCTTACTCATGTCTACCCCAGCTCCCTAAGGAGCTCCTCCCCAGGGCCTGTGTGCTTTACGTGACTGGGGACGCAGCGTGCTAATTTGTGTCTGGCTTTTCTGGCCTGTGTCTATTGTGAATAACATTTGCTGGTGCTCCTTCACTTTCTTTTTTTGGTACTGGGAATTGATCTTAGGGCCTTGCGCTTGCCAGGCAGGCATGGTGCCACTGAGCTACGTCCCCCACCCCAGCTCCTTCATTTTCTTTGCCATGTTGAATCCCAGTATTTAGCAAACTGTCTGGCTATTCTAGTCTTCTTATCACAAGTCAAGTCAGGTTTCTGCACATGCACCTCAGTACACATACGAACACATCCCACCAGGGCTCCATTCCACAGAGGAGTGGCCGGGTCCCAGGGCCTCTGCAGTGCCAGAGCCCTGCTCCACACCTCTTGGGGCCCAATCCCCACTACCCGTTCTATGTCTAGTCAACTCAGAAGGCAGGTTTCGTGTCTGCCCCCCCCCCCCAAGAGATCAAACCCAGACTTTGCACTTGTGAGGATGATGTGCCACTGAGCTACATCCCCGGCCCTGAAGGCAGGCTTTGTTGGGGGTTCCATCTACCTGCACCTTCCCAGTGAATGAGGCAGCTTCTTATGTTTTCACTGGCCATTTGCATATCCTTTTGTAAGAGCTTATTCAAAACTCTTGCTCATTTTTCAATCAGGGATCTTATCATTATTTTGCAAGAATTCTTTACAGACACAAGCTTTTGTCAGCTGGGTATTTTTAAAGTACTCTCACCAGAATGTGAATTGCCTTTCTACTTCCTTGATGTTTTGTGTGACCAGAAGTTATTTTTAGAGGCTTTTGCTTCAGCCTTGGTATCAAGATCTATAATCACTTGAAAGTGACTTTCATCCATGGTGAGGGGAGGGATCAAGATTTTTTCCCTATAATTAACCAATTCTTTCAGGACCATTGATTGAAAAGATGTCTCAGATCTTTCCTATCTCTCAGTGAGTTACTGTCTGACTCTACGGAAGTATCACATGTCTTTAATGTGATTTATCTTAAGCATTTTGAATTTTTGATGATACTGAGAGTAACACTTTAAAATTCACTTTGCTTTGCTACACTGTTACATTTGATACACACAGACTGAATTAGATTTATCTTAGGTTTTGTTCCTCCATCTCAAAGGGAAAGTGGCTTAAAATTCCAGTACTTTTACTGGATTTGTCAAACTAAGTTTTTATTTTAGTCAATTCATTTTTCTTTAATCATGGATATTGAATTTTACCAATTTATTTTAGGTATTAAGATGATTTTTCTGTCTACTGTTAAGGTGGTGGATCACACTGATTTTATGATATCAAAAGAATCTTGTATTCGACTCTAACAAGCTATCATGTATTATTCTAGCTTTTTGTCCACTGCTTTGTCTTTGAGACTAGATTTAGTTGACTAATAATTCCTGTCACATCTTACATTCATTTTACAAAGTGTTCTGAGTTTTTCCTGAGATAGGGTCTCGCTATGCACTTCAGGCTGGCCTTGAACTATGCAGCCAACGTTGTCCTCAAACTCAGAGTGATTTTCCTGCCTTAGCCTCCCTAGTGCTGGAATTATAGGCATGCACCACCATACTCTGAGTTTTTTGACTGAGACTGGCCATAATTCTCCACTTACAGAATGTACTTCCTAGCTTTTCTTTTTTCTTTTTTAGTACTGGGGATCAAACTCAGGACCTTGAGCTTGTGAGGCAGGCGGCTACATCGCTGAGCTAAATCCCTGGCCCCTTCCTAGCTTTTCTTTCAAGGAAGTGCTGGCCTCAAAATAACCTGGAGAATTTCTCCTCTTCTCTGGAGGAGCAATTTAAAACTGGTGACCCTTTCCATTAAACAGTAGATGTGCCAATGAACCCATTCCAATCACAAGTTTCCTTTTGGAGACAAGTTCAAGCGCTAGGATGTAGGGAACTATTAAGATTTCTTATTTCTTCACATGTCAGTTTTAGTAAACTGTGTAAGTTGTCAAATTTACCACCCTAAAGTTGTCCATAATAAAATTATTCCTTAATGTCTGTAGGATCCATAGTGATGTCCTCCCTTTTCATTCTGTATTGGTTACCTGTTATTTAGTGCTTTTAGGTCTTTGCAATTAACATAACATCTGGCTCAATTGACCCTTTCTGTTCACAATTTCTTTGCTACTTAATTATTACTCCTATTACTGCTAATTAAATTACTGCTTATTAAAAATAATCTTCAGGCTGGGGATTTAGCTTAGTGGTTCCACGGCCTGTCTTGCAAGTGTAAGGTCCCGAGTCCGATCCCGGGTACCAAAAAAAAAAAAAATCCTGTCTTCCATATCCTTTAATATCCTGCAAGTTCTGTCTCTTTTCAGTGCTGGCCCTTGAGCATGTCAGGCAAACACTCCACCACTGAATAATACCCCGGCCCTCTTTCTCTACTTCTTAAGTAGACACTCTGCTTACTGATTTTCAATATTTTTTTCTTTCTACAATATACATTCAAGAAGCTGAATCCTACAAATTTTTATATCAGTATTTTCTTTATCATTCAATTCTAAGTATGTGTTTTTAAGTTTCTATTATAAATTCTTTTCCAAGCCACATGTTATTCAGTGGAATAAAATATCCACACATATTTTAACTTCGTTATATTTCTAGTTTACTTGCACTGTGGCCAGAAAGTATACCCTGTATCATTTCAAACCCTTTGTAATTGGTTGTAGTTTTATGGCCCGGTTTATAGTCAACTGTTACGAATGTTCTGTATTTCAAAAAGAACATTCTTCAAAGGCAATGTTCAATAAATGGCCACAAGGCCAATTATTGTGTTGTCCAAATCTTCTATTTTTTTAAACTGTTTTTTAACCTGCTCATTGTATCAGTTCTTACTATGTGTGAGAATTCCATACTTTCTATCTTTCTCTTTTTTTTTTTTTTTTGGTACTGGGGATCGAACTCGGGTCCTTGCTGCTTGCGCAGCAGGTGGTGAAACCACTGAGCTAAAACCCCAGCCCTCTATCTTTCTCTTTGAACTTATTTCTTTTGGTTTAAAGATTTTGGGACTACTCAGTAAGTACACAAAAAACATAAAAGCTACTGCTTTCCTGGTGAAACAAACCTTTCATCATTGTGAAATGTTCTTTGTTATCTGTAGAACTGCTTTATGACTTAAAGCTTATTTTCTTAAGTTCTTTTATTGGTACATTTTAGGTATACAATATGTTTACATTTATCACTGGGTGCTTGTACCTGTACATGATGTATCTTGGTTCTTATTTTTTCCCCATTACCTGTGCACCCTTCACCCCTCCAACCTTCCCTATTTACGTAGACATCATTTCCATTTTTCTTTTCTCATAATTTTTACTTTCCCTTCTTTCTTTTCCCCTTCCCCTCCCTTCACCCCTACATCTTTGGACCATTTTTCCTATTTCAAATTATCAATTATAGGGGCCGGGGATTTAACTCAGTGGTTTCGCCGCCTGCTGCGCAAGCGCAAGGACCCGAGTTCGATCCCTGGTACCAAAAAAAAAATTATCAATTATTCATTTTAATCATTTTGACCCTTATTTACACTTTCAGTATTTCACTCTAGAGAAACTATTCAGTATTTACACATGTGTGTCCTATTTATTTCACTTAAAGATTATGGCCTTAATATGCATCTATTTAGCTATAAATGACTCTAGTTTCTCGTTCTTTATGGCTGAGTAGTACTCCATTTTATAAAAAACCCCACATTTTCTTTAGCTAGTTTCCAGTTGATGGGCACTTGGGCTGTTTCCAAGCTTTAGCTATTACAAACTGTGCTGCTATAAACATGGGTGCACATACATCACTGTGGTATGATTCTTTTAATCCTTTGGGGAAGATACCCAGCAGGGGAATAGCTGGGTCAAATGGGATCTCCAGCCCTAGTTCTTTGAGGTATCTCCATACTGATTTCCACACTGGTTGCACCAGTCTGCACTCCCACCAACAGTGGAGAAGGGTTCCTTTCTCCCCACACTCCCGCCAGCATTTGTTATTGGTTGATTTCTTGATAGCAGCCACTCTTTGTGGAGTGAGGTGGAATCTCAGTGTTGTTTTCATCTGCATCTCTCGAATGACCAGTGATGTTGGACATTTTTACATATATTTATTTGGTGCTTAAAGCTTATTTTAACATTAACAAAGCTGCACACGTTGTTTTGGATTAGTGTCTGCATAATACGTCAACTTTTACCCTTTCCAACTGTTCTGTGCCTTTATACTTCAGGTGTACTTATTGTAGACAGTATGCACAGTAATTCCTTTTAAAAAATCTAGTAGTTAACTAACATTTAATGTAACTGTGTAACTACTGACACCTTTGGGTTTAAATCTTCCATTTCATCATGTGCTTGCTACCTGTCCTGCCTAAGCTTACATTCATTTTGGTTGAATTTCTAAAGTTATCCTATTTCTCCCTCTATTATTTGGAAATTATATTTATTTAGTAAATATTTTCTCACATATTTTAACTTTTTCATTTTTTAACATATCTTTTTTTTTTTTTTTTGGTACCGGGGATCGAACTTGGGACCTTGTGCTTGTGAGGCAGGCGCCGGAACCACTGAGCTAAATCCCTGGCTTAATATATCTTTTGATGAGCAGCGTCTATTAAAATTTTTCATTCATTTATTCATTTTTTTCCTTCCATTAAGTTTATTGGTACATTTTAGGTATACAATACAGTTACATTCATCATTGGGAACTTGTACCTTTACATGATGCATCTTGGTTCTTATTTTTTCCCCATTCCCTGCCCTCCCTTCACCCCCTCCACCTTTCCCTATTTACAAAGACTTTGTTTCCATTTTTTTCCTTTTTGATGAGCAGCATCTTTAACTTTGATAAAGTACAATTTATCATTCCTCCCTCATGACTCTGCTTCTTATGGCTTTTCTAAGAATGTATTCTTTAACACTTTTACATAGGTGTTTTCCACCCTAAATGAACCGGTAATTCATCTGTACTTTCCAAAGTACAAAAATGAAGAAATATGTGGTCACGCCATTGTCAGAATGGAGTCTTTGGTTCAATACGGCTGCCAGGGATGTATTATCAGAAATAAAGAAAGCCTTGTAGAGTTTATTGTCCAAACACACAAGGATGATAAATGTTACACAGGAAAAAGCAAGCAGAGGCTTTAAGGACAAGTTTACAGGCTTTACACTCAGCAGAAAGCAAGATATTCTAAGGTGTCAATACTGACATATCAGAGATCCAGAAATACCAGCCAGTTAAACAAGCTGGCTTTTGAACCATATGAAATAGTTCAATGAACTTAATGATTAAAAGACCAGTTTGTGAGGTGGTTTCATTTACTTCTATGGCTCATCTGGTAATTAAGAAATAAGTTGTTGGGCCAGGGATTTAGCTCAGTGGTTTCGCTGCCTGCCTCACAAGTGCAAGGACTCGAGTTCGATCCCCGATACCCCCCCCCCCCAAAAAAAGGGAAAAGAAAAGAAATAAATTGTTAATCCAACCCTAAGGCGGAATAGAGAAATGTAACAAAAACAACATGACACTTTATTAATGTTTAATGTAGTAACATAATAGATTATATATGTTGTACACAACACTATGAAATAAACTGAATGGCTGAAAAGACTCCTGGTCTATACTGTTTATTCAAAATTGGAAGAGAAAAAGAAAATAATGAATTATAAAAAGGATTAGCATGAATGATGATAAATAAAACTTTAAACTAGAATTGAAAAAGAAACTAAAGGCTTAATAGTGCAGATGTATAAGGCATTTCCATTATACACAAATAAAATACATCGATGGGAAATTAGTATTTATAGGCTATTGAAAAATGTATCTTCCTTTCTGAAAAAATTAAAACTGAGAACAATTTACTTACCCAAGCTCTGTCATACCATCTAGAAATTCCTTTTTGCTAAATTCACACTGAGTGGCAGCCCTGAATTTCCATGCTATGACCAGAACGCTGATACTGGCAGGATCTAGGTTTAAATCATCACAAAACTGCTGAATCCCATCAATTCCAATTTTGTTTTCATCTTGTGGATCTGTAGTTAAAATTGGGGGAGGAAGTTATACTACTTTGAAAAGTGATCCTAAAATAGGTGATTAGGATCATACCAGTCTATTACACAGTTCTAGCTACAGTGTGTCAGATACATTAATCAAATGACTACAGTTTTCTACATAATAAATAGTGAGGAACAAAATAACCCATAAAACAGTCCTACCTTTAAAACCTAGGTTTGTGGGTTTTAAGGAAGGAAAAATCATTGAAACTTCTTTGAGGAGACTTCATCATTAAGAAATGACTTCACCAGGTGAGGTGGCACATGCTTGTAATCCAAGTTACTTGGGAAGCTGAAGTAGGAGGGTTACAAATTCAAGGCCAGCCTGGGCAACTTACAAAGTAAGCATTACAAAGTGCTGGGGCTCTGGGTTTGATCCCTAGCAATACAAAATGTAACTCTTGGCTACCCTCCTGCGTCAATCTCCCAAGCACTGGATTTACAGGCATGTGCCACCATACCTGGCCAAACATTTTAAATATGCTAAACAATTTCCAGTTTTTGAAAACTACACTGAATACAAACCTTTTTTTTTTTTTTTTAAGCTACATGGTATGTTTCTGAACAAAGGTTTTTAAAGAATGCAACATTTAAGGAAAAAGTAAACAGTGTTTTCAAACGAAAATAACAGAATGCAAGGCCAAGGAAATGATCTGTTGGATCTAATATCTGTTTAAATGAAAGTTTTAAGTTTTAGACACTACTACACATATGGGGCAGGCTGACGATGGCCCTTATACAATTGGTCTCATGATGCTGTAGTGCTCTACAACAACAAATATTTCAGCCTAAATAGAAATGCTGGGGGAAAAAATACTGTGTTATCAGGTATAGGAATGGCCGAGACACCAGCCTCTTACGGTTTAGATTACGGCAATGGTGAACCTTTTAGAGGTTTCAATTGACACAGGGCCCCCTGAGGCACACATGTCATAGGTTCTCCACCACTGGTTTAGAACCAAAATGTTCCCCAAAAGCCTCATATGCAGAGGTGGAGCGAGGTGGAAAGGGGGCAGGTAACTGAGGGAGTGACCTAGAAGGGTGTATTCTTTTCTCAACTCTGCCCTTGTCTCTCTGCTTCTGGCTGCCATGATGTGAGCAGTTTTCCACTTCCAGGTCCTTCCCCCACGATGCTTCTACTTCAGAGCCAGCCAACCATGGACTGAAGCCACCGAAACTATAAGCCAAAACAAACCTCTCTTCCTCTGAAGTTGCGGGTGTCAGGTATTTTGTCCTAGTGACAGGAAAGGTGCTAATATAGTTTCTAAACAGGGACACTTCCTTCTAATTTTTGTTAAAATGTCACACTCATTGCACAGAACAAGTGTTAGGTGAGGAACAGCTCCGGATCACCTTCCCTCACCCCCAGTTTCTTTATTGAAGAAATGGGGTTCTGGAGCTGAACTCAAAAGGAGCAGCAGCTTGGAGACCTTTTATCCATGGGAAAAGAAGTTCTACACGCACTCTTGTGATAGTTAATTATAACTGGCATCTCGACTGGCTTGGGAGCTGCCCAAGGGATTAGTAAAGCACAGTTCTGGATGTGTCTGGGTGGGTCAAGGAAGCATGACTTTGGGGTCCACATCTGGTCCCTGGACACTTCCCCTGGGGTACCCTTCTGTGCACTGGATCCTGGCTGCCATGAAGGGAGATTTGCTCCACACCCTTCTACCATGACAGACCTATCTTGGAGCGAGTTGAAATGAGTCCATGTTGAGACAGGGAATGAATCCTCTGAAACTGTGAGCCACAATAAGCCTCTCCTTTTGTGAGAGGTCGTCTTGGGACGTGCTGTTCTCCTCCTGATGATCACGGGACTGACTCCCAGGTCCTTGGCGTGCCAGGATCGGGTCAGCATGCTGAGAACTGGGGCGGAGGGCACACAGGCCCTTGAGACACTCTCTGCTGCCTGAGAAAGTAGAGGAGAGCCTATCTATACATCATTAGCAAGGCCGCAGTGTTTTTTAAACATCTGCCTAGAGCAGGATCCGTTCCCAGCAACCATTTCAGCCTTGCAGCTGCGTGTGCTTGCTTGCTTAGCTGCCTGTTGACGACAGTATAAAATGTACTCGTGTCAGAGAATAAAGGCCCTTGGTCTCCTACGGCTCTGGGTCCCCAGGTCCCGCTTTGCTTTCTTCTCGTCACACAGCCTTCAAGTGCCTGTCTCTCTTCGAGGAGAGCCCACATCCTCTAAGTCGTGGGTGTTGGGGATCGTGCTGTGAGATGAAAAGCTAACACAATGCTCTTCCCTCTGGTTACCAGAGACAGTGTGTGGCCTGGCTTTCTTGCCATGTGTCCCTTACCTTTGTACCTGCCATACAGCTGCTCCAGCTTCCTCTGGTCCACTGCGTTCCGCATGGATTCCCTGTGGTACGCATCTGGGTTCTGGAAGAAGCTGTCGGTGGCCTCGTCCAGTTTCCACTCATTCTGCGTTAGGCAGTAGATGGCAGTTCTCTCACCAGCCTGAGTACAGGCCGTGAACTGGCGGACTTTTTCCTTCTGAGATGATTTAAGCTTATGCTTTGGGATGCAAAAGAAGTGGGAGAGCCAGTGAAGCGACTATAGGGTTTGCGGCAGTCTCCATCCCTAATGCCCACAGTTTAACTGGACTCAAGGGTTTCGTTGGGTGACTCCACTTCAGAATTAGAGGGAGCCAGAGCTTTGCTCTTCATCAGTTAAAAAGACTGTACAGTCTCCTGAAATAGAAATGATGGCATCTAGACAGTAACAAATGATCGGAGTCTAATCGTCAAAGAATTGTGAGAATCGATATTTTACAGAAAATACATTTTGATCAGTTCTCTGAGTGTAGTAGTGTTTCTTTTTCCCCCTAAAAATCCTAGCACAGTCCAATACCCAAGGTAGGGGCTGATGTTATCACAGGGACCATCAGCAGTTCAGTTTGTAATAACTAGGAGGAGGTGGTGCAGACTGGAAACATTATTAAATTTCTTTCAGTTGAAAAACAGAACCACATTGATGAAAACATACACACAACTAAGACTTGTGTCACAAGTGACTTGGAAAAGTGCCACAAGTAGGCACAGGATGGTTGTCAGGAACTGAGAAGTGATATACTAGTAACAAGAATGTCTGCTTATGTGAGACAGGGCAGAGGGCTGTGGGTATGCAATAAATAACAAAACCACCAAGTAACTGTACTATATATAGCCTGCAATGAAACAGAATAACATCTTCAGGGTTCCAGATACAGGATGCTTGAATTTCCACTTCTCAAGGTAACTTGGAGAAAGCAACACTAAAGTAAAGTGCCTTACTAATTTCTGAATATCAAAACGGACTAAGCTAATGGTTTATATTTTTTTTTACACAAATGTTTTACACACTAATACCCTAAGGGGAAAAGTTTTACTAAAGAGGATTATACTCAATCTTCAAATAAAGACAAGAGTTTATAGAAACATAGAATAAATTATAACTTACAGGGATGGGTAATAAGATGTAGATGAAGAAATTAAGAGAGGGGAAAGGAGAATCAAACCAAATCACAAGATTAGTATAAAGACAGGTGGACCATGTATGAGAGCTGAACATGGGTGGAAAAGCAGGGCTCCGCACCTCCCAGGTGCCACAGCAAAGAAGAAGACATGTGCAGTCAGAAACCGGCCAGGGCTCGGAAGGGGGACTGCTTCTCCTGCCTGAAGCCCCAAGGATACAGCTCCCTCGCCCTTTGTGAAAGTACACGTGCAATGTCTTCTTTGTGCAGACTGACTCCTTACCAAATGCCAACAATACACAGCTGAGCAAGTTCCCGAGTTTTCACTGAGGCAACCCAAATATGTGCCGATGTCAAAATTCAGCAGGAGAGCGAGCTGACACTGTGGAGACATATGGTGTGCTACTGTGCTCTGGGGACCTGGGCCCTTCGGGAATTTCATGACGACAAAACTGTCTCCTAACACTCTCAATGGGTACTCACCCTCGGCTGAGTGTGCAAAACAGGCCTCCAGGCCTGCATGTTTCTTGAAATCATGGGAAGAGGAACACAAAAGACTCAATAATAATACTTTTATGAGGTCAGACACTAAAGATACTTGTAAAAATGTAATAAACTAATGGGTTTATTATTGGTAATTCTAAAATACACATTTAAAAACTTCTCACTTTAATTTCTGATATGGTAAATATCAATAACTATTACATAAACAAAAGTTCTTTGGGACCCAATCATTCTTTTTTTTTTTTTTTTTGGTGCCGGGGATCGAGCTAAGGACCTTGCGCTTGCCAGGCAGGCAGTGCCACTGAGCTAAATCCCCGGCCCCCAATCATTCTTAAAAATATTTAAGGATCCTGAGATCCTGAGGCAAAGGCTCAAACAGTGAACACTGTGGTGGTGGCCACACAGTCCCTAGTGGCTTTTCAGCTCTGCCACTGCAAGGTAAAAGCCACAGTCCAGACAACGTGCACACAAGTAGCTGTGCCTGAAAACTATTTACATAATCAGCAGCTAGCTTATGGGCTGTGCTAACCTGCCCTGACCTAGAGACTACAGAATACATGGAATATATACTACATACATGATTTTCTAAAATTGAGCCCATGAAAAGAAGGAGACAAAGAATTCAAGGCTACATTCTCTCCTAAGACTAACTTTACCTTAGGACAGATATCATATGCTATGGTAATAAACTGATAAACAAAAATGCCAGGATCTTTTTATGGAGTTGATAGCTTATGCAACCCCAAAACAGCCCTCCAATAGGAATAGCCATTGTATCTTGATTATGGAACAGCTATTAGTGCTAGGTTTAAAAGTTCTGTCATGGATATAAAAAAAATCAGTATATCCATATAATAGAACACTATTCATCTACAAAAAGGAATGAAGTAATGATACATGACACAATGCGGGTGAACCTTAAAAATATACTGAGAAATAAAAGCTAGACACAAAAGGCCACAGGTTATGTGATTTCATTGTATGAAATATCCAGAACGGGCAAATCTATAGAGACAGAAGGTATATTAACAGATGCCAAGGGTTGAGGGGGAGGGGAGCTGGAAGTGAGTGTGTATTTAGGGTTTGCACTTAGTGATGAAAATGTTTTGGAATTACACATGGCAGTTGCACCATAATGTGAATGTTCTAAACACCACTGAATTGTACTGCTTTAATGCAGGTAGTTTTATGTTATGAGAATCTCAGCTCAAAAAGGGTTCCAAATAGCACCCTAGAGCCCCCAAGTCTACTCAGCAGAGTCACACACCCTCAGATGGCTGGACCATGCACTAGCATTTCCCCAAAGATGGCTCCATACCAAGACAGCGTGGACGTGTGGATGACCGGTACCTGAACTATTATTACTCAGGAGGATCACCTCTGCATTGCCGCCCATGTGAGATGTGACAGCTAAATCCACAGTGCACAGTGCCTACATGGAGACAGAGGTGCATGGATCCAGGCCACACAAAGTGGCTCAGGATCATTTCTATTTAGTTACCAAGGGGGTAGAAGTGGAGACAAAGAAACAAGCAGATCCCTCTCCCCCAACCCTGGAGCCACGAGGGTGCCAAGGTGCTGATTTGGCATGAGCACAGCAGCCCTGAAAGGAGAGTGTGGAGGCTGTCAACAAAGCTGCATAATTTGATGTCAGCTGTGATTAAAACAATAATCAACAGCTAGGTCTAAAGAGCATGTGTACTTGGTGTCCAAAAGTGACTAGAGACGTAGGTTCAACTGGTAGGAAAGAGAAGTGGCATAAAACATCAAAGGAAAAAAAGGCTCACAGACTATAAAACTTGAAGGAAGACTGGGACAGTGGAGAACACCGGTAATCCCAGCACTTAGGAACCTGAGGGAAGAGAATCGTGGAAGTTCAAGGCCAGCCTGGACTACATAGAGAGAGCCTGTCTCACCTCCTCTTACCCCAATTTAAGGAGAAAGAAGAGAGCTCTGAATCCATCAGATGCAAAATCCATGCAAAATTAACCAGGGTCTACAAACTGGCAGGACCAGAGGACTACCCGTCAAGGGCTGACAATCTCCTCTGAGGCTTACCATGTTATGGAAACTGAAAAATATTAAAGGATAGCATTTTCTACGTTTTGTTACTTGTTAAAATATACAAAATTCTAGGGTGGGGATAGAGCTCAGTGGTGCCGCCACCTGCCTCGAAAGCACAAGGTCCTGAGTTTGATCCCCGGTACCAAAAAACCCCCAAAATCCTTGAAATGAAAATCTTGGTAGTCTCCTGGAAACATCAAATAAAAACCAACCAACAGCCTCAAACATTTCAACTGTGACCTTGCGAAAAGTCACTGATAAAATCCATGCACCCAAAATATCTTTATACTGTACAAGAATTTTCAAAGAACTCTTAAAACGTCCTTACAAGGACATTTAATAGAACAAGATCCCTTCCCAGGGTCAACTTACGAGGGATGACAGGGCAACAATTAGGGTCAAATAAACTACATGGTCTTGTAGATCACTTTGACTCTGTTTTGGGATAGCGCAGGCTCCACGAAGCCGGGGGTTAATCAGCAGGCATAAATGAGCGGGGAGTTAAGGCAAACACCCCAGTTCATGCTTCAGGATCTTTAACCTCTGCACGTTTAAAGCTTTTCCGAGGTTAGTTCTGTGCACCTTGGGCTGGAGCGGGGTCTACCTGGCAGGTGTGTGGCTGGGCCCCGCCTCCGCGGCGAGCCCCCCCATCCGCCCGGTCTCTAGGCCGCAGCTTCTAGCTTTCGGGTCTCTCATCCGGTCTCCAGGCACCCTCCGCTCTCCTCCGGCCGCGCTCCGGGACGAGCCGGCACAGCGAGCACAGAGGGCGCCCGGGTACTCGCTTCCTCCCCAGCTCCAGCTCCCGCTCCCTCGGGCCCCAGCGCGGCCCCTCTCCCCGAGGCTGCCCGGCCTCGCCCATGTCCACAGGAGGGCAGCACCCTCCAACCACCGCGCCCTACACCCTTCCCGGAGCGGTGCCGCAGCCTGCAGCCGCCGCAGAGCCGGGAGCAGCCTGCGGCGAGCGCGACGTCGTCACCTACCATGCTCGCCCGCACCTCCGCGGCCCTCGGCCGTCTCTGCGCAGGCGTCCGCGTCCCCGGGCCCGCTGCTCCCAGAGGTCGGGGCACCCGCCTATGCTCAGGCTCCCGGCCTGCACCGCGCCGCCACGGCCCCTTAGGTCGACACACGCCGCCTCTGGAAGGGGCTAGGACCCCTCTTCGAGGGCGGATCACGGCCTACGGCTCTCCAGCCACGCGACGCTAGAAAGGGCTCCTGGGACGAGGCGGAAGCTCGGCTGGTCCGCGGAACTCCAGCTCCCAGCATGCACGGCGCCTCGCGGAGGCCTTCGGGACCACCCCGCCCTCTTAAAGGGGCCGCGCCTCTTTTCCCGGAGCGCAGCACTGGAGACCGCAAGAGGAGAGGGCGGAGGGCTCCCCGAGCGTCCGGGTCCCGCCCCGCGGCCGCAGAGAAAGGGATGCGGGGGACGTCCGCGCCCAGCTCTCGGCACGTGGCACCGCGGAGCTCCTGGTCGGGACTGCCGAGGCTCAGAGCAGACGTGCTGGGTGCGGCCTCCTGCGTCCCGGTGAGTCCTGCGGGGCTCCCCTCCTCGTTCCTCCTTTTTGGGGGGCTCCCTTCTTTGGGTCCTTCCTTCCAGCGAGGCTCCTCTTCTGGGCCTCTCCTTGGGCGGGGGCTCCCTTTCTGGGTGTCCTGGCAGTTTCCCTACCGGATGTCTTCCGGGCCGGAGACTCCCCGGGGCTTCACTCCGTTCCGGAACCCAAGACCCCCATTTCTGCTCCTGCCTGCAGTCTCATGTGATCTTGCCTTGCCCGGTGTGGTGTTGATGCACGTTATTCTGGCATCGTTCGCAGTCTCTTTAAAGACGAACACTGTCTGCCTTCCGGGCCGATACGCAGTGTCCTGCAACACCTTTTCTTAAACTGAGAGTCTGGAAGGTGTCAGAGAAAACCAACTAGTTGGCCTTCAGATTTCTAGGTAGCGCCTTCCTCCTTAACTTCTTGGCGCGGATTTTTGTGGGAATAACCAGTCAAATAAGTAGAGGGGACCGGGAAGGTTTGCGCTGCTCTGGGGCTCCAGCCAACCCTTGGGAAGGAGAAAGAAGGTGGGAGTGGGTAGACGCGGTGCAGCCAGCTACCCTGTGTGAATTTGCTTACTGCTCCCTACTGCAGGAATATTTACTACGTCGGAAAGGGCTTTTATTCACGAGTCCCCTCCCTTGATGGCTTTCCTGGCTGCAGCACAAGCAGCTGGCTGGCAGTGCTTCCTCGGCCCTGCTGCTCTGTCCCTGCGGTGTCACCTGGCGCTGCCTGGACAGGTGCAGCTGCTGTGTGAGATGGGGCTCAGAGGTTACGAATTGTCCCACTCTGCTACTTAGCCTCCACTTGGGCATCTTTCTGTTCCTTCTTTGGATCAGAACATCTTATTGCTCATCCATTACCAGTTTTTAAAAAGTAGACTCATTGTTTGAATTAACTAGTGAAATACTTCCTTTTTCTGTAGGTTTAACTTAAATATTGTAAAGTTTTTTTAGTGATTTAAGAATTACTTGTCTTCAACTGTTTTACTAATTAGATATGGATATTACATTTATGAATCATGTACTTCATTTTTTGGCAACGGTCAGTTGTATTTATGGGATTATCATAAGTGTTCTTTATAGGTCTTGAAGTTAAGTCCTCCCTATTGCATTGATCTCATCCTCTTCTTTTTTGAGGTAGGGTCTCACTGTGTAGTTCAGACTGGCCTTGAACTCACTATGTGACTGAGGGTGGCCTCGACCTCACAGCGATCCTTCTGCCTCAGCCTCCTGATTGCTGGGATTGTAGGCGTGGGCCACCATGCTCAGCAGTCTTATCCTCCTTTGTCAACTATCTGGTGCTGAACTTGAAAGTGTTGGTAGTGTCATTAAAAAACTCTAATTTTAAGTCATTTACTTCAAATAATCCTTATATTTCTCTTTTTTCAGGGGAAACTAAATAACTGTACCGACATATTAATCATGTTCCTGCCACACCCACCCCTACTCCAGGAACTTCCCTGCCCACAGCCCAGGCTGATTGCCTTGGTCAATACGTGTCCTTCCCATTCCGGGTGTGTGTGTGTACATACCAGGGCAGAGCCCTGTACCAGGCTGTCCTCAGAGCTGGGATGTAGCGTGGCACAGTCAGGAGAGGGAGTCCACCAGGTAGAGACTTTTTTGTTATCTTCTGCAGGATTCTGGCATCTTAACCATCTTTGGGGAAAGCTTAGTCAGGTTTGTCCTTAGCAGTTTGATCTGTTGAGTATGAGGTAATGGTTCCAGTGGGTGGGAAGGAAGAGAGGATGGCAGGCTCTGCAACTATAGGAAGCAGAGTGTGAGGTTCCCAGCTCATGTCTAAGGGTGTGTAAATGATTCCAAGTTCATGTTTTAAGTATGTTCCTAATCAGAAAGGGAAGGTAGATGCATGCTGCTTTGGCCTCCTGTTCCCTGAAGGGACTGGTACTCCGTAAGGGCTTAGGGCTCTGGTCCTTCTGTGTTCTGTGGGAGGTGGTGCTGCTGGTGCTGCCTACATTCGTGATGGAGCCTCAGAAGACAGAGGGTTAGGAGGTGTCTTAGTTACTTTTCTCATTGCTGAGACAAAATACCTGCCAACCAAAGTTAAAGGGGGAAAGGTTTATTTAGCTCACAGTTTGTAGAGGTTTCAGTCCATAATTGGCTGGCTCCAAGGCAGGGTGGTGTGGCAGACAGGCATCCAGAGGAGAAACAGTTCATGGCAGACAGAAGGTAGCAAAACAAGTGAGGACCACCACAGCTCTTTCTATGAGCTACTTAGGGCAGGTAGCACTCACACCCTCAATCCTAGTGCCCTTGAACCTAGCATTGCACCATGAATCAGTCCCAGCATCACACACTCTAGATCCAGCCGCCTCTGAAAAAGCCCCACCTGTGACTTCATGAGGCTTTTGGGGGACATCTAGACACAAACCATGACATTCTTCCCCTGACTCCCCAAAGACCCATGCATATCTCTTTATGCAAACACACTCAGTCCACCTCTAAGAGTGGCCAAAGTCCTAACAGTTTTAGCATTGCTAAAAGTCCAAGTCTCGGGCTGGGGATTTAGCACAGTGGTTCTGCTGCCTGCCTCACAGGTGCAAGGTCCTGAGTTCGATCCCCAGTACCCCACCCCCCAAAAAGTCCAAGTCTCAAGTCTCTGAGAATTCAGGCAAACTTTTCTGTGAGCCCTTGTACAAATGAAAAGAAAGTTAAACACTTCCAACATTCAGTGGCACAAGATAGGCATTTCCATTCCAAAAATTATAGACGGGGATAGCAAGGAATGAAAACAAAGCAAGACCAAAGCCAGGCGTGGTGGCGTAAGGCCTGTAATCCCAGCACCCAGGAGGCAGAGGCAGGAGCGTCAGTGAGGAGTTCAAGGCCAGCCTGGGCTACAAAGTGAGTTTAGTGACAGCCTGAACACAAAGCGAGTCCTTGTCTCAAAAACAAAACAAAACAGAACAAAAAAAGCAAGACCAAAATCTAGCAGGGCAAACATTAAATCCCACAGTTCCACTTCCAGCATCCCCAGCAATCTGTGGCAAGTTCAGAGTTCCAAAGAGTTTGGGTGGCTCTGCGCCTACGGCACTGCTGGTGATTTGGTGATTGTAGCTCCCATGGCTTCTCTCTTGGACTGGCCCTGCTCCCTCCTTGCAGTTTTCCTCAGATGATCCTTGTTCCTGGCTTCTCCAAACTTCTGGGGTCTCCACTGCACCTTCGGCTTCACACTCACAGCTTCACACACGGCCCTCTCAGGAGCACACTGCCTGGCCTCCCAGGCCTTCTTCTGAAATCTAGGTGGAAGCCTTCCTGACCCCACAACTCTTGCTTTCTGCATGCACATAAAGCCAGCACCACGTGGATGATGGCAAGGTCTGCTGCCAGCTGGAGCAGTAGCGAGGCTTCCTTCTGTCTTGGCTGTAGGGGTCCAGTGCCTATGAACCAAATCCTGAGAAACAAATTCCCTAGGCTGCACCATTCTGGAACATGGTGCTCTGAGCCTCTCAAAGCAGTCTTGGGTGGGGGATGTAGCTCAGTGGTGCTGGGCATGCCTGGCAAAGTGCAAGGTCCTGAGTTCAATTCCCGGTACTGGAAAAAAACAAACCACAAACAGGCTGGGGATTTACCTCTGTGGCACCATGGTGCCTTGCAAGCGCAAGGTCAGGAGTTCCATCCTCAGTACCAAAAACCACAAATCAAAGCAGTCTTTCACCTTTGCAACTCAGAGGCTGCAAAGGGTGGAGTCCTGCTGGTTCTTGTGATGCCCTCAGGCTGTTTTCTCCTGTTCTTTCTCAGCAATCAAGGTCCCCTCTGCTCTATCTTTTCAGTCCATAGCTTTACTGGAGCTTCCTTTCTGGCCCAAACTCAAAATGTTTTAAATCATTCTGCTGGGTTCTTTGTTCTTAACATAAATCTAGCTAGAAAGCCCCAAACAGTAGCCATGCCACCATCTCAACATTAGAACTGTCTTGAAATTTCTTCTGCCAGATTAATTAGTCCACTACCCTTAATCTCAGTCTTAGGCAAAGTCTCTGGACATGAGCAAAATGTGGACAAACTTTCTGCCAGGCTATAAAACAGACCATTTGGAGTCCAACAGCCAATGCAGTCCATCCCAGAAGAAAGAGCCTGGTCTTTACTGGCAGCATTTTTATCAGCATTCTGGTTTTCTGAGCTCTGACCAGAATCTTCATCAAGTACAGCCTAAGGCGTTCCAGCTCTGCTTTTTCAGCTGGCATCTCTGAACCTTTCCTAACTCTTCCCCTTCCCACGGCCAGCTGTAAAGGCTCCTAAACTACGTGGTCAGATACAGTCACAGCAATGACCCCACTTCTCTGGTATCAAATTTAATCTTAGTTATTTTTCTTGTTGCTGAGACAAAATATCTGACTCTCAAAGTTAAAGGGGGAAAGATTTATTTAGCTCACAGTTCATAGTGGTTTCAGTCCATAATTGGCTGGCTCCATGGCAGGTGGTGTGGCAGACAGGCATCCAGAGGAGAAACAGTTCATGGCAGGCAGAAGGTAGCAAAATAAGCAAGGACCACCACAGCTCTTTCTATCCCTTATGTCTTATCCAGGCTGCTTAGGGCGGGCAGCACTCACACCCTTAATCCTAGTGCCCTTGAGCCCAACATTGCACCATGAATCAGTTCCAGCGTCACACACTCTACATCCAGCCACTCTGAAAAAGCCCCAGCTATGACTGTATGTCGCCTTGCGGGTACAGCTAGACACAGCCGTAACAGGAGGAGTTTCTAACTTTGGTTACCTTGCTTTGAGAACCTGTCTTGGAGATTTTTATGCAATAAATGTTATGCATCATTTCTAAGTTAATAGAATAATGTAACTAATAGAGCAATAAAGCAAGAATAATGTGATTTGATGTAAAATGATTTTGAACTACAAGTGTTGGAAGCTTTGTTTTTGGAGTAGTTTTTAATGGTGAGCCCATCTTTTTATTCTGATTTAAGGCATTCATTACAAGTATTTTTCTTCTTTTTTTTTGTACTGGGGATCGAACTTGGGTCCTTGCACTTGTGAGGCAGGCAGTGGAACCACTGAGCCAAATTCCCGGCCCCAGTATTTTTCTTCTTAATCAAATATTCATTTTAAAAAAGTCAGTTTTGTGGGCCGGAGATTTGGCTCAGTGGTGCCTGCACCTGCCTCACAAGTGCAAGGTTCTGAGTTCAATCCCCGGCACCAAAAAAAAAGAAAGAAAGAAAGAAAGAAAGAAACCCTAAAAGTCAGTTTTTTTCCTTAAATTCTTTTATTGGTACATTTTAGGTATACAGTACGTTTACATTTATCATTGGGTGCTTGTACCTGTACATGATGCATCTTGGTTCTTTTTTTTCCCCTCATTGCTTGTGCTCCCTTCCCTACTTACATAGACTTCATTTCCATTTTTTTTCTTTTCTCATAATTTTTCCTTTCCCTTCTTTCCTTTCCCCTTCCCCTCCCACTTCCCCTACCCCTTTGGACGTTTCTTCCTATTTCAAATTATCAGTTATTCATTTTAATCATTTTGACCCTTATTTACACTTTCAGTTTCTCACACTAGAGAAACTATTCGGTATTTACACATGTGTGTCCTATTTATTTCACTTAAGAGTATGGCCTCAATATGTATCCATTTAGCTATAAATGACTCTAGTTTCTCATTCTTTATGGCTGAGTAGTACTCCATTTTATTAAAAAACCACATCTTCTTTATCCAGTTTCCAGTTGATGGGTATTTGGACTGTTTCCAAGCTTTAGCTATTACAAACTGTGCTGCTATAAACATGGGTGCACATATATCGCTGTGGTATGATTCTTTTAATTCTTTTGGGAAGATACCCAGCAGGGGGATAGCTGGGTTGAATGGGACCTTTAGTCCTAGTTCTTTAAGGTATCTCCATACTGATTTCCACAGTGGTTGCACCAGTCTGCACTCCCACCAACAATGGAGAAGGGTTCCTTTCTCCCCACACCCCCGCCAGCATTTGTTATTTGTTGATTTCTTGATAGCAGCCATTCTTTGTGGTGTGAGGTGGAATCTCAGTGTTGTTTTCATCTGCATCTCTCGAATGACCAGTGATGTCGAACATTTTTTCATATATTTATTTGCTGCTTTTACTTCTTTGTCTGAGAAATGTCTGTTCATTTCAGATGCCCATTTTTGAATTGGGTCTGATTTTTTTCAGTTCTTTATATATTCTAGATAGTAGTCCTTTGTCTGAAGTACAGCTGCTAAAAATATTTTTCCCCACATTGTAGGTTGTCTGTTAGCTCTGTTGGTGGTTTATTTTGCAGTGCAGAAGCTTTTTGATAAGATGAGATCCCAGTTGTTGATTCTTTGAGCTAGCTCCTGTGCTACTGAGGATTTGTTCATGAAGTCTTTTCCTATGCCAATGTCTTCAAGAGTTCTACCTAACTTATCTTCCAGCAAGTTTAGTATTTCTGTCTTAATATTTAGATCTTTAATCCACTTCAATCTTAGTTTAGTGCATGGTGATAGGTATGGGTCTAATTTTAATCTTTGGCAGGTTGAAATCCAGTTTTTCCAACACCATTTATTCAATAGGCTATCTTTCCTCCAATGATGGTGGTTGGTTCCTTTGTCAAAGATGAGGTGGCTGAGTGTGTCTGGAGTTGTTTCTGCATCTTCTAATCTATTCCACTGATCTTTGGGTCTGTTTCATTGCCAGTACCATGCTGTTTTTATCACAGTAGCTTTGTAGTATAGTTTCAAGTTGGGGATTGTGATACCCGCTGTCATGTCTCTGTTGCCTAGAATTACTTTTGCTATTCTAGGTCTCTTCTGGTTCCAAATGAATTTTTGGATTGTTTTCCCTAGTTCTGTGAAGTATATTGTTGGAATTTCAATCAGCATTGCATTAAATCTATATAGTACTTTTGGAAGTATGGGTGTTTTCACTATATTGGTTCTTCCTATCCAGGAACAAGGGATGTCTTTCCATTTTCTTATATCCTCCTCGATCTCCTTTTTCAGAGTGCTGTAGTTTTCAGTGTATAGGTATTTTGCTTCCTTTGTTAGACTGATTCCTAGATACTTCATTTTTTTGGATGCTATTGTGAAAGGAATTGTTTCCCTAATTTCTCTCTCAGTGAGTCTGTTATTTGTATACAAGAAGGCTATTGTTCTTTGACTGTTGACCTTGTATCCAGCTACTCTACTGAATTTGTCAACTAAGTCTAGAAGTCTTTTGGCAGAGTTTTTTGGGTCTTCTAAGTAAAGTATCATATCGTCAGCAAATAATGACAGTTTAACTTCTTCTTTTCCTATCTTTATTCCTTTTATATCATTCTTTTCTAATTGCTGTGGCTAATGTTTCCAGAACTATATTGAACAGGAGTGGTGAGAGTGGGCATCCTTGTCTTGTTCCTGATTTTAGCGTGAAAGTTTTCAGTTTTTGACCATTTAGTATGACGTTGGCTGTTGGTTTTTCATAGATAGCCTTAATCAAATTGAGATAAAGCCCTTCTATTCCAATTTTCTGTAGTGTTTTTTCATGAATGGGTGTTGGATTCTGTGGAATGCCTTTTCTGCATCTATTGAGATGATAATATGGCTTTTGTCTTTGGCTCTCTTCGTATAGTGTATTACATTTATTGATTTACAAATGTTGAACCATCCTTGCATCCCTGGGATAAATCCGACTTGGTCAGGGTGTATAATCTTCTTGACAACTCTCTGTATTCTGTTTGCCAGTATCTTGTTGAGGATTTTTGCATCTATGTTCATTAGGGAGATTGGTCTGTAGTTCTCTTTTTGGGTTGGGTCTTTCCCTGGTTTTGGAATCAAAATAACACTTGCTTCCAGGAGTGAATTTGGAAGCTTTGCTTCCTTTTCAATTTCCTGATTGAGTTTAAAGCGTAATGGCAATAGTTCTTTAAATGTCTTGTAGAATTCATCAGTGAAGCCATCAGGACCTGGGCTTTTCTTTGTTGGTAAATTTTTAATTACGTTTTCAGTTTCCCTCATTGTAATTGGGGTGTTTAGAATTTCTGTATCTTCTTCATTTAACTTTGGCAATTCATATGTATCTAGGAATCCGTCCATTTCTTCTGTGTTTTCCATTTTATTAGAGTACAGTTTCTCAAAGTAGGTATTGTTGATGCTCTGGATTTCTGCTGGGTCTGTTGTGACTTCACCTTTTTCATTCTTAATTGCATGGATTTAAGCCTTTTCTTTCCTTTTTTTTTTTTGATAAGTTTGGCTAAAGGTTTATCGATTTTATTTATTCTTTTGAAAAACCAACTCTTTGATTCATTGATTTTTTTGTATCGTTCTCTTAGTCTCCATTGTATTGATTTCTGCTCTGATCTTTATAATTTCCTCTCTTGTACAAGCTTTGGGTTTGTCATGCTCTTCTTTTTCTAAGAGATTGATGTTCTGCATTTGGTTATTTATTTGAGTTCTCTCTGTTTTCCTAATATGGGCATTCACTGCTATAAATTTCCCGAGTAGAACTACTTTCATTGTGTCCCATAGATTCCTGAATGTTGTACTGGGATTATCAGTTACTTGTAGAAACTATCTAATTTCTTCTTTAATTTCCTCTGTAACCCGTTGGTTGTTCGGGTGGGTGTTATTCAATTTCCATGTGTTTGTGGGAGTTTTGCGGTTTCTTATGTTGTTGATCTCCAGTTTTGTTGCACTATGGTCTGATAATATACAGGGAGTAACTTCAATTCTTTTACATTTACTTAGACATGTCCTATGAGCTAACATGTGGTCTGTTTTGGAGAATGACCCATGTGCAGCTGAAAAGAATATGTATTCTGATTTTGTGGTGTGGAACACTGTAAACGTCTGTTAAGTCCATTTGTTCAATAGCTTGGTTCAGTTCTAGAATTTTGTTGTTAATTTTTTGTCTAGATGATCTGTTTATTTGTGATACTGGGGTATTTAGGTCCCCCACTACAATTGTATTAGTGCTTATTTGGTTTTTCATGTCCATTAATATTTGTTTTGTATAGTTGGGGGCATTTGTATTTGGTGCATATATATTTAGGATTGTCATCTCTTCCTCTTGGATTGTTCCCTTCACAAGGATGTAGTGACCATCTTTGTCTCTCTTAATTAGTTTTGGTTTGAAATCTAATTTGTCTGCAAATATTATTGCTACCCCTGCTTTTTTCTGGGTTCCTGTCACGTGGAAAACTGTTTTCCATCCTTTTACTTTCAGTCTGTGAATTGCCTTTAGAGTTAGGTGTGTCTCTTGTATACATCATATTGCTGGATTTTGCTTCTTAATCCATCTGTCAGTCTATTTCTTTTGATTGGTAAATTGAGGCCATTAACATTGATAGTTATAACTGATAGATATTGACTCATCCTTGTCATGATGTTTTGCTGTTGTTGGCTCTTTTATTTCTTTTTTTTCCCCCCTTTTCCTTGAGTTTCTTACCTTGCCTGTTATCTTCCCTCTGTTGGGCCTTGTGGAGTTGTGACCTTCATTGTCTTTTTCTAGGATAATGGTTAGAATTGTTTGGAGTGCTGGTTTGGTGTTCATGAGATTTCTTGGGTGTTCTTTGTCGTGGAAGTATGTAATTTCCCCATCGATTTTGAAAGATAATTTTGCAGGATATAACAGTCTAGGTTGGAAGTTATTTTCTTTTAGTGCTTGAAATACTTCACTCCAGGCTCTCCTTGACTTGAGGGTTTGTGTTGAGAAGTCTGCTGTGATTCTGATGGGCTTTCCTTTGTAGGTGATTTGTTTCTTTTCTCTAACTGCCTGTAGGATTTTGTGCTTCTGTTGGGTTTCTGGGATCTTGACTATTATACGTCTAGGTGTAGATTTTTTTTGATCATGGCTAGTTGGAGTTCTATATGCCTCACTTATCTGTATGTCCAGTTCTCCACCTCTGTCTGGGAAGTTTTCTACTATTACTTCTGTGAACAGTTTTTTAATGTCATTTGTACTTTCTCCTGTTTTTTCGTGGACTCCTATCAGTCTTATGTTGTTCTTCTTTGCATCATCTAGCAGCTGCTGGATTGATTTCTCATGGTCCCTTACTATTTTAAAGAGATCTCTGTTTTCATAGTCCTTAACTGCAATCCTGTCTTCTATATCTGATATTCTATCTTCAGATTCTCTTAATCTCCTGTGCATACTTTCAGTGGAGTTTTTAATCTCCTGAATATCTGTTTGAATCTTTTTCATGGATTCCATTTCTTTCTTATGCTGGGCATTCCTGGCTTCCACCATGTTTCTGAGCTCGTCTTTTTTTTTTATCTGTTTCTGTTCTCGAGCCTCTAATCATGTCTTTCACTCTTCTCACCATCTCTGCGGATATCTGGGAGATTATTTCTGCTTTGAATTTTTCTAGAGCCTCATTCATCTGTTTTGTTATTTCCTGTGCTATCAGTTCAGGGTGTCCAAGTGGTTGAGTATCAGACTTTTCCACCTCATTTACCCCAGAATTTGCCTTTTGAGGGGTGGAAGTCTGAGTTTGTGCCTTGCTTAAATGTCTTCTCATTTTTGTTTTTGGTACTGTCCTTGGTTTAGTTCCTGGGTTGATACTTTGAAGTTGCTTATTGTAAGTATCTTTGTTGATGTATTTAGAACTGGTATGGAATGGTTGCTTCTCCGAGGTGTCTTCCAGATATAGCTGGTCTTTAGGTTTTGAGTCTCTAATATCTCTGAGGCTATCTCATTTTCGTTATACCAGGAAGGACAACTGATTAGATCAATCACAACACCTTAGCCCAAGTGACATAATCAGCAACACAATAGCGTCAAGTACCTCTTAGAAAATGACAATTTGTGGTAGTTATTAATCTGTCACCTTTAACTTGTGTGAATTAAATCAAAATCAAGGACCAACCCAACATATGTTTATAGTGAATAAACTCTTCAATATAGCAACTTTACCCTTTGAGATGGGTAGTTAGAAGGAGTTGAGGAGGAAGGAATAGGTAGGTAGAAGGATAGGGGAAGGTTAGCAGTGAGGCCAGAGGGCACAGGCGAGAGAAGGAAAGAGAAGAAAAAAAAAATAAAGAAGAAATCCGAATTAGGTCCAGAAAAGGAACACAAAGGGAGATGAAGAACAATGTGGGACAGCAAGGAGAGAAAGGGGGGGGGGATGGAGGGAGGGAAAGGAGAGAGAAAAGAGGAAAGAAAGAAAAATAAAAATTTTAAAAGTAGGAAAAGAAAAAAATTAAAAGTAAGAGCAAAAAAATAGCGGTGATTTTGAAAATAACAAATAAAAGATAAAAATGAAGGGCTTCCTTTGGGGTATGTCTCTGCTGTCACAATAGATAACTTGGGCAGCAGTGTGCAGATACAAGTCAGTGAGTCTCAGCAAGCCAGTCACAGACTCGTGAGATTCTGGCAGATTTCTGGCTGCAAGTCCCAAGTTGAGCTCCCTCTCCTCCTGCAGGGTTGAACTCTGCAAGGCTCTACTGCAGGTTCCAGCTGCCCTTCCCCTGAAGATAGTCCAAGTTCCGATGGGAGCTGATGATCTCTCCAACTTACCAAGCACGGTGGTCTGATGTGCCTTTATTGCAGAGATTCTCTTCACTTTTCCAGTGGGCTTCAGTTTTCATGGAGGAGCCTGAGAGAGGCCCTCTGTCTGTTGTTCACTTCTGCTCTATCTTCTGGAGCTCAGGACAATGGCCTTTATGCTCCCTGTGCCTCTGTAGTGTGGAACCAAGTAGCTGTACAGCCAGGAGGCCAGAGGTGGGCGGGCGCTGGCTGGCATTGCAGGCGCCCACATGGCTAAGCTGGCGGCTGGTGGGCGTGCCTGGGGGATCCTCACTGTCTCCTGGTTGCAAGTGGGCGTAGCGAGCTGTTTAAAAGTCAATTTTGTAATTCTTGTGCACCACATGTTTTTTTTTTTTTTTTTTTTTTTTTTCCCGGTACCAGGGATTGAACTCGGGATCTTGCGCTTGTGAGGCAGGCGCCAGAACCACTAAGCTAAATCCCTGGCCCACCACATGTTGATTTTGCTGTTCCTTCAAATGAAAATTAGCCTGGAGTTTGTAGCAGCAGACCTCTGTATCTACTTAGTTTAAGTAAAATATGAAAATGTTGGGAGCTGTCTGTGGTGATCATTACCTCTATAAAGACCTCGTGTGCACACTGTTCCAGATTTACATACAATTGTGAGAAGCACTACAGAGAAAGCAGGTGGTGTGCATGCTTTGCCCCACTTCCTCCAGGGGTAGCACCTTGCTAGTTGGGTTGGAAGCAGGAAGTTGCTGCCCAGAGAGCCTGTGGGTCTACTTGGGCTTTACCACCTCTGGTGAGCCCGGGGTGGGTGGGAATGAGCACTGCCATGCTCCATTGCATCCTGGGCATGTCCACTCCCACATCCTTCCTCCTTCCCTTCTCAGCCACCTCCTCCCCTTCCCTACTGTGTGCACCTCTGATGTGTGCGGGGAGGTCCTAGGGTACTGGGGACTGAACCCAGGGTCCTCATACCGACCTACATCCCTAGCTCCACTAGTTGCCCACTCTGGGCTGGAACCTGTGACCCTCTTGCCTGCCTTCCAGATGATGGGATTATAGACTGCATGCCACACCCCGCTTGTGTTGTCACTTTGAGATTGTGAGTCAGCCCCATGGTACGTGACCTTGGGAGCTGCTGCTCAACCTGGGTCTGTCCCTGTTGCTGCTTGGGTCAGCAGTGCAGGTCAGAGAAATCCAGAGTGTCTTAGTAACTAACAGTCACAATAACAAAATAACACCAAAGCTAAAATATTTACTCATTTTTCTGCAGTTGACTAGTCTATTGGGTTTTGTGGGCAGGTCTGAAGGTAAATGAAATGAGCTTGTGAAGGAGTGGTTTATGGTTTTGTTTTGTTTTTTTTGGTACCGGGTATGGAACTTGGGTCCTTGTGCTTGTGAGGCAGGCAGCGAAACCACTGAGCTAAATCCCCAGCCCTAGTGGTTCATGTTTTAAGGGTGTATAAATGATTCCAAGTTCATGTTTTAAGTATGTTCCAGGGGAAAATATCAGTGTAACCACCACAGAAATCCTCAACTCTCAGTGTCTTCTCTTAAAAATCAGTAGGTCCCTTAGTATGGCACAGAAGGGATCATTAATTTCAGGAACCTGGTGGAGGAAGGAACCAGAAGTGAGTTTGAGGAGGTCATTGACACCACAGACTGTGTTGCGAGTGGTTTTTCTGAAGTGTGAAACCATAAAGGAGTCACTTTTGGAGGCCTTGTAGGAAAGTGGGAAGCACAGGGAAGCATCTCTGATTTCTGTCTTGGTTCTGGAAGACGTTGAAAGTGCACTTTTGAGCTAGGTGATCTTCTGCCAGAGAACCAGAGCACTGAGCAGCTGAAGAGATCAGCCGCATGACTCAGCCACATGACTCAGTAGACGCTGGAGAGTTTGTTTTTCAAGTGATGTTATGTGCTTAAAACTTTTGTGAGCCCTGATCTACAGCACAGTGAGGGGAGCAGTGCATCTTCCTTACTCCTAGGTGCTGAGCTAGGAGCAGTGCTTACGTTCTCCATGTGGCATTAGCGGCCTTTCTGAGCCACGCTTCTAAAAATGCACTGAAACCCAACACAACACTTCCTTTCTTCTGCTCTGTCTTTCTTTTTCTTTTATTTTATTGAGATAAAGTCTTGCTAAGGTGTCTAAGCTGGCCTTGAAATTGCTGTCAGGTGTGGGCTACTGTGCTTGGTCTAACACTTTTTTTGAGACAGGGTCTTGCTATGTAGTCCAGGCTGGCCTCGAACTTGCCTCAGCCTCCCGAGGGAGTGCTGGGGTTACTGGTGTGTGCCACTACACCTGGCACCTACACTTTTTAAAAAACTAGAATATCATCTTTTCTTGGTGACTTTTGGTTGTCCTTTCTGAACATGTCACTTTCCTGTTGTCTAACACAGTGTCATTTTAGGCTCTGTTGAAGCATACACAGCAACATAACCCTTGTTATATAACCTGGCCTCTAGGCTTTGAAATTTTAGGTTTGGTTTTGTAAGGCTGGTAGTGGTCCCAGCTTAGTGTGGTCAGAATGTGATCTGTAGAAGTGTTCCACTCTTACTTTTGCTGCATCTAATCTACTTTACCTGGAAAACCAGATTAAATAGCTTAGAAGTGGGGTTAGCAGTGAAAGTAAGTATGCCTGTAGATCTATTATGAAGCATCTCCAGAGAGAGAAGAAGACACAGTGTGTGTGACAGTTGCGTAGGCCTTTTGTTTTGGTACCAGGGATCAAACTCAGGACCTTGTGCTTGCGAGGCAGGCGGCAGCACCACTGAGCTAAACCCCCGGCCCTGCCCAGGCCTTCTTGATGTGACAATCCATCCATCGGCGGCTGCTGTTGAGGGCATAGGTAGTATACAGTAATGTTTTGTTTCTTTTAAACTGCCAATCTTGTATTGATGGTAGTTTTGTTTTGTTTTTTGGCATAACCCCTTGTGGCCAGGGGTTTCCTGGCTATCAGATTCCATGGATATTTTTTAGAGCTTCCCTTGATGTTTCTCACCTTTATTTCTTCTTTCTTTCTTCTGTTTTCCAGCCTCTGAGATTGTTCTTTCATAGTGACCTTTGCTGACTGATGTTCCCACCTGCTGCCTAAACATGCTTTTGCCTGGGTTCAGCCCTGCCCTCTGCCCGGTGTCATCGAGACACCCTGGCCACAGCTGGCCCCTCACCTGCACCACGAGCTATCACTCACAAAAAAAAGTGTTTCAGAAAGCAGGTTCTTGCCTGTGCTGGACTTGCCAAGAGACATTCCTATGTGTTGTTTTAGATCTTCCTACAGAGCAAGCAAGAAGGAGGCTGGATTTCAGTGATAGAAACGGTTTGAACATTTAATGAAGACCTAGAGTTCCAGGTATAGTTGTATTTTGTAATTTTTTTCCTATCCTGATGTTTTATTAGCACTTAATTGTGGTTGACTTTGCAAATTTGGCTGCAATGCACCGATCCTGTAGAGCGAGCAGAGAGGTGGAGCAAGGCCCCTCAGGATCCCAGAAGATTTCATTTCTAGAATGCTCCTGAGCAAGGTCTGCTTCCTGTCACTCAGCCCCTGCCAGTGCGGAAGCTGGTGGTGTTTTCTGGTCTCTGATGTGTGGACCCTCTTAAGTAGAACTGGTTTTACCTTTTTGCATGTGGTAAATATATGTTAATCAGTTTAAACTTGGTACCAACTTGAATGTAGTAAATATATGAAGCCAAGTTTTATTTTTTAAAACTTGCCTTTAAAATCAGATGTAATTAACTTCTGTTGTATACCAGCCAGCCACCTTAAGAGGTGCTTTAACTATTGGTGTTTGATTTTAATGTAGGAATAGTAAGTAGTTAAGATTTTGCTACTAGTCTAGGAAAAATAACATTTTCTCCAGAAAGGTGACAGATTTCTGGATGTAATAAATACTTTAACTCTGAACTCGACAGCAGTGAGTCATTGTGAAAATAAACATGTTTTTCAGTGGACAACACACATCTAAAATGCAGGCTGACTGTGGCTCTCCTTGGCCTCCCTTGCCCGCTGTGCTTGGATCATGAGGGTGTTGGAGGAGAGTCTCTTCTGCGTGCTGCTCCCAGTCCTTCACCTGCTAGCGAGCGCTGCGGAGCATGAGGAGGTGGCAAAGCATGTGATCAAGCTGTACCGCGGGAAGGGAGCCACTGCTGCCCAGAGGAAGCAGTGGGTGCTGGACAGCTGCCGGAAGCTCACTGGGCTCCTGCGGCAGAAGAATGTGGTTCTGAACAAACTGAAAAATGCAATCCGAGCAGTGGAAAGAGACTCTGGCCTGTCCAATGAGGAAAAGCTGTTCCAGGTGCACATGTTTGAAATCTTCCAGAAAGAGCTGAATGAAAGTGAAAACTCAGTGTTCCAGGCCATCTACGGGCTGCAGAGAGCCCTGCAGGGGGATTACAAGGATGTTGTCAACATGAAGGAGAGCAGCAAGCAGCGGCTGGAGGCCCTGCGGGAGGCCGCCATCAAGGTCAGCCTCCAGGCTAGGGGTGGCTGTGCAGTGTAGCAGTGGGTGTGATCTGGCAGGGCGTGTGTCCTGCAGGAGGGCACGCACCCCGACTTGCTGCATGGCAGCTGTCACCACTTGCAGGAGGACCCAGGTCCAGTGCTTTTCTGTCATGGGAATGCCTGCCACTCAGCTTGTGGTCATAGATGGAGGTTCAGGGTGAGGGAGGGCATCTCACCCAGTGCGTCCTCGATGCTCAGCCCTTGAGGGATTTTTATGTGAGGATGCTGTGACCTTGACCCATGAGATGCAGTCCTTAGAACACGAAGTAGTCTGTCCTTGAGCAGTCCTCAGCTGTATTTGTAAATACCATCAACATTTGTTTATTTCCTGTAAGGAATTCCTTTCAGTGTGAAGTTGGGCTGTCTTCAATGACCATATACTGAAAAAAATATTAAAATTAGTTTTAAATAAATGCGAACCTTTAAATTCAGGAGTTTGATCAAATATACATTCAAGATGATAAGAAGAAAGTACTACTGTTTCCGATGAGGTAGTATTTGTATTTTTTAAGCAGTTGTTTTTGGGTACCTGTTACAAGCCAGGCACCATGCCAAGCACTTAAAAACACGAAGTACCATTTCATCTTCATAGAAAAACCCATTGTACTATTATTACACAGCTTAAAAAGTACAGATTGCGGATACTTTAAACTTCCTTTACCAAGATACGGAGACATAGGGTGGAACATTTAAGTCAAGGCTTCTAGTGCCCCTGATGCAGCTGTCCCGCCTGTGACCCTGCAACTGCCCTCAGGGACAGGCCGTGTGCTTGAACTAGTGTCCCTGCCTCACAGGACTCCTGGGCAGGCAAGACAATGGGATTCCTTGATTCTAAGTAGGAACCCTTAGGGGAGTGCAGATTTGTGGCCATTCTGTTAGGAAAGAGGCAAAGATGACTTGTGGCATCTTCAGGAGCTTCAGATTTTGGGGCTTCTGCTCAGGGTCCTGACGCCCTCAGCTTGGCCACAGCAACTGTGGTAGAGGCACCGAGATGGCCTCGGGATCTCTGCCGCACGAAGCAGCCATGCTTATGGGTGGTGCCTGGCACCACCCTGTCCCAGCCAGGGCCTTCCCTTTAGATGTAAGTAAGAATTGTAACATTAGGTTATTGATTATTATTGCAGCTGGGCGTGGTGGTGCACACTTGTCATCCCAGCACTCTGGAGGCTGAGGCAGGAGGATGGCTTTGAGTTCGAGGCCAGCGTGTGCTACATAGTGAGTTCAAGGCCAGCCTGAACTACATAGAAAGCCCCTGTGTCAAAAAACAAATACTGTATAAAATACATTAACTAAATTCTGTTCCCAGAACCACCCATCAGTTTTCAGATAACTGGCTCTATATGTCTACGTTTTGGTGGAATGACCCCCCACATACACACCGGGAGTGGACGCCATCCTGATTGGAAATGCAGGAAGTAGCTCTGTGTCCACGTGCCGCAGCTACTTTGGGGTGCTCAGCAGGCAGTTCTGTGAGCAGACAGCCTTCAGAGAGGAGAGACCCTTGCAGGAGGATATCCCCTTGGACATTGTGGGGTGACTCCCTGTACACTGTGATTACCTAGGACAGGTTTAGAGTCCCTGCATGAGCAGGAGCCTGGACCCAGAAGCAGCTGTGCAGCTGGTCAGGCCAGAGCCCTGTGGGTCTGAGGATGATGTCTCAGTGACTCTCATTCTTGCTTCTCACAAATGCATAGGAAGAGACAGAATATGTGGAACTTCTTGCTGCAGAAAAACACCAAGTGGAAGCCCTTAAAAATATGCAGCATCAAAACAAGAGTCTGTCTATGCTCGATGAGATTCTCGAAGACGTGAGGAAGGCTGCTGATAGGCTGGAGGAGGAGATAGAAGAGCATGCTTTTGATGACAACAAATCAGTAAGCACCTTCTTCACAGCCTGCTGCCAGCCGAGCTGCTTTGGTGGAGATGGGCCTGAAAGCTGGCGAGAGTGTGAGTGCATATGTGAGTGTGTGCGAGAGAGAGAGAGAGAGAGAGAGAGAGGGAGAGAGAGAGGGAGGGAGAGAGGGAGAGAGAGGGAGAGAGAGGGAGGGAGAGAGAGGGAGGAGGTCAACAATGGGAATAAGCTGGGACACTTGTGTGTCTCATGGAAAATCACATGACCTGGTCTCTGGAAGCAAGCTAGTTATCCTCTTTTTTTTTTTTAATACCCTTAATTTTGTTTTTTTGAGCCAGGCTTATTGGCACACGCCTGTAACCCCAGCACTCTGAGAAGCTGAGGCAGGAGGGTTGCAGTTTCAAGACCTACCTGAGCAATTTAGTGAAACCCTGTCTCAGAATTTTTAAAAAAGGACTGAGGTGCCTAAGTCCCTGGGTTCAATCCCCAGGACTGCCAAAACAGAGGGAAAAAAAAGGTTTTTTCTGAGATAAGATCTTGCTATACAGTGTAGGCAGGGCTTGAATTTGCAGCGATCCTCCTGCCTCAGCCTCCTGAGTACTGAGATTACAGGCATGTGCTGCTGTTTCTGGCAACTCCATCAGAGAGTCTATTCTGTAAGTGCTTTGCAGAGAATAGTGCTGTACCAGAAGCAGGATTTGGGCTGCTCCCTTGTCATATGTTAGGATCCTAAAAACAAATTTGGGATGGGTGCAAATAAACTGACCATAGATCTTAGGATGGACTCACAAAAAGGCGGAGGTAATCTTTTTTGCCGATCAGAATGAGAGCAGGGAAAAAGGGAGAGAATAAAGAGTGAAAGGGAAGGGTATTTAAAAATGTACTAATTTTAAGTATTTCAAGAGCTGTGAAATTTTGAAAGAATTGGCCTTAAATGAGTAAGGTAGATGTTTGCCGTGGCGGCAGCCCTAGACGTTTCCACCCTTAGATTCTTTACCTGCAGAGAAATGACCTCACTGATGTCTGTGAACAAACATTGCTCCTTGCTATCTCCTGCTGCTCTGCCTTTCTGCTGGGAACAAGGTGTTGAACGTGGGGTTCTGGTGCCCAGCGCTGTCTACTCCCCAGGTCAAAGGTGTCAACTTTGAAGCGGTTCTGCGGGTGGAGGAGGAGGCTGCCAGTTCGAAGCAGAACATCACAAAGCGGGAGGCTGAAGATGGCCTGGGCCTCAGCATGCTGATCGACTCGCAGAACAACCAGTACATCCTGACCAAGCCCCGCGATGCCACCATCCCTCGTGCTGACCACCACTTCATCAAGGCAAGCCTGGCACAGCCTCCCTGGGGTGGCCAGCAGGGTGGGCCGTGGCCAGTGGGCCTCATACTGGGGTGAGTGGCCTTCTGCCTGATAGTGTCCCTCGTGGCTGTGGCTTTAGACAGTTTTCTTAATTTTTAATTTTTTCCTTTAAGGGAAAATACATTAAATGAAATTTAATTGTTTTTTGAGGATTTGGAATTAGGAGTTATAGTGATGGGATTAAAGCTTCAGTTTTCTGGAAACTAGTTTCATAAGACACTGAGGCAGGAAGATTTCTGGAGCCCAGGAGTTTGAGACCAGTCTAGGCAACATTGTAAGACCTTTATTCAAAAGAAATAAAAAAAAAATAAAAGCTATTTTTGCTAAACTAGAAAGCTCCTATGGGGTAGAGGAGTTTGTGCTAAGGATTCCTACCTGGACTCCTTCAGGCATGGAGGGTGGAGCAGGTCTCCAGCGTGCAGCAGGAGGTCACACACCTGCGACCCCCAGGGTCCACGAAACGGGGACTGCTGTGCAGTCAGCGGGCCTGGCCTGCAGCTCTCAGGGACGCCTGGCAGCCTCCAGTCCATTGCCGGGTCTGGGTAGAGCCCTAGCACTGGAACCTCGTATGGGGACAGGAGCTCAGACACAGGCCCGGGTCTGCCTGGTGGGGCCCCCTCCAGGCTGAGCCCACAACAAGGTGCTGTCTCGGTTCTGACCGGAGCCTGCGCCCTGCTGGTGGTGGTGTTCTCCGAGAAGCAGCCTTCTCTCCCTTCGTGATGAGCTAGCAATGCTGGGGAGCTGCTTTGAGGCCACGTGGGCACCCTGTTCCCCCACTCTCTCATCGTGGACTCCACACCCCTGACAGACAGACTCCTCTCAGCCCTGCTGTCTGCCTTTCCTCCTGGAGAGGATGTTGGGCCCTGTCCTGTCCTGCCCTTCTTGTCACCCAGCTGCTAGCTAAGATGGGTTTCTCATGTGTTTACCCTACATCAGGACATTGTCACCATAGGAATGCTGTCCCTGCCTTGTGGCTGGCTGTGCACAGCGATAGGTCTGCCCACCATGTTTGGGTACATCATCTGCGGGGTGCTCCTGGGGCCGTCGGGACTGAACAGCATTAAGGTGAGAACAACGTTTAATTCTTATAGTGTCTAGCAGGATGCAAAGGAAACACAGACAGTGAAGGCCCTGGCTTGCATCAGCAAAGGGACCAGTGTCATGCACCATGCCTGGAGATGCCCTTGGAGGGTCGTGTTTTGGTGAGAGTAGCTTGGCTGGAGGAAAAGCCCTGTCTGTCTCTAAGTTGCATTTGTGTTAAAGATTCCACATCTAGCAACTTGAGGTACTGCAGTGGCCACACCACCCTCAAACACTAAAAGCAGCTAATGCTGGGCTTGGCATGTTTTAAAGCAGTCTCTATGGAGGGCAAAGCTGCCTGAAACTCCTGTCTTGAGAGGCTGCGGAAGCTGCGACTGCTTTTGCCATGGCTGTTTGTGGAGCAGGTTGCTTCACCCAGCACACATGGTTGCATCTGGGAGGGAGGGAGGGGTGCCAGCGGTGCTGTGCACACACACCTGAGTGGGCAGATGGGAAGAGGACGTGCGTGGGGCAGCAGGCAGGTGAGACAGCGCAGGAGGGACCTCTGGGGGTTAAGCCCCACAGTCTCCCAACCTCGCCAATGCACTCAGCGTGGTGGCAGGAGAGGCAGATGAGGAAGAGCAAACCTGGAACCAGGTTGGAAGAACTCAGCAATTTCCCCAGATGGAAGCATAGCAGAAGGGTCTGAAGAGGTGGCCACACAAGACCAGTCTTGCAGCATAGAAGCACTGGCCAGGCCAGAGCCAATCCATCTGGCCATGTCAGGCTGAAGCTTTGGGCCTTCCAGGGAGTAGTGAACATCACCAGCATGCAGTGCCACAGCCCTGCGAGAGCCCACGCACACTCAGCCGGGCACAGTGGGCTCTGTTCAGTGCTGTCCCCTGCACTGGCATTGTCTCGTGGTTCAGAGCACTATCAAAAGCTTTCCTGGCTCTCCCACCCTTCCGGAGGGTGGCAGGCAAAAGCAGGTATGGCTGAAGAGGTTGCTCACAGCAGGAGGGAGGCAGGGTGATGGGTAACATCACGGCTGGGGGCTGTGGGCAGCCCTGCCTCAGGAGGCAGCCACTGTGGAAAGGCAAGGTGGGTGCGAGTGGGCGGGGAGCGTCCCCGGGAAGGACAGTTATGCCAAGACACTCATCTTCTCCGCAGGAAATCGCCAGGCTTTCACTTGCCACAGCGAGAGACACAGGCTTGAGTATCTTATTTTGAAGTCATAAGTCACAGCCTGATAAGAAAAGGAAAGAAAAATAAAAGAAAAAGTAACAAAAAGGAAGCATAAAGATAAGAAGATGTCAAAAGAGCACTGGGTCTGTAGCTCAAAGGCAGAGTGCCTGCCTGGCAAGGCAGGTCCTGAGTTCAATCCCTGGTACCAAAAAAACCCCAAGACCGTGTCGAGAGAAATAAGTGCAAACAAATATCTGGTATAACAGTAAATATAAGTGGAATAAACTCTCCCATTAAAAGGTAGAGGCTTATATGTGGTATCCAAAAAAAAATACTATAAACAAGAGATTCAGTAAAACTAAAGCAGTTAAGTAAGGTTAAACTTAGATACAAATAAAAGCAGGATGGGAATCCTAACACAGGAAGTCAGTGAACACTGGAGTCCGGAACTCCTGGAGGAACAGTGGAGGCACTTAGCAAACTGCACAGCTAGGAGGTGTCATAGAGACGTAAAATACTGTGTACTCTGTATTTATCTAGTATAATAATGTTAAAAATAAGTAACAGATGAAGAATCAGGACAAATACAGAGCCCAGTATATCGGAACTTGTGGGACGTGGCCACGTGTAGTGCTCATGAGAACATTTATCTGCCAGACAGGTTGGACCCCACCGGGAAGCCAGTGTGGATGGCCAGGCACAAGCTCGGCCCCAGAAAAGGCTGAAGAAAGCAGCAGACAGAAGTGGCGATGGATTTGGAAGTTGATGAACTGAAGGGGTTTTTAGAAAATAAAATGAGAATTATTTCTCTGGCTAATTAAGAAAAAGGGGGAAGCAGGAAGTCAAAATGACCTCAGGTATAGAAGTTCAGAGAATTCGTTTCTTTAAAAAGCACCTTTTTGGCGGATGCCCCGAGGCCCTGGGCACAGCTGGCGGAGTGCATGTGGTACATTAAGCATGAAGTGACCTGGTTCTTGTTTTCTTGCTTTCCAGTCTATTGTACAAGTGGAGACATTAGGAGAATTTGGAGTCTTCTTTACTCTTTTTCTTGTTGGCTTGGAGTTTTCCCCAGAAAAGCTGCACAAGGTAAGGACTCAATCTGTTACTGCCCTTGAGCAGCTGCACATCAAAGGGTTTCAATTTGTTCACTTTTAACATTTGTTGCCAACTTAGTCACATTGTTTTTAGGATGGAGTGTGGTATTTTAGCTTGATATTATTAAAACATAAATATGAAAAGAAAAATACACGGTTTGAAAAACTTAAAATTCAGCAAATGAAATTAACTTCCATGTGGCTAATTCTAGAAAAGAGCTAAGAAGTAATATTTGAACTTTACCTCACAACTGTGTAAGGATGAAGCGTCCTAGACGGTGAATATTCCGTGTGTTATCCTAGCACACAGTTCCAGAGATGGGCACCAGTTAATCAGGACTCCTTTTACTTCAGCCACGCCTCACAGACGAGGCAAATAGTGGTAGGCAGTGGCGGGCTGATCAGAGAATGGCTGGAGTGAAGACAGGCTCCTCATGCCAGACAGCGTGCTCTTGCTTAGGTAGGGAGGTGTCCATGGGCCAGAGACCTCTGAGGGCAGCTGGCAGGTGCAGGAGAGGCTGTGACCAGCAGGTCCTACTGGGCCTCAGGAGAGGAGGGATCCCAGTGTGAGTTTGGAGCTTTATCCATGGAAATAATTTTAACTTCTCTTTGTAATTTGCTTAAGAAAGATTGGAGCAATGCTGAATGTCTGGTGGTTAATTTCTTGATGGAATGTCATATAGCCATTAATATATTATCAGAATGTGTAACGCAAAGAAAAACGATGGTTAAAGCACTAAACCTAGAGGAAGAAAATGAAGGCAGGTACAGTGGCGCACCCAGTGATCCCAGCTACCTGAAGGCTGAGGCTGGAGGATGTGAGGCCAGCCCAGGCAACACAGTGAGATCCCGTCTCAAAAAAAACCGAATGGCATGAGAAGGAGCAGGAGCTAACCACACCAAGTAGATGGTGATGCCTTTTTCTCTTGTCCATGTTTTCTAAATTTTCTATACTTGTGTTTGCTTTCAAGCTATCCACTCTGGTTTCTGACAGTTTCTTTCGACGCTTCTCCTGTGTGTTGCCCTGGTCCATCCTGCTATCTCTAGGACCTTCACGTGCTTACGCATCTTGCCACTCTATCTGCACTTCGTGGGAATGCCTGCTTCCTCCCGGGCATTCCGGATCGCTGCAGGGCTTCCTCTAGCTTCTCTCATGTCTGTTCGTGCGTCCAGTGTGATAACCCCACACCTAAGTTTCTGAACTTACAGCTTAAGGAAATTGACCACTGGCCCATGGCCTAAAGAAAAGCAGCTTGTTCTTCCTGTGAGTTCTCTGGGAGCATTGTGGGCAGGGAGGAGAACAGGTGTAGCTGGAGCGGGCTCCTAGGGCGGCTGCTTCTCTGCAGGAGCCCAAGACCCGGCAGCACAGACTCCCTCTCAGGCCGGCTCCAGGGAAAGCGAGGTGAGGGTTCGCTTCCCAATGTGTTTCTTCAGTGATGTTCACACCCAGGATTGGCTTAGAACGAGTTGGGTGGGGGGCTTTGGTTTTGCCAGGAGTAGCAGCAGGACCTGTAGTAGGAATTTGGGAGATTAATGTTTCTTCTGGCTCTAAACCTCCATCATTTGTGTTTTTCTACTGTAGTATTCAAAGCTAAATAATTCAATGATGTCACCCAAAGCTCACATAATAATTTCAGACACTGCCTAGCAGTGTCCCTGTGTCAGTCCTGGCGTTGTTCCTTTGTGTATTTGAGACCCCTGGGTCTGCGCCAGATCTGAGTGGGGCTGCTGGGAAGGAGGGGTTACTGTGGTGCTGATTACACTTGGCTGGTGGTGATGTGGTGGATGAGTGGGCAGAACGCTGCACTGGGACCCTGACATCCTTGAGCCTTCACTGGGCCCCGAGCTGGTGGTGGGGCTATGTTTCTCACCCTTTCTCTTCAGGGTCCTCTTTTTGAGCTTGGGCAGCTGCTGAGGGGCAGCCCTGACCTTTATGCACCTGACCGTCCAGTTTTCATCACCTAAAACGTATCCTACTGCTCTTTCCGGTCTATGGATTGAGGTTGCAGGAAGTTGATGTCCAATTAACAAACATATTTATTAAGTATTTTGCTCATTTTTGCTCTTTTGTTATCAGATGTGAGTAACTGGCAAAGCTTTAGATCAGCCTGAAATAGCCAGGAGGTGGCTGAGCATACACAGGACTCCTCCATGGGTTTCAAAAAGATGTATCTCAGGCAAGAGAGGAGAAGACACCTGGAGAGGCCAGGCGCCCGCTGAGCAGGGCCACAGCCCAGGGTTGTTGGTGGTGCTTCCTGTACCCAGTGGTGGGAGTCCCCAGGGGCCTGCAGGCTGCATTTCTGACAGGTGCCGGGAAGCCCCTCTGACCAGAAGCTTCTGACTGACTGGTCTGAGCCTTTTCCCTGGGGCCTTCTGCCGGAGGAGAGGCACTGGATGATGGGCTTAGAGAAGGTCCACTCTGGTAGGGACTTCAGGGCCTCAGGCCATGCTGCTCGGGTACAGAGCCACTTAGGCAGCCTTGAGGTTGAGCAGACCCCTACATCGGGGCTCACAATAGTCCAGGCAGTACCTGCCCAGAGCCCAGCCTCGTAGCCCAGCACCAGTCTTGGTGGTCGTGGTAGGAAGAGGAGGAGCACAAGTTAGCTTTAGGGCACCATCACAATCTAACCCTAACCCAAGCACAGGAAGTAGGAAAGTGCATCTGAGCATTGGCGAGCAGCCTTTGGGCACCGGTTGCCTTCCCCTCGTGGCAGGAGAGAGCAGTGTGGTCAGTGTGAGTTGCATGGCAGAGGACCCTGAGTGGCACCTGGACTCAGCTCTGCTGGACTTGGCCCTTGACCTCCCCACGAGCTCCCTTGAGCCTCAGCTGCCTTGTGCCAGGGCTTGGTGACCTGGAAGGAGCTGTGATGCCTCCCTGACCCTGGGTTGGCTGGGCAGGCTGGCTGCAGGCCATGCTATGGGGGTTCAGGTGAGGTCTCCCCACAGCCAGTGTAGGAAGAGCCTTCTTGTCCCCAGGTAGCAGAGACGAGGAGGATTCTTTCCCCTGACTTCCCAGCACTGAGGGAAAGGGGCCAGAGGGTGGGTGCATGGAACTCCTTCGGGAGTTGCACTTAGGGAGCTTGGCTTTGACTGAGAGCATGCAGCAGGGAGGAAAATGAACGTGCACACAGGTAGAACAGGATGAGTTTCCAGTTAACACATGTTGCTGGTGCTGGAATCAGTGTGGTGGTTTTAATCATATCTCTCCACTAGATTGAGCCCTTGCAGGTTAGGGTCAAACCTGGTTCCTTCCACATTTCCCATCCCATTTGGGACAGTGCTAGTTGCATATTGAGCACGTAATAAATATCTGTTTGCCTGTTGAGCCACAAGGCTTGAACTTGCCTCTTGTTCTGCGGGTCCCAGTGTCCTTGTGCAAATTACTCCACCTCTGTGTGTCTCAGTATTTTCATCGAAAAATGGGCAAAGAAGTCTAGTCTCTAAGATTTGCCCTGAGGATTTTTATTGACATACACACAGAAATACATAAAAATATATGAGAAATAGATCATGTATGGCCCCCTGTCAGCCGTGTACCTCTGTGGGTTCCACATCCATGAGTTCAGCCAACTGCAGGTTGAAAAACCTCAGGAAAAAACTCGTGTCTCTAGTGAAAACGTGCAGACCTTTTCTTCTGTTGTTCCCTAAGCAGTGTAGTATAACAGCTATCTGCACGGCCTCTGCTTTATTTTAGGTCTTGTAAGTCATCTCCAAGTGATCTAAGGTACACAGGGGCAGTGTACGGGCTGATGTGCAAACTACGCTGTTTCTGTCGGGACCTGAGTGTTGAAGGGCTGTGGGGTTTGGTGGGTGCCCCCTGAATGTACATGTGTTGTGTGTGTGTGTGCACACACCTGGGATGAGGGTCACTGTGTCAGGATCGGCTGGGTGTATGGCTAGAGTTGCTTCCCTGGAGGGCAGGGCGTGGTCACTGGAGGGCACTGTGGAGAGCTGCTGTCCCTGGGATGTGCATAAACATGTGTGCTCTCTTTAAGGTGTGGAAAATATCCTTGCAAGGACCGTGTTACATGACGGTACTCATGATTGCCTTTGGCCTGTTGTGGGGACACCTTCTTCGAATCAGATCCACTCAAAGTGTCTTCATTTCGACTTGTTTGTCCTTATCGAGCACACCCCTGGTGTCCAGGTTCCTTGTGGGCAGTGCCCGGGGAGATAAAGAAGGTAGGTGATGTGTGTTCTGAGTGCGTGTGGAGTTCGTGCTCACCTGGAGTTCACTTGTGAGTTCACAGTCCGAGGCTTATGAGGAGGAACTGCAAGTCCTCTCCCCTCAGGGCTGTCCAGGCAGCCATGGCTTCTCAGGCCTGCGCTTAGCAGGGGACTGGGTACCTGGAAGCTCAGCGTCTGCAAGCCACCACTTGTTCTCCAGGTTGAAAGAAAGAGCTGTTACCTGCTTCCAAATGAAGGATAGTTTGAGACTTGAGAGACACTGGACCGAGGTTCAAAGAAAGCAGCCAAGATGGGTGGCTGAAGAGGCCAGTGCCGCTGTTCCCTGTTTTAATCTCAGCAAGTTCCAGGAGTGGACGTGCCTGGCACTTAGAAAGGGGCACCTAGCTCCTGCCCCTGGCTTTGGTTTCACCTGAGTGTGAACAGAAAGACAAGAAATGGGAAAATCACAGAAGAAATTCCCCTGGGGCCTGGGTAGGCAGCTCGAAGTCCGTGGACAGGAGGCCACTGTGGAACAGTCAGGCGAGCAAGGCCTCACAGGGTCCCACTTCTACAGCGTGTTTGTCTGTGAGGAAAGCTCTCACGGCTTTGCTTTTATTCTATGAAAGTCCTTAAAATATACGGTAAGGGTGTCATAGTAACTTCACACTGATGTCCCATCCACTCAGGAATCGAAGAAAATGTGGAAAGAGAGCCAGAGAGGCATGGCCAGCCCCTCCTGGACACAGAGCAGCCCTGTGCTGGGCTGTGTGCAGCGCCAGCCCTGGGCCTCCCGAGTTCTGGGCCAGGAACCAGAGCCCTGAGCCCGTTGTAGCCACACTGAGTTCACGGACTATGTGACAGGTTCAGAAAACTGCCACCTGCTTTGGGACTGTGGTATGGATGCTGACCGTCCACCACTAGCACCAGCTGCCTCCGCCCCAGCGGCCACCTTGTGAGCTGATGCTTATGATGACACCCCTTTCCCATCCGCCTCCTTGAGAACTGCTCGAGGACCAGTGGTCAGGAGCTGATGGAGGCGGCAGGGACGAAGCGGGTACAGTGATGGAGTATGGAAACCACTCCTAATGGGTCTGCCTCACCCCAAAATCTGTACACCTGCGAGGAAATCTGCCACTAGAAAAGCAGCTGTCAGACTCAGTCCTCATGATGTTCACTCCCTTTTTCATAAGCAAGCACTGTAAAGACTTTAGAAAAAGACCCCAATAGCCACAGTACGAATTTTCTACCCATGCAGAAGCTTGGTAAAGGCTTTAGAGTGAGCATGCTAGGAACACCGGCAGCGTAAATGAAAGTTCCACCTCTGCTTACTTGGCTCACACAGAAGGAGCATGGAACAGACACCAAATGGAAAAGATCAGAGAGGAAACTTTCGTGCCACCAGGGTGGGCGGCTCAAAGTCTACGAGATAGGAGAGGCTGGGCAGTAAGTGGCTGCAGTCTCTTAGTCTTTACATTCAGAGTACATCTCCAAAACTGAGGAGAAGAACAAAGCTCAACTTACTCTGGGCGTGCCACATCAGAAAAGGGACGGCAAAAAAGGGGGACAGCAGATGGGCACAGGAGCTTCTCTGGGTATCGGGAGGTAGTGGACAGTGGTTGGGAAATATTCCACATGCTGGGGTGGATGGGCCCTTTGTACCCGAGGTACTGCTGAAGAGCGGGGCGGGACGACAGCGCTGACGGCCCCAGGTCCCACCCCCGGGGCGGCTGGGTCGGATGGGACAGATGCCGCAGGCACAGAGATGTCTGGAGTGGATAAACCTACTGTTTGCTGTTAGAGAAGGAGACTGTGGCATGTGTTTTCGTAAGAGCCACCCTGAAACAAGGCAGGAGTCACCATTCATGGGTAGTGTTGAGGACATAGACTTTGACACGAAATTTGTAATTAAGGATGTTAAAATGTAATATGCCTGCAGCATAGTTAGAAAATTTAATTTGAAAAAAGTGGTTCAATTTATAACGGTAATAAAAAGTACAAGAAGTGCTGGACTAAATCTCTCAAAAGATATATGCCACCATTATTGTATTTTTTTCCTTTTTTTTCTTCTGAGACAGGGTCTCACTGTGTAGTTCCGACTGGCCTTGAACTCACTGTGTAGCCTAGGTTGGCCTTGAACTTGAGGCAATCCTCCTGCCTCAGCCTCCCAAGTGCTGGGATTACAGGTGTGAGCCACTACACCTGGCATATGTCACCTTTAAAGGTAAACATCCCAAAATGTTACTAAGACAACTGGAGAGAGTTCAGCACATAAAGATGTAATTTCTCCTTAAATTTGTAAACTCAGAACTATTCTAGTAAAAGGTCTGGCAGGGTATTACACTGAGCTTGGCAAACTGTAAGATTTATTTAGAACCAAAGGCCAAGAATAGTTGACATAAATTTGAAGTGAGGAGCAAACCCTCCTGACCAGGGCTGATGATGGTGCCGTGACAAAGTCACACAACCTTGCCACCACTTAGATGGGGCAGCAGATGGCCCGGGCACCTCAAGGGGGTAGGAGAAATGGGTAAGTAAATGGGAAAAGCTATCCACATGAAAATAGTACTGTTCGAGCCCTGTCCTGAGCTACATACATGAAGTTATGGATGAAGCATCTATGTGTGAAAAGTAGAACTTTGAAACTGTTAGGAGGATGGGCCGGGGATTTAGCTCGGTGGTGCCGCTGCCTGCCTCATAAGCACAAGGTCCTCAGTTCGATCTCTGGTACCAAAAAAGAAAAAAAAAAAACTGTTAGGAGGAAATACAGGAGAAATATCTTATGACCCCAGGGTGGAATGAATTTCTTTTTTTTTTTGTACCAGGGATCGATGAATTTCTTAAAATCAAAAGAGTCCCAGATGGAGAGCCTTGGTAGATAGGAACATAGCTAACACTCTCAAGTTTATTCCAAGGTTTTTTTTAGCCACAGGGTGTGGAAAGACATTTGCTCACTTTCCATAATGAGCAAAGGATTCAAACCCAGAGCATTTTGAGAATGTCTGGAAATCCAAACAGGAGAGAGCCTAGTAGGAAAACGGGCAGAATGTGCCACAGAAGGCACCCAGGTGTGGGAAGCACACAGAAAGATGCTGGGGCTTGCTGGGTGGCAGGGGAATCGGACCGCTAGTGGAGGGGCCCCTTCCTTCACCACCTGAAATGCTTTAATGGTGTCGCAGTCGAGGAGGACCAAGCCCTGGAGCCCCTCAGCATGCTCAGTGGAAATGGGATGGGTCCAGGCACTTTGGAGTCAAATTCACAGCGGAAAGCTCATCCATCATCTGTTATATAGCCTAGAAAATGTTTGCGGATGTGCAAGAGTGAGACAGCATTCATTTCTTTGACACATCCTGAATAGCAAAAGTTGATGTGAGTATCCACTAAATGCTGGATAATTAAGGCATATTCATCAACACACTACAGACAGGGTGTGGGTTAATCCTGCGGTGTTGTGGGGAAATGAGATGCAGGACACAACGTTGGGAGGAGATGTTGGGTTTGTAAAGTTTGAGGACCTGTAAAACAGACAAATTTAAAATCTCTTTGAGAAAACTGAAGCATTTTAAAGACTAAAAACTTTTTTTTTGAGTTGGGGTCTTGCCACACTGGCGAGGCTGGTCCTCAGCCGGGTCAGGTGATCCTCCTGGCTCAGCCTCCTGAGTAACTGGGGCTACAGAGGTGTGTGCCACTGCCTGGCTTCAAAGAGATTTCAAGGGTTATTCAGGTTACCAAAATTATTCAAGTTATTTTGGAAACACACAGATGACTATACCTGACTTCAGGGACTCCTTAAGTGTGTGAGGCTGCATTCTGAATGCCTGTCTCTCCAGCAGGTGACCTGGACTACAGCGCCGTGCTGCTTGGCATGCTGGTGATGCAGGACGTGCAGCTGGGGCTGTTCATCGCTGTCATGCCGACGCTCATACAAGCAGGGGCCAGCTTGTCTTCCAGGTAAAGGTCAGCGCGCACTCTGCTTTTCTGGAGCGAAGCTGTTGGTGACCGTGCTGGCTAACACCATTCTCAAAGGCTGTCCAGAGCCTGTGACACTGTGGTGCTGCTGGCCTTGGCGCTGTTGCTTGTAGCTCTTGGGCACCAGTGAACGGGGCAGTGTCACTGTCCCTCTGCTGTGCCATCTCTCAGGTGGAGATGGGAGTAGCACCCCCTTGGGTGGCTGGGAGCACTGAATGAGCGAAGACACAGGTGTGCTAGGGCAGCCCCTCAGCAGAGACGGTGGTGTGTGTGAGTACGCACGTATATGGGCTTGTACACCTGGTTGTGAATGGTGTATGCATGCATATATGGGCACATATGTGGATTGGCATGCATGGGTATGCGTGCATGCTGTAGGTCTGCATGCATATGGCGTGTTGCATGTGTGAAAGCTGTTGTTGCAGTGGTGTTTGTGATTGTCATCATTATTACCATAATCCCCTGATCCGTTTCCATTTTCCCAGTAAAGTGAGCCCAAAGCTATAGTGTACCTGCTGGGTTCATGTGGAAGGAGAAGCCAGCTGGGAAAGTGGCGGCATCCAGACGGCAGTGGGTTATGAGCATGTGCAAATGAGCTGGTGGAGCCAGAAACAGCACCACTGGAAAGTGCAGGAGCCCTGGGCACATACGGGGAGACTACACTGGGGTAGGACACACTCAGGCTTCCTCAAGCAGAGGAGCTGTCATTTACGCTTACATGTATTGTGCTTCAGCTCTCTCCAGGGCCAGCAGGTACTACATCACTGACAGCAATTATGCAGCTGGTCTAAAACGAACAGACCAGTTTTTGGAGCCAGTTTAAGTCACTAAGACCTGTCTCATTCACCATTCCTAATCTGCCTGTTTTTGTTTTTCTTGTGCCTCATTGTATTGGCCAGAATTTCTAGGGCTTTGTTAAATGGGACTGTGTGAGAGAACATCTTTGCTTTCTCCTTAATTTCAGGAAGAGTGTTCAGTCTTCCACCATGAAGCATGATGTTAGCTGTAGGTTTTTGTAGATGTTCTGTGTCAAGTTGAGGACGTTTCGGGAGAGTTTTTATCATGAGTACTTGTTTGGCTTTTCGGTGCTGTAACCAATTTAAAGGAGGGAAGATTGATTTTAGGCCATGGTTTTCAGAGGACTCATATTCGCTGGGCTCTGCTGCTTCCATGCCCACAGTGAGGCCAACTGTCATGGCAGGAAGTGCAGAAGCCCTGTTACTCAGCTTTCTGTCACTGTGACCAAGTGCCTGAGAAAGTCAGCCTAAAGGAGGAGGATTGGCTGTGGCACATGGTTTTAGAGGGCTCAGTCCATGGTCACTGGGCTCCGCTCCTTCCGGGCCTGCAGTGAGCCAGAAAGCATCATGGCGGGGAGTGTGTTTAGAAGAATGCAGCCCACCTCATGTTGGGTGGAGACAGGGCGGGTGGAGACAGGGCAGGTGGGGAGGGAGAGGAAGCGAGGCCGGGAGCAGGATGTGGCCCCTCCTCGGTTGTCACCTTCACACACACAGGCCTTCCTCGCTGACCTTGGACATTGGCAGGGTCTGTGTGCTGTCCCTTGCTTGCTCCTTTGTCTTTCTTTCTGTTTGCTGTAGATTTCTTCTAGGTTCTTGTGGAACTTATGTTATTGATTTGAGACCTGTCTTTAGCGCTAAGCATTTGGGGCTATAAATTTCCTTCTCAGTGGTATTCTAGGTGGATCCTGGGTATGGATATATACTGTATTTTCATTTTCATTGAGTTTAGTGACTTTTTAAATTCCCTTCACTGTTTCCTCTTTGGCCCCGGAGTGCCCAGCACTGGCGCCTCACTTCCAAGCCCTGGAGAGTACCTGTCATCTGTTTCTAACTCCTACTTTGATTGCACTGTGACATCCTAGTAAATTAGGTGATTTCTGGTTATCTTTTGTCTATTATGTAAGCTTTTCTGTAATGTACCTCTCTTCCAATTTTAATAACCAGTGAAAATTTGTTATAAAAATAAATCATAGAAGTAAAGTCAGTTGTAATGTTAATATAGACTTTACTTCTTTGAGGCTTTATTCAGAATTAATCTTGATCTTTCCTAATGGGAAAAATCAACACCTCCCTCCAGACATTCCTCAGGCAAGGAATAGAACTCAGAGAGAACATTTCTAGTTTCCTGTATCTAAGGACAGGGGAAGATGGTTATGCCATACTAAAACCAGGGGTTAAGTCGCCTGTACATTTGTAAGAATTGTGTATCTCAGTTTCAAAAACGAAGCGAGCAGGTTGTGCTGTGAACACAGCCCTGGGCGAAGTGGAAATGCTCAGCTCTCCCCAAAGAAAGGCAAACAGCACTGCTTCCGGCCAGATCACAACTTACAAGTTGGCTGTTGCTCACATGGGTTGTGGCCGGGAGTGGGAATCAGAGCAGCCACCAGCAGAAATGAAGTGGGCTTCTCTTGACAGCGCCCTGTGTACACGCACGTGCCTGGAGACGGACGTGTCTGCTGCTGCGTAGCATGGGCTGGCTCTTGTGTAAGCTGTGACCTGCGAGTGAGCATGCTCACCCTGCTGCCCAGATGAGCAAGCCGCACTCTCAGTGAGGTAGCTGTGGTGTGAGTGGTGCCTTGCCAGGCACACCAGGGCTGATTCCCGGTGAGGAACTTTGCCATCAAGCATCCGCTGGGGTAGGAAAGCTGTCGATCGAGATTCTCTACATCCAGGGAATGTATTTGCTCCAAAGTATCTATTCAAAACAGTCCTCATTTACTTCACATAACTCAATTTCTGCGACTAACACAATTCTTATATTTTGTTTTAGTATTTGAAAGTAAAAACGTGCGTGACTTGGGTAATTTATTCTGTAACATGTTTTAAAAGATTGAAAGATCTTTTTGGAGACTTTTTAAAAAAGTTTTGAAACTGAAATAGTGCCTCTTTCTCTTTTTTCTTTTCCAGCATTATCATGGAAGTACTGCGAATTCTGCTCCTGATTGGTCAGATTCTTTTTTCGCTAGCTGCTGTTTTCCTTTTATGTCTTGTTATAAAGACTTATCTCATAGGACCATATTATCGAAAGCTGCATATGGAAAGCAAAGGGAACAAGGAAATCCTTATCTTGGGAATATCTGCTTTCATCTTTTTAATGTTGACGGTAATTCTCACACTGCCTGTGTTGTTGCACTTCTGTTTATAATCTCTCTAGAAGCTTGTGATCAGTTATCTTTTCATTTTACTAATGATTAAAATATTTGAAACACTAATACTTTCTATTTCATACATATTTTACAGTGCTAGAGCTAAACCTGTTTCACTTACATATTTACATGCCTAAGCACTTTGTGAAAATGTGACTTAGGAGTATTGCATTAACATCAGTGTCAAACGATGTTCCTCTGCCTTAAATTTTCAAACAACTTCATACCTGAAACAGTAGGTAAAGTTTAAAGCAAATTTTAGTACTGTTTGATGATGATGAGCTAGTTAGCAGTATCACTTCTATTGTCAGTAGTGTGAATGAGTTTGAAAACGTTCATGTTGGAAACGAGGCATCTTACCAGGATGCGCTTGTCACAGGAGAGCAGGGAAGTGGCCTGGATTCCTGCAGTGTGTATAAAAGACACTTTGCCCACTGCTTTCAGTGGTCCTTGTCAACGTCCTCGTAGCTGTACTTGTGTGTAGTGTGCCTGTGTGTAGTCGATGTGTGCACAGTGACCCATGTGCATGTATGTGTGTGGCATGGGTGAGCATGTGTGTGCGTGTGCATTTGTTTCTCTCTGCTCTGCCCCTTGGTCTGCTCACCTGCTCTCACGCTGTCTCTTGCTTGACCTCTGGTAGCAACCGGGCCCTGACATGGTTCTATGTCAGCATTCATCTTGGCTGTATTTATGTTCTTTTCAAATTCCACATGCATTTTCACACACGCGTCTTGTTGGATTCCGCGCCTCTGCCAAGCTGCTGAGGCGAAGTGAGGCCTCCTGGTCTGGCTGCTGTCACAGTCCGCCTGGCCTTGCTGGCGTCTTCGTGACGACTTGTGTTGGCTTTGGAGGTTGTGTGCTTCTGAGGGATCTGCCCCTCAGTGGTCCATGCTTTCTGATGCTGTTGTAAGTGGCATTCCTTCAGAAGTTCGTTTTATATTTGTCTGATGCCGTTGTTGGTCATCGATTTATTTTCTCAAAATAAAAAGCGTCTTCTTTCGAGTTGTTTTGTCAGTAAGGTTTCATCGAGATGCTTGTCCTGGGCTCTGTGTTAACCAGGACCAGAGGCAAAGCCCTTGTACCTCAGGCTGACCATTTTCCCTGGTCTGCCTCACTCATTTATGTCCTCAAATCCATCACTCCCTGGTTATTGGACGCTTTTCCCTGGGGTGTTGTCAGGCGGTTGCCTGTGAGTGACGCCTGTGTCTGCCTTCTCTGTGTGGCTTGAGGTTGGTGACAGGGATCCATTTTTAGGGCCAGGCTGGCTATTGATTGGTTCAGGTAGATACAGTGTCTCACAAATATTTTAAAATTTTCAAAAAGATTCCTATTCAGAGATACCACTGTAGCCTGCATCAGTGACTTCAAATATTTTAATTTTCCTTCCCAGTATTAACCCTTCCTGTCACCCCTCAGGTCTCCCCACAGGTCCTGGGGGGCTGGGCTCAGCAGCACCATGTGCCTGTATGACCTCCTGTCTGTCCTTGTCCCCAGGTCACGGAGCTGTTGGATGTCTCCATGGAGCTGGGCTGCTTCCTGGCTGGAGCGCTGGTCTCCTCCCAAGGCCACGTGGTCACTGAGGAGATCACGGCTTACATCGAGCCCATCCGGGACTTCCTGGCCATCATCTTCTTCGCATCTATAGGTACCCTTCAGGCCAGGGATTTAGCTCAGTGGTTCCGCTGGCTGCCTTGCAAGCGCAAGGTCCAAACAAACATAGATAACCTTCCTTCTCTGGTCACGGTTGTATTTGGAAAGCACTTGCAGATTAGTTCTGTTACGTGTTTGTGTGTAAATTTGTATTTTTCTAGAGTCTGGGAAAAATCTTACGTAAAAAGAGGGAAAATAGGCACAAAAAGACATGAATTAGTTGGTTGCTCGTGAAGTAGGGGGCATGAACATCCTCAGAGGCTAAGGAGGATGCGGTGACCTCTAGGGGTCCCAGCCCTGCAGACTCGGACCCTCATGGCCGTCACTGTTGTCGAGGGGGCCACTCTGGGACCGAGAGTGGGCTGGAGCTTTGGGTCGCATCCAGCTCTCCCACGCAGAACACGGTTGTCCCAAAGACTCCTGCACTTTGCACAGGGACAGACGCACCGGGGCCCCGGGCAGGCATGGTGATGAAGGCTGGTTCTGAGGTGTGTGTGGAAATGTACGGGGCCTGTGTGACCACCAGGTGTGGAGAAGCGCTTTATGGGAGCTGAAGTGGGACTGCCTATCTCACCAGCCATTGTAGTGGCCTGGAGGTTCTTGGTGCAGAAGAGTCAGCCGAGCACAGGAAGGCCCTGTGGCGAGAGGCCCTGATGTTCTTGTCCTCCTGTCCCCAGGTCCTAGGCCCCCTGGGGAGCCAGAGCAGCGTGGAGGCGGAGCCTGAGCCTGAGTCCCACCCCTACCCCCAGGTGCATTAGGGGCTTCACGGCAGAGCTTTATCAGGCAGGACACGGCCTGGCCGGCTGTCCGCCCATCACGTGTGCTGTGTCAGTGGTATCTGCTGTGACTGTCCGCTCCCCCATTACAAACCAGGCTGCTCCAGTGACGGGCCTCCTTCTTTGCTCTTCCCTGTGTGCTTTTTGCTGTTACTAGTGCATATTAACCAGGAAGTTTGCTGTAAGGAGGTGCCTGGCTCCCCCACTCTCCCTCGTCCTGCCAGGCCACTGTCCTGTCTGGCTGGGCCCCACTCCTGACCTCGTTTTACCTTGGCTACCTCCTGTTGACTGTCATGGGGGCTCCCGCCTGTGAGCTGTGGGGACTCAGCTCAGTCCTCAGCACAACACCATGGCAGAGTTGGTGCGGGGCCCCATAGCTGTGTGACCCATGAGGCAGGAGTGCTGACCCCCAGGCCCCAGTGGACAGGCGCCTGCCCATACTGCACCTCAGCCTGGCCACTGCAGGGGCTGAATGAGCCAGGAGTGTGTGCTTCCTCTCACTAGTTCTCAGGGGGATCCCATCCCTTCCCACACTTGGCCCCCCCCCTCCCCTCCCCAGGCATTGGCATTTCAGAAGCAGGCACTGCGGGTCTCGGTGGAGCGAGAAGGGCCTGGGAGCGCAAGGGTGGCCCCTCCCCCACTCCATATCTGCACCTTTACAGAGGAGGAAACTGAGGCACACAGACTGGCAGGTGCTCAGTCAGGAGGTGGCAGAGCCAAGGCCTGGTAACCTTGTGATGCACCAAGTGTTGTTTGGTGTTTGTCAGGAGAATAAGTGACTGTAAACAGAAAAATTACGACTCAGCTCATTGCCGTGCTGTTGGTGATGTGCAGTTATCAAAGTGGCTTGTGTGAGTTCAGGTTCGCTGGCTTCTTCTCTGCTGTCTTTTGGCATTGCCGTGGGGCATACCTGTCCTCTCAGTGGCAGTGCCACCTCTCTTGGCCAGTGTGTGCTGACAGTGCAAGGACAAGGAAGGAAGCCATGCGTTCACAGCTGCAGGGTGGATGTGGGACAAGCCTCGTGCACAGGCTCAGGAGCAGGCACTCCAGGAAAGCCTGCCAGTGGCCAGCTGAGGGCCAAGGAGTGTGCAAGTCAGGCAGCAAGTGCAGGGTGTCCGGGAGTAAGAAAGGCTCCTGGAGAGTCCGAGGGAGCGGCGTGAGACAAGCCTGGGGCTCTCTCGGGTCTCCTTTGAGAGGGAGCAGTCAGGTGGAGGCAGAGCAGCAGGATGGGGCCGGGCACCTCCTCAGCTCCCTGGCCCCACCTGTCTTTTGGGGAAAGGGTTCCACCCTGCTGGGGCATTGGCAGGAAACCAGGATGCAGAGTCCCTCGTGCCCCGGAGTATAGGGCTCAGCCAGTCTGCGTAGGGCTCTGCTCTGGGGAAGATGCCAGCTCTGGCCGGTGGGCAGGAAGAGTGTCACCATGTGGCCCCTCCTGCTCCTGAGCTTCGTGTTTCTGTGTGGATGTGTGGATGGACTGTGACATCAGAGTCACTGAAGAGGTCTGCAGAGCGTGGCTGCAGCAGCTGGAGGGACAGCGTCTCGGGAGCACCAGGGTGGTCTTGCAGGGCTGTGACACCGTGAGGGGAAGCAGGGGTCCCAGGGATCTGGCTGACAATCCCATTTTGGGGAGCAAGCTCCAAGGATGTGCGCTGAGGAGAGCAGCCAGAGCTGACGGGGCGGGACCGAGGAAGGCAGCAGACGGCCTGGATTGCGGCCAGAGGCACTGGGGCGGCTGGGAGCCTCCCGGGCAGTGTGAGGGGAGGCGTAAGAGAGCAGTTGTGTGCTTGTGCTGAGTAAAGCCTGGTTTGTGAGATGCTGGCGGCATGCTCTGTGCACTGCGGCTCCAGGCTGGGTGCTTTGAGTGGAGAGAAGGTCTCTGGTACCAGTGTTCCTCCAAGGGTTGGGGAGGCCCAAGGTGGGGCTAGAGCACCTCGCCAGGGCCACTGTCCCTGTCTGTCCCTCAACAGCACAGACCCACAGCCTGTGGAGGACCAAGAGCAGGAAAGCGTCTGTGGATGGGGTCCCGGGCTTCTCAGACCTGTGGGCCACGTGGCGCGGGAGCGGCCGGTTGTGTGGCTGTGCACACCCTGTCAGTGTTCCTGAGGAACTCGGGGTCAGGGGCCGCCCCGGGCCTCACTGCTGTTCTGCAGGTGGCACCTGTTGGAGGAAGTGGGCTGCTGCTCACCTGCCTCGCCTGTGGCTGGGAGGGGCAGAGCTTTTCCCAAGCACTGGTAAGGATCAAAGGAGGTAGGGTTTTGTTTGATCTTGAACTGAAGCGGCTTTCAGGCATGCCCTAGAGCTGTGGGTTTGTCTCGGAGGATGGCATGTGCTTCTGGAGCCTGCTGCTGAGGTGACCTGTTGTTCTGCTCCAGGGCTGCACGTGTTCCCCACCTTCGTGATCTACGAGCTCACTGTGCTGGTGATCCTCACGCTGGCGGTGGTGACCATGAAGGTATCTGCACTTTTAGTGATCCCGATGGGTAAACCCTTCCTGCTTTCAGCCTTGCTCGGCTCAGAGCTCCCCATGCTGAGCCCTGACTCTGACCCCACCAGTGTGCATGTCAGCCTGTGAAGCCCTGGGTACTGTGTGTCTCCAAAGGGCCCGTCAGAGGGCTTAGTCATGCCAGCCCTCTGGCTCCCAACCCTAAGAACAGGCCTCCCTCTGGCTGCCCTGTGGGTCCTGCAAGGCAGGTCTTGCCAGGATGTGTGGCCAGGTGTCAGGTGCTTGGCAGGAGGGGTTTGGAGTGGGGAGCACCTCTCTGAATTCTTTCCCTGAACGGAGATGTGGGGGCGCACCAGAGCCGCCCCATGACAGGCAGGCACATGGTGAACACTGGGACCTGACAGTGCCTTCCAGGTGTCTGTCCTCTGACCATGAGCAGCTCGGTCCCCCATTAGTGGATGTGTGACGATGCTGTCACTTCTGGATTTTAAGGGTTGACTTCAAGTGTTTGTACAGGCTGAGCTGCCCACCCAGAGAGGAACTTTAACCTCCTGTTAAAGTTCTCTTCGTGGGTGCTACTGAACCTTTGATGCTATTGATTGGATTTGAAGGGGAAAGGCCTGTTTTCTGCTAGACCCTAACCCTTTTAGTCTGTCTGCTTGTTCTGTGTTGCTTTAGGATTGCTTGTGTTTGTCTGTGCCTTTGGGTGTTTGAAGGCCCCAGTGTTGCCCTGGGTTGTCGGTGCTCAAGGTGATGGCGGCCTTTGGTGTGTCCCGCAGGGTCTCTGCTGCCTGTTTGGTTTGCTGGGGCCTGGGTTTCACTCAGGCAGCAGCGTAATAAACTGCTCTTGCAGTTTGTCTTGGCAGTGCTCGTCTTGTCTCTCATCCTGCCCAAGAACAGCCAGTACATCAAGTGGATCGTTTCCGCCGGGCTGGCCCAGGTCAGCGAGTTCTCCTTTGTGCTGGGGAGCCGGGCCCGGAGAGCCGGCATCATCTCTCGTGAGGTGAGTGTGGCGGCCCAGCAAGGCCTTGGCCCTGGGGAACAGTCCTGCTGCTTCCACCTGGCCATCCCTGGGCAGGGCAGTGCTCCTCAGTCCAGCAGCAGCGAGGTGCCTGTGGGCACCAGGCTGGCCCGGCTCCAAAGCATGTGTCGAGCGGAGTTCCTGAGAGGGCCTGGCTGCTCATGGAGAACTTCCCAAATGAAAGTTAATACTGCTTGAACCCATAATATTCTCTTTTGTGACAGTTATAATTAAGTCACTGGTATTTCTTATGAAAAGAAGAAAACTCACCTTTGAAGGCTCACCTGCCAGTGTGCACATTGCCAACATTTAAGAAACCTAACGCTCAGGTGCGGGCTGTGCTCAGAGTGGCCATTGATCTACTGTGCAGCACTGTGGAGCATACAGAGCTGAAGCCCTGTCTCCTTGCACCTTGAGGTGTGGGGTACACAGAGGAGGGAATTAGGTGCTCTGAGGCCTAAAGCTGCATCACAGCGGGAAGGACTCTGTGGCCACAGTCTGTGTGCTGTGAGCCCCCAGGGTTTATCCTCGGGAGCACCTCAAGGTTCATCAGGTCTGGCCTTATCTGAACGTCCTCTCACTTGCCATGTACTTTTATGTGCTCTAAACAGACAAGTGAAGGCAGGGGGTGGTGGCACACTGCTCCAGTCTCAGCACCCCGGGGGGCCACGGCAGGAAGGTCACGAATCTCAGCCCGGCCCGGACAGCTTGGCGACTTAGCAAGACCCTGTCCCAAAATAAAAACACAAAAAGGGCCAAGGCTGTTGTTCACTGCATGCACCAGGATCAGTCCTCAGCATGACCGTGCTCCACCTGCACCTGGGCAGATGTGCCCCTGCGGCTCACGGCCGTGTCCCGTTCTGCAGGTCTACCTCCTCATTCTCAGTGTGACTACCCTCAGCCTCCTGCTCGCCCCTGTGCTGTGGAGAGCGGCAGTAACCAAATGTGTGCCGAGAGCAGAGCGACGGTCCAGCCTCTGACAGCGCAGAGGGCGTTGGCGAGGGGAGGCCCTGAGCGGGGCCTAGCGCCACGCACCCCTGTGAGCCGCGCACGCGGGGAGGGACAGCGGCACCTGCAAGGAGGCACAGCGGCACCTGCAAGGAGGCAACGGCGCAGTGTTTGCCGGCTTGTTCCGAATATTCCTCTCACGTGTAGAATTTTCCGGAGTCATTTATTTGCAGTCAGTTGATTATGCACGGTAGTTGTAATACTGCATTTTATGAATCGCCTTGACTATTTTGCCTGGATGTGCCTTTTTTTCTGAAATTATTAACTTTTTATTGTTAATTCATCAGTTCATGATTTTTGGTAAAGAAGAAAAGTTACTTTTTTATTTATTGTTCAACTTTAGAATTAAAGTCTGTAGATCAAATATTTGTTAGTAAACATATCTGTGATATGAGATTTTAATTCTGGCAATGAGTTTGGAAGTTTACCTTAGATACTTAAAGTCTATGTTTTCTAGTTGAGATGACTATCTTATAGATATCTATTTGCCTCATAACTATTTTAAAGAAATCCTTATGTTAATTTTGAGTATATCACTCATAAAATATATGATTTTGAATCACAAGGGTATGGTCATTCTTTAATAAAGACCATTTATGATTAGGGTATAATTAATTATAATTTGTTGAGAATCTTTTTAAATTAGATTTTTGTATTAAGCTAATCTGCAAAATTTCAGCCAATTATAAACCAGATAATTCATATATCACCATACTTATAGGGAACAGGAAGGGGACCTCTGCCGCAGGTCCTGGCCTGTGAGCCACCATAGCACAAGGCGAATTCAAGAACAGACAGAAACGAGACTCAGAGTGGAGAAGCTGAGTCTTGGGTCCTGGTCAGCAGCAAAGACAAAGGCCCGCAAGCACATCCAGTGTTTATTGAATGCAATTGTGGGAAGGGATAGGAACCGGGCATGCTTAGAAGGCATCCAGTGAAACACTGCCAAACACCTGGCATGATGGCGCTAGGCAGGGCTGTCAGGGAGTCAGCACTGCTTATCTTGCTCAGATAGAACAGACAGGTACTGGGTCCAGGTGCAATTAGCATGTAACCCATTGGGTCAGTGAGAAGCCATAATTCAGAGGAAAGGGTTTTAATGGGGGTCACGCTGACCTCAGCTGCACATAACTCAGCAGAGCCCTGCCACTCACAGACAGGGCCTAGGTCCCCGTGCCAGTCATTGAGGGAGGGGCCCAGTCTGCCAGCTGACATGCCCATCTGAGTCACATAGAGCTTCAGTCTGACTCCTGATATGAAACAATACAGCCAAATTATGGATGGCAAGAAGCAGGTGCCACTCAGCCGGCTAGTCCTGGGGAGGGACGTCTGTTACACATACTGTTTTCCAAGAGACCAAATTAATGCAGTGCTATTTGAAAGCTTCAGTTATCAGCTGCCCCAGAGTTGAAGGTCTGACTCTCTCAAGTATTTCCCTAAGGCCACAGTCTTGGTCTCTTTTGTGCTACCATACTATCACAGAAGGCCTGAGGCTGGGAAATCGCTGAAGAACAAGAATTTGTTTTTCACAGTTCTGGAGGCAGGGGCAGGGAGGGCTCCATCTCTGCTTCCAGGATGGTGCCTCTAAAGCTCTGTCCTGTACCCTTTCCTGACAGCATGGATCCATCTGAGGGCAAGCCCTGTGACCTCACGTCCTGTGAGCCCACTCCAGCGTGGCTGCTCAGGGTCGGGCTTGTGACGTTAGGGACACATAAGCATTTGCTTCAGAGCAGGTACTTTAATGTTAGCTGTAATTATGTATTGTGAATATAGATTATGGATTGCGGTAATACAAATTAAACCACTTTGAAGTGAGTTGAAGTTTATTATATCTGGTCTGAAGCAGAGCAATGGAGAAAGGATGCGAACGTGTTTATGTAGAAAATGATGTTGGTCTTGTGTCTAAACGACACCAAGCCACTGGCGCCTTTTTCTCCTGCACATGGTTGGGACGCCCTGTCTCCGTCCACCTGAGCCTCTGAGCAAGTTTCCTTTCCTGTGTCCAGCACGGTGGCTGCCAGGGCTCCATGGTTTTGTGGAACTGATTAAAACCTGCTTGATGGGGGGCTAACATTGTTTCCCCCAAGATGTGACTCGGTGCCACTCCGAAACCCACTGAAGGAGAAGCAGCTTAGGAAGACTTCTGTTGACGGGGCCTCAGGCAGTAGGCAGAGCTGGGTGCTTGAGAGCCTGTAGGGACCTCCCAGGACCAGCACCGGCCCACCTCACAGAACGGGACTCTGGGGCCTGGACCTCGAAGGAAGGCTGGGCAGGGGTGCTGCTGCTCATGTCTTAGGAGAGGCAGGCTCAGAGCACTTTCAGGATCAGCTTCGAGTCCGGTGAGGACCTCCCACCCTGCAAACCTGGGTACTGTTGCTAATTATTCTTTTCAGTGCTGGGATCTTGTGCTGTGTGACCTTGCTGGTCCCAGTATTCAGTCTATCTGTTCTCAGGCGTCAGGGTTCTCCCTTTTATATTTCTGCTCCCATGACCTTTCCGCCTGCTGCCCAAGGGACGCCCCCCCCCTGCCCTGAGTGGCACCGATCACAACCCTGACTCCCGAGCCCTCTCACTCAACACAGGCAGGACAGGGTGTGAGGAAGGTGTGAGTGCGCAGGTCCTCACAGCAGGAAGGGGAAGGCCAGGACACGCTGGCGGGCCATCGTGTGGAGGAGAGGGCAGGGAGGTTCACACCAAGCCTTCCTGCCCCTTCTGCTCCTGCTGCATGCACAGCAGGAAGAAGTGTGTGTGAGGGGCCATCCTGTGTCACAGGTGGGTGGCATCCCAGTGGGTGGGGGTACTAATGTCCACAGGAGTGCGTAGGGCCTGGGCCAGCATGAGGCTGTGTGTCCAGGATCTCTAACTCCTAGAGTTAGTGGCAGTAGTCTGCACTCTGTGAGCTAAGCTCGACCTGGAGCAAGAGCAAGAACGGGTGGGCCCAGTGCCTGGGGTCCAGAGGAAAGAAGTAACTAAGAGACCAGTCTTGCTGTCGTCCAAGTGACTAGCATGAGGATTTTGGAATAAGGTTTTAAAGAGATAGTCCTGCTGTAGTCAGTCCTGATGTGGGCTCAGACTTGTGTTTCCCAAGCCAGTGTCACCTGGGCAGGTGTGTGCTGGCCAGGAAGGACAGTAATTTGTGGGCTTCCTCAGCCAGCATCTGCCTGCACCCCACATGCTGTTCAGATGGGCGGGATGTGTTGGGAGCCGGGCATTTCCTCTTCCTGTCACCGACTCGTGCCCCAGTGTCTTTGGGTGGGAGCTGGGTTGCCAGTTTTCCTGAGGTTCATTTCACAACAGCTGAAGCCTTTAAGAGCTCTGAAGATGCTGCTCAGAGGTGAAGGGGGCCAGATTTGTGTGGAGAGGAAGGAGGAAGGAGATGCTGTGGCCAGCTTCCCACTGTGTCTCTGGGGCCTGCTGGTCCGGACATTGACACTTCACAGAGGAGCCCATGACCCTGGAGGGGCAGGGACTTGGGACACAGCCTGCACTGGTGCTGTATATGTGGGCATGGAGGAGAGAGCCAAAAGCAAGAACATCCTGGCCCAAGGGGGTGGAAGCTGAGCCACAAGCCAAGTTGTGGTGTTCGATGGATGCTTGCACGCTGGCTGGCTGCTGCCAAGGCCTAGTCAGCGAGGGGCCCGTAAAGCAGGACAGTGTGCACGGGACAGTGCAGCTGGGCTCCCTCATCGGTATGGATGGCTTTGAGTTGTGCTGGGTATTGCTGTCTTCCTCCATACCTGCTAAATGGGCCTTAGGCAGACATTAAAGAGCAAGAGACCAGAGACATAAAAGGAAAACTGGGCACAAGAGATGGTAGCCAGACTGAAAGCAGAGGGATGGAAGGGGTGAAATCCAGTGAGTCACGCAGATGACCAGCTGATGTTGAGCTCCTGGCATGGGTCATGCTGGCTTTGGGCTCGAGCATCAGGAGACACAGTAGCATTGCTGCCCATTTCAGTGGGCAGTCATTTCCATTTTCAACTTCTTAAGGACATATCCGACTCTATTATTGGGTCTCAGGTGTGTTCGTGCATTCATATTGCTATTCACAATGGACTCTTAACTCTGAGGTGACATCTTGCACTGTTTCCTCTTAGTGCCAGTGGTGCTTGTCTGCCCTGTTTTTCCTGACACAGCCACTGTACTTGGACTAAATCCCCAAAGAACCTGACGTCTTTGGAGGAGATGAGAGCTGAGCGACCCCAAAGTTTCCAAGCACTTGACGCCACTGTGTCCTGGGTACTGGCAGGTGCAGGACATCTCTCGGGCTTGAGGGACGAGTGTGCTGAGAATAGGAACTCACTCACTGCGGTGGGAGTGCAGAGCGCCACGGGCACTGTGGCAGAAGTGTAGAGTTTCTGACAACTGAACAGACTTTCACCGTATGATCCAGCAGCTGTGCTCCTTGGTGTTTACCCAGATGATTCAAAACTCATGTCCACACAGAAACTTCCACGTGGGCATTTATAGCAGCTTTACTGGTGACTGTCGAAACTTGGAAATACCAAAGTGTCTTTCAGCAGGGGAATGAATAAACTGGTGCATCTAGAAAATGGAATATTATTCAGGACTGAAAATGAAATGAACAATCAAGCCATGAAAAAACATGAAGGAACTTTAACTGCATATGCTAACCAGAAGTCAATCTGAAAAGCCTGCATACCAAATGATTCCAACAATGGCATTCTGGAAAAATCAAAATTATGGAGATGGTAGGACAGCTGGTGGTTTCCAGGAGGTAGGGGGAAAGAATTGACAGGTCACAGAGGAATTTCAGACCAGTGGACAGTTTAGTGAAATTACTCTGTGATGTCACAGTGGTGGCCACATGTTGGTATACATTTGTCCAGACCCATAGAGGACACAACACCAGTCGTAAATCCCAGGGTAAGCTATGACCTCTGGGCGGCACTGTCGTGCTAACTGGCTCGCTGATTGTAACATGTGTGGCACTCTAACGTGCCACACTGGAGGGCTGTGATCAGTGGGAAGCACAGAGGCCATATGGGAACCACATATTCTGTTCAGTTTCGTTGAGTCTAAAACTGCTCTAAAAAATAAAGTCCAGGGGTTGGCAGTGTGGCTCAGTGGTAGTGTTTGACCGGGCTCTAAGTTCATTCTCCAGGACTGCAAAATGAAACAAACAAACAAACCAAGTCTGTTTAAAAAAAAAAGCTGTCAATTTTTACAAAAATTGCTGATTTTGATTGGGATTACATTGAACATGTAGGTTTGAGGTGAAAGGCCATCTTTGCCACATTGAATCTCTCAATCCATGAATATGGTATATCTCTATTTTTGCTCTATTTTACAGCAATGTTTTACATGTTTTCCTATGTAACTTTTGAAAATCTAAATTAATTTCTTTTTTTTTTTTTTTTTGGTACTGGGAATCAAACTCAGGTCCTTCCGCTTGGGAGGCAGGCAGCAGAACCACTGAGCTAAACCCCGGCCCCTAAATTAATTTCTGATTAGTTGATTTTTTCATGCCATTATAAGTAATACTTTAAAATATTTTCCCAATAGTTTTATTGGTACAGTAATAGAAATCTAAGTGATTTAGCTTGCACTGATTTTGTGTGTGTCACGCCAGGGATCAAACTCAGGACCTTATGCACACTAGGCAAGCATTCTACTACTGGGCCACCGCTGAATTTTTTTTTTTTTTTTGAGACGGGGTCTCACTAAATTGTTAAATTGCCCAGACTGGACTCAAATTTGTAATCCTCCTGCCTCAGCCTCCCAGAGTGCTGGGATTACAGGTGTTCACCCCAACACCTGGGCTGCAGTGGTCTTGTATCCAGAGAATCTGATGAATTTACTGATTAACTGTGGCAATCATTGTCTGAGCATAAATACAGTTATACATTTTCCTATTCAATATTTATGTCTTTTTTATGTCTTTTTTTTCTTGCCTTATTGCACTGCTTAGGACCTCCTAGTTAGTGTTGAAGAGATGTAATTTTTCTCCCAATTATTTTGAAAATTTCAAAATCTAGAGAAGTTGAACAAATAGTAAAATATCCATATATTAAGCAAATGTTATCATTTTGCCGTATGTACCCACTTGGTGTTTATTTTAATCTGAAAGCATATAAACAAGATGCATATTACTTGAGCCATTTAAAAGTACACTGTCCATATTGTGACACTACCTAATTTCATCACCATGCTTTTTTTTTTTTGGTACTGGGGATCAAACGCAGGACCTTGTGCTTGTGAGGCAGGCGGCAGCACCACTGAGCTAAATACCTGTCCCAACCATGTTTCTTTTTTATTTACAGAATATTATATATTTTTAATTTTGAAATTTGGTTTTTAGTTTATATACAGTAAATATCCCTGATTTGGTATACACAACTCAGTGACTTTTGTAACATTTATATTCAGATTGCAGCCACAATCAGACACAAAACAGTTTTGCTGTATTGGAGTCTCGGCAGCCACCTTACTTCTGATACTACAAGTGCGGAGCTCCCCAGGACCAGTCACTAATAATACCAACAGTGAATCTGGGCATACTCAAGACCACCCTCCTTTCTGACACGAAGTTCAAACTCCAGGACTACCCTCAAGCTCAATAATGTGCTTTAATGATATTGTTATCATAGACCATCTAGCATGCCTTGGCTCCCCCAGGAAATGACACTGATCAGGCAAGAAATCATGGTCTTAGTGGTTGCGTTCCAGGAGTTGAGGGCTACAACAATCAAACCTGTCAGGCAAGGTTAATACTTTGTCACCATTTCTGTCACACCCCATTCCCTCCTATCAACTGTAACCAACCCAGCTTAGGCACTGCTATTCAGATCTGTGTCTCTTCAATTTTGCTTTTTTATAATGATATAAATAGAATGATACAGTACATAGTTTTGTTTTGTTTTTTTAACATTTTACAACCCTGTTTTTTATTTTATTTATTTTTGGTACCGGGGATTGAACTCTGGACCTTGTGCTTGCAAGGCAGGCGGCAGCATCACTGAGCTAAATCCCTGGCCCAGTACAGTCTTTTAATGTAATATAAACATGAAGTTTTTATCCCTGTCCTTGGGCATCACCATGCTTCTAAGAGTACGGTCAATCTCATACTGCTACAATACCCTTATCATACCTAGCAAAATAAGTTCTTCTTGCCTAATATGAGGAACATGGCAAATATTCCCTAATTCTTTAAGAAAAGTCTTAATGAGAAAAGTTCATATATCATGCAATTTACTCACTTAAAGTACAGTACAAAATGTTTTTTGGTATATTACTTACTTTTAAAAACTTGATAAATACAAGGGGAAACTTGGTAACCCAATAAGAGAAAAGTAAGAAAAGGCAGGAGAAAAGACTAAAAGGAAACCAAAAGGCAGAATTTCTGTCATGCCCGGATAATGCAGACTAGACCCAGTCATGGGGCGACCTTAGGGCTGTCTTGTCCTGGGAAGGACTGCTCACCTTCCTCTAATAAAACATGGCCCGCCCTCCTCCGTGCAGCACCAGCGACCCTGGCACAATTTGGCACCCACATGTGTGAGGCTGGACAGCTCTCCCCAACCGCTGGGACATGTCCGTCTGAGTGAATGCTCGAGTCGTGTCTCCAACAGCCCAGCCCCAGGGACATTCTGGGTGTTTGAGATGTAACAGACCTCAGTAACTGGCCTACTTAGGAGACTGTTTCAGCAGTCCCATCACAAAACCGTGGGTTCTCCACTGGAAAGTTGCGATCTTGTTAGTTGTTGATATAGAAGTGGGCTTTCTGTGGGGTAGGAGACCACAGAGGCTAGGAGGAGTGGTATTTTGCCTTTCCCCAAGCAAACCAAAGCCTCAAGGCACCTTGGTGCTGTGGCACTGACTCCAGCTGATGGTGACTGTTGAGCACAAGTCCTGTCAGATGGTTACCAACCTGCATGAGCATGGCCGAATGCCCAGAATCTTGCATTTGGGGAGAAGGGGTTTGAATCCCATACTCTGCTCCTGAGTTTGGGTCCTCCTGCCTCTGGGCTCCAGGTCTCCAGGAGAAGCTTGCTGCTCAGGTGGCTGGACAAGGACTTATGCTGCCACATGGGTGGGGTATTTAAATTTGGCCAAGAATAAAGAATTCCTATGATAGAGAAGGTTCAGATGTGGGAACTCATGGCCCTCTGAAGAGCAGGACAATGGGCAGGTCTGGAAATAAAGGGGACCCCAAATGGGCAAGCAGACCCCATTACAGAGGACCTTCACAGGTGAGCTCCAACCCCGGTCTCTTCATCAGATTTCCCCAAGTACCAGCGCCGAGAGTGTGGCTTCTGCTTATTTTCAAAGAAGCCAATGCTCATGAAATCGTTGGCAGCCTATGAAGGGGTGGAGCTTCCCTGGACAGGCAGGAGTGGGCGCAGTCAGCATAAACGTGGTTCAATTGTGAAACTGTTTAAGAGGGGTGTGCTGTAAGATGCCGAATTCTGCACTCCTCAGTCTTTGGCTGACCTCAGTCATACTGGGCGCAAAGCGCTGCCTTGACCTTTGGCCTGACGCAGAGGCCCAGCGCCCTTCGCGGTGGTGGTGGCTGAAGCAGGCACTGTCTCCACAGCGCCACACCCACCAGCTCCGACCTGCAATGAAACTGCCTTTGCCAGTGGAGAAGCAGCCCCTCTGCCTCCTCTTGTCCGCTGCCCTCCTTGGGCTGGTTTGTGGGGTGCCCAGGTCTTGGGAATCGCTGGAGATCCTCGTACAGGCTGCATGGGTGGAGGCTGCTGGTGAACGGGAGAGGCCTCCTTTAACCCCCAATGTCCAGTACATACTTGTCCGCCCACAACCACCTGGCCTACACTCCCATGGCACACACACAGGGACTCAAAAGCACACCCGTACCTGGCCTCCCGTTCTTCTCCCTCGTGCACACAGCCCCCTCTGTGCCCACATATCCACTTGGTCCCCTTTCTCCGGTGTAAGCATTCCACATTCCTCTGTGCAAAAACACTCCCTGCACACCCTCACGTGTACACACCGAGATGCCTGTCTGCATTCAGCCTTCTCTGCAGTGCACACACGTGCCCCTCTGTTCCCCATGGCGCACACACGTGGCCTCTCTCCCGGGCGCGCGGGCACAATGCTCTCTGGAACCAACCAGGCTCCACCCGCGCCCGGCGCACGCGCACACAGACACGCGCGTGCTCCTCCCCTGCCCCAGGGCGGGCGGCCCCGGCGGGAGCGGCGGGAGCGGCGGGAGCGGCGGGAGCGGCGGGAGTGGAGCAGCGGGAAGAGGAGGAGGAGGAGGAGGAGAGCGCCGAAGGCGCGAAAAGGCGCGCAGGCGCGCTGCGCGGAGCGGGCCCGCCGCGCCCACGTCACCGCGCCGCGCGCACGTCACGCCGGCCCGACGCTCGGCCCAGGGTGAGCCCGCGTCCCGGCGCTGCCGGCCCAGGGCAGCGACCCGCACGGCCGGACCTCCCGGCCGGCGCCGCGTGCTCCGCGCCCGCCCGGAGCCAGGTGCGGGGACGGAGGCCGGGGCGCGGGGCGCGCGGCGCGCGGGATGCGGGGCGCGCGGGACCCTGGCTGCATCCCGCCCGGCCCTGCTGCGCACCGGACCTCGGCCCCGACCCCGGGCCCGGCCTTGTCCCGGGTCGGACCCCGCCCCCGCCCTGGCGCTGGGGCCCCGCGGGTCGGCGGCGGGTGGGGGTCTGCGGGGTCGGGCCAGGCCTAGTGACAGGTCGGGCGGGCGGGGGCCACCTGTCAACCCCGCGGGGCCCCGCGCCCAGGTGCGGCCTTGCGCCAGGTGGGGCCCTGCGTCCGGTGGGGCCCTGCGCCCAGGTAGGGGGAGCCCCGACCCACGCGCCCCTCTAGGCCCTGGCTGGCGTCCCGCGCCGGCCGCGCTGCAGCGGTGCCCGTGGGGTGCGTGTCCATTTGGAGAGGTGGCTGAGAACCCACTTCGGGACCCGCTGGGCCGGCTCCACTGTCGGATCCGGCGGGGAGGTCCCTGCCGCGGAGGGCCGTGCACGTGCTGGTGGGGAGACATTTCCTTTGAGATGTGATGTCTGTTAAACTTCTTTTTTTATTCTTACTCATTACCTGTCTTCCCTTCATTTTTACTAGAAACATCAGCTTTCTTCTGTGGAGGGTGCACAGCCATAGCCTTGATTTCCTGGATCTGGTAACATGGCAAAAGATGTAAGTATCTTTGCTTCCTGCTGCATATGAATGTTAGCATAACACTCGTTCTTTGTAGTTTTCTGCCTTTGTTTCAGAGCGGCAACAGGAGCCGCAGCCCTGTTCATGTTCGGACCTTTTAGCTGCGGGAGAGCTGGGCAGGATGCCTCCCCCTGCCATGTGCTCTTTGTCCCCAAGGCCTGGCTGCACACTGCTGGGCGCTTGGATGCTGCTGCTTTGGTTTTTAGTTTCTCCAGACTGTGTTGTTACATGGAGACTTTCACGTCCACCCCCAAGTTAAGTGGGGTAGAGCAGTGTTTTCGGCTTGCTCCCTTTCCCAAGGGAGGCTTCCACTTGGGAGGTCTGGTCATCGTGGGAGGACCTGGAACTTGGGCCACACCTGTGTGTGTGTCCTGGAGGATGGGAATCTGGCTCTGACAGGTAAAACACTAACTGCTTTTCTTTCTCAGATGACGTTTGGCGATTATTGAGATGGGGTGGAAAATGGGAGTTAGCTTAGCTTTGTCTTTGAATGTGCTAAGTTTTTTAACTGATCTGGGGAAATAGGTTTTTTGATCAGTCATGCTGTTGGCTGTTTAGTTCATGACACCAGTAAATGCTGGCAGCATCCATAGTGTTCCTTAGAATGCAGTGTCTGGGAACATTAATGAAAAGAGGCTATTTTTTGTTTATGTGTTGACTGTGCAGCCTTGGAAATATAGGCCAGGCTGCTGCATCGGACAGAGGCCCACAGTGTGTGGCAGGGCTGTACCCGCAGTGTGGAGCCGTGCTCCTGTCAGTCTCTGAAGCAAGCGGAGGATGAGGAGGTCCACACTGCCAGTTGCCTCCCTGCTGTCAAGCACAGGGCTGCACCTGGCTGGCGTATAACCCAGGGGGCCTGGCAGGTTTACCAGTTGATGGCTCCGCCTTCCTCTTGTAGGCATGCCCTTGTAGGATGCAGGAGCAGCTAGACTTGCTAAGTAGGCCTGAGAACGTGGTGCCTCTGTGAGCTGTGTTTCTAGTGGTGTGTGGCTCCAGGACACGGTGCCTTTCTGTGTGATGAAGTGCACCCTGCTGCTTTGCTGGTGTGGCCCCAAAGCCTCTGGTGCCATGCTTGGACATGTGAGCTGGGGGTTGGGCTCTGCATCTGGTGGCAGGAGGAGGGCTAAAACCCTCCCGGTGCGGCCCCCTGTCGGGGTACAGCATCTGGGAGTAGAAGGCCAGCTGGTGCTGGTGTGGGGTGCCTTGAGCTGGTTTTGGGTTGTGCACTGTGGTGTCCTGGGTGAGAGTCGGGCCTCTGCAGGCTCAGATATGCCAGGCAGAGGTAGAGGCAAGCAGCCCCCCACTATGTTGAGGGTACATGTGCAGACATGAGGAAGGGGCTGAGTTGAGGGTGGAACTTTTCTCCAGCAGACCCATCTTCTGCAAGTCGGGGTGTGACATGGGAACTTCAGACAAGAGGGCTGTGTGCCCGTACTAGAAAGCCAGTAATGGCAAACCTTTTAGAGCTTTCAGTGGTATACACAGCCTGCTGTGCAGCCATGCTGTAGGTTCCCCACCACTGTCCTAAGCAGTGGCATTCGGATGAAATCTAACTAAAACAATGCCCGTGTTGGGGCATCAAGTCCCCTGGGCTGATGGCAGAGGGCAGGGACCGCAGCTGTGTGGACCCTGGCTGCCACGGAAGGCCACGGAGGCCCCAGAGACCAGGGGTACTCCACACTGCATTCTCCATGGAAGAGGACAACCAAGGGCCGCACGAGGACTGGCTGGAGTCCACGGGTCTGGGGAGGCCCTATGGAGATGTGCGCCAGTCAGTGAGAGGTGGGCAAGGGGCAGTGGGTGTTGGAGGGTCAGCCTGGTCGGCTCTGCTGCGAGAAGGAGAAGAAAGGTGGCCCTTGAGGACATGGGGTAGAGGTGGAGGCCTTGAGGGCTTGTGTGGCCTTGGCAGGTGCTCGGTGACACCCTTGGGTGCTTGCCCAGGGTGCTCTGTGAGCAAGTGACGCCATGGTGTGTATTCAGAAAACCTGGCAACGTGGTGGCCCTCTGAGTGTGTACAGGTATTTTCCTTGTCTGTCTCCGCACAGTGCATTATAACAAGCATTCACAGAGTATCTACTGGAACTAGGCATCGCACGTCACCGAGAGAGGATCGAGGTGCATGGGAGGATGTGTGAGGTCCTGTGCACACACTGGCCTTTAGGGACTTCAGCATCTGGCTGCTGGGGGCTGCCGCCTGCTCGGGAGAGCGAGCGAGGGCTCATGTGCTCTCTGCCTCTGGGTGAGTTAGTGCCCCACCCCATGTCCCTTGCCTTGAAGCTGCCATGTGCTGCCAGCTTGTATCCTGTGGGTTTAAGGAAAATCCTTAAATTTTACTGCCAGGAGCTGGAGACCAAAGGGAAGTGTCTCCAGTCCCCTTAGCTGTTGAGTGGGGCAGCCACGGGGTGTCGTCTAATGCCAGGAGCTAACTAGTGAGCTTATCTAAAAATGTGCACAAAACTTCACCTGCTGGACAGGACAGAGAGGCCTGGCGCGGCGGCCTCTCATCTGCCATGTCCTGCAGAGGAGGAAGAGGTGAGAGCAGGGAAGGTCCCCAGGAAAGACTGCCGTAGGGTAGCAGGGGCTCAGCACACGGCCTGGGCAGCTGAAGCAGTGGATGTTGTGTTTTCATTGACATGAGTGCCCTGGGCCAAGCTTGGTTTTCATCCACAGGGGATTTAGTCGAGGAAATTGGAATGGTGGGAAAAGTGAGGGAATTTCAGCGCAGTGGAAAGCATTGCCCTGAAACATCTTGCTTTGGAAGGGGCCTGAGAAGTGCACTTGATATGAGCTCAGAAGTTAACATGTCTTTTTACCACCTCAACGTATTTTTATTTATTTCACTTGTATTTGCCAGGCTGGGGTTGAGCCCAGGGCCTTGTGTGTGCTAAGCTTTCTGTTGTGATGAGCCACACACAGCCCTGCTTTTTCCCTGTGTTTGGAGCTGGTCTCAGTTGCATACAGCTGTGTTCTGCAGTCCGCGCTGACGCCCACCTGACTGTCGGGACTGTTGGAGAGGCCTTTGTCTGCGGGCTGAAAGCCTTGACAAACTGAGTTTGTATGAACCATCCAGGAATATCTGGTTCTGGTTTCTGTGGAGTGGATGGACAAGGAAGATGCATTTGGAAATCCATTTACTGCATATGGCCCTCTAGGTTGGTTACACGTGTTCCCAGCCCTTTAGCGACAGAGACAACTGGTGGAAGTGGCGTTGAGCAGGGTGTGGTGGAGGCCCCTGCGCCTGCTGCTGGGCTGCCGGAGCAGGCGTGTGATTGTCCGATTGTCCGGGGAGCCCTGTGGGCTGTGGCCCGTGGGGGACCCTCTCCGGGGAGCAGTGGTGGGGGGAGTGCTGCCTTTCTGCTGGGTGTGCTGGGTGTGCCATTGGGGTTTCTCTGGTTTCGGACTAAGTCTCTGAAGTTTGCGCAAACCCACAGTGCCCCTTAGGGTGAATCCTGGAGGTCCACAGACGCAGGTGTCTTTGGGATGCGCTGTGGGATTCTTTCCAGAGAGACCGTCTAGGTGGCCCTCAGGTGCTTGGAAGGGAGTGCCTGCTATAGCATTTCCTCTCCAGTGGGTTCGAGCATAGTTTCTGTCTCCGTCTTTCTGTTAGTCCATGTTTGCCGTACACAATGATCACATCCCCCTGGGATGTGAGTTATGTTAGTTGTGTCCATAACAGGTTTCAACTTTTTCGTCCCCTTTCCCTCCATTCTCCTCCATCTCCTCCTTTCCCACTTGCAAAGGATCTGTCTCCCTGTTTCCTAGTATCTGTCTTTTATTTTGTTCTTTATTTATGCTTTGGGTTTCTTACATGGTAGAAACCAGTTTGATATTTAAGCTTGTGTGTCTAATTTATTTCACTTAGCATTATGGTCTCAAGGTGCATCCATTTCCCCCTTCTTTATGGCGGAGTAGTACTCCATTACATGTCAGTACATTTTCTTTGTCCATTCATCTGTTAATGGACATATAGGCCGCTTCCAGAGTTAGCTGTTAAGAGTTGTGCTGCTGTAAACATGAGTGTGCATACATCACTGTACTGTGATTGACTTTTCAAGTATAACAATTTTAAAGCCCAAAAAACTTGCTCAGCGTGACAGGTGAAAGTTTATGGTATTTTTGTGGGGCTGATGTTGGAATCAGGGCCTGTGCATGCTGGGCAGATGCTGTACCACTGAGCCTCACCCCTTGCCCCTGCGAGGTGCAGTTTTAAATTGCACCCTTAGTTTGCACTTTTACAGATTGGAAGGAATGTTTTCCCTTCCAGGCACTGCATTTCTTGGTGAATTGATGAATATGCCCTGTTGTTTCTGTTTGTGTTTCCTGTCAGTTTGCATCCACTGGACTTTCTGCTGACTTTGACATTTAATATGGGTGGTTTTTACCTTAGTTGTTTTCCCTTCCTCCGGCTGATGATGCACCACTGAGACCGTGGAGGTCCAGGCTTGCAGGGAGTGGGTGCTGGGATCCTGGGTGGAGGCTGCGGCCCAGGGTGAGGCACAGGGTGAGGCACCACCGGGCAGGTCTTCCCGCTGTTGGGTGATGTTTTATTTCCTCCGCTTAAACGAATTGCTGCCTTGGTTTAGTGGCTGGTGTGTAGGTCTTACTTTTGCCTCTTGTTTTTTGGCCTTTTAGAAAAGTCAGGTTTTTGGTTTGTGCTGGAGCTGGACCAGGGCCTCCCGTGTGCTCAGCCTGGGCTCAGCCCCTGGGCCACCTCACTGTGGGTTCAAGTGAAGACACCTTGTGCCATGTCTGTGGTGACCCTCAGTCGTGCTCTGCAGGGGAGGGGAGAGGGCCGTGGTCACAGCCAGCACCCCATGGCCACTCTGTCTCCATGGCTGAGGCCTGGGTTCCACTGCAAGGTTGTCCCTGACTTACGGCCTGCTTTTGGATGAGTCCAGTTCTTGGAGATGATTATTGCATTGGAGCTTGCTTAGAAAGTCTGTCCTTACCATTGCCACCCTGTTTGAAACCGTGTGTGGTGTGAGAGACGAATGTTGCCTCACATCATCTGCATTGGCAGCCGGGCATCGATGCCCTGGGACTTTGAGGTGCTGGCTTTGCCTCCCCCAGGCAGCAGAGAAGCCATAGTACAGCTCATAGCTGCTGTGCTATAGGAAAGGGGCGAGTTGGCTCCTGGCCCATCTGCCCTTTCTGCAGGAGGACACAGCAGCACCCTGCCTGGCTCCTCTGGTCCCCACCTCACCAGGTGCCCGCCCCACTGTTCGGAACACTGATCCAGCTGGGCAGGGCTGCCTCAGGCTGCCGGGATTGGGACACGGCAGACCTACGCTGGCCTGCTGTAGAGGAAAACATCACCGGGTGACTCTGGCAGAAAAGCAGGACCCCACCAGTGTGTCCAGCCATGTGTGAGGCCGTCCAGGGCAGCTGTAGCAGCAAATGTAAACATAGATCTCTTAAAAACTTTCAGGGGCCGGGCAGGGTGACACAGACCTGTAATCCCAGCACTTGGGAGGCTGAGGCATTGGGATCCCTGTGAACTCGAGGCCAGCCTGGGCTGCATGGTGAATTCAAGCCAGCCTGAATTGCATTGTGCGTGAGACCCTGTCTCAGACAGGCGCAGTCCTTTCAGGGGTGCTTCAGCCATGTGCTGAGCTTGCAGCATTGCTCTGGTGCCTGCACCCTGCCAGCCCCCACCCCCAGCAGCCACAGATCCTCGGACCTCTCAGGCAGAGGCTCGTTGCTGTGGGGACAGCGTAGGCTCGGGTCCTCTCCCCTCCCAGATTCAGTGGTGCAAGGTCCGTCAGGAGGTCGGCCGCAAGCCCAGGGCAGAGGCCAGCGTGGGCGGCGGAGTCGGGTACCACCTCTCTGGTGCTTCACGCAGGCCCTCCGGTCCTGGAGATGTCGCGGCTCCAGCTGGGCCCCCGTGGAGTGTGTCATTGCTGCGGCTCAGAGTGCCTGGAGAGGAGGTTCAGGAGGCACATGGGGCTGAAGGGGGTTGGCAGCATGGGCCCTGCTTCGGATGCCCCGGGGTGGGGTAGGGACAGTGCCTCAGGTCGGAGCTTGTCAGGAGAAAAGCTGCCCACGGCGGTCATTAGAGTGGGGTGCTGCCATGTGGGCACCTGGCATGGGCTCGGTGTGTGAGCAGCAGGCCCAGCCTGCCAGGCTTCACTCTCGGCCACCCTGGTGTGTGTGCTGAAGTCCTGTACTTGAGGTCAGGACTCCCTGCGGGGTCCGGTCCGCTTCAGGTTCCCATCCCGGGCCCTGGTGAGAGGCTGCACTGGGGCCTGTGAGTGTGTGGTCCTTGGAGCTGCAGGACTTGCAGGCACCCTGAGTGGGCACCCAGCAAGGTGCACAGGGCTTGGGGATGGAGAGGCCAGTGGCCTGCCCTCTACCCACCTGGCATCTAGGGAGGGCTGCCTGGAAGCCAGGAAGACAGGGTAGGAAGCGGTCCCGGCGGCTGGGCTGTCCTAGTGGGCATGGGGTCCTGGCAGTAGATGCCGGGGTCTCCTCAGATCCAGCTCCTCAGCACCCCACGATGCCGAGGGAACTGTGCCGAGACACCTGTGGTTTCCGTGTGTGTGCATCCCCCAAGGCGTGGTGCATGTCCGTGACCACAAGCTGTCTTTGGCTCTGCACCGTTTCCGTGTGGAGATTGTGGGGTGTCGCGAAAGGATTGAATTCTCACCTTCCCCACCAAGCCGTTGCTGGTGCAGAGGCTGCTGGGAGAGCCATGCTGGGTGGGCGAGAGGGCAGGCCGTGGGCTGTGTCCCTGTCAGCCACGCGCTCTGACCTCTGACCCAGAGCCAGACTGGTGGGTGAGGCGCAGGCAGGTGTGGGCCTCACTGCGTGCACTGCACTGCACTGCACAAGGCTGGGTCCCACGGGTGTGGTGAGGCCAGCCTTGGTGGGCTGGCACCGTGGCCTCCTTTTGAGGCAAGGGTTAGGGTTGGTTAGGGTTAGGGCTCTGGCTCTGGTACTCTCGGGCCTCCCCTTTCCCTTCGCCTCCGAGGTGTTCTCTTGCTCTGTCCTTGAGGAAATTGTCTCATTTGGCAAATGGTGCCTGCTGTGCACGAGCTCTGTCGGGACACTGGCGTCTGTCCCTCCCCACCCCGGGGCCTGGCCACAGCCCTCGCAGGGATCCCACTGGGGTGGCGTCAGAGTCTGCACTTGGGTGGGAAGGGCCGGCAGGTCTTTCGAGGTGGGGTGCAGTGTGGCCAGGCCGGGCTCTGGGATTGTGCCCAGGGGCTCTACTGGGCCCTCTGCATAAACTGGCTTCGGCCCACCTCCTTCCTTCACCTCCAACCAGGTGGTGCTGGGCCTGACCCCGAGCAGCTGCCTGGGCGAAGGCTGGGTGGGCGACGCAGCATGCTGTGCAGAGGGCAGCCCCTCGCCCTGCTCGGCTCCGTGCCACCCACCAGTCTGAGCTTCGTCTGTGGGCACGCGCCCAGCTGCAGTGCCATCGTAGGGGCTGTCTTCACAGGATGGGGGTGACAGGGCCCCCGGGGGCCATTGTGGACGTGGCCTGGTCCTGTCCCGAGGTCTGCATGGTGTGCACAGGAGGCTGCTGCCTGGGAGCATGATGCTGGCGGCTCTGAGGTCCTGTGTCCTGGGAGCACAGTCTCACTGTCCCCGGTGGCCTGGGGGGGGCGTGCTCCCACTCTGGGTCCGTGTTGGGTCCGGGTGCTCACTCTGGGTTGGGAGCAGTCTCTGCGGCCTGTTGAAGAGTTGAGCTGCTGGTGTCTGATGCCTGTCCAGCTCCTGTGGGTCTTAGCCCACAGCTGTGACGTGGGGAAGGCTGGACGGCGCAGCGTGTGTGTGGGACGGTTGTGGTGGCCTCGTTGGGATTGTGACATTAGCTGGCAAGGATGCCTGCACGTTAGAAAACCACAGAGGCTGTCATGGGACCTGTGCTGGTATGTCCTGTCCTCAGTCTGCGGATGTGGCTTGCTGTGTGGCTTTGGACATGTGTGGTCCTGAGCACCAGTGGAGCCGGGGTCACTGGCCAGAGGGCTCTGCAGGCTGTGTACCCACAGCCCCAGCACACCACTGCCCCCCGCACCTCGTCTTCCTGGTGCTCTGTGGTGCCTGGCCTGGCCCTGCCTCCCAGGGCTGTTCTTGCCCCTGTGCAGAGCGAGACGTTCCTGCGGCTGTGCCTGGTGCTTTTGTGCTGTCCAGGGTGGATGCCTCGGGTGTCGGAGACATGTCTTGGAGTGTGGGTGACTGCGAGAGCCCGGAGCACCGGTGACTTCTGGGGTTGGTTTGCCAGCACAGCGGCTGCTCTGGCACCGTGGTGCAGAATGTTGGGCGTCAGTGGCCCACACTGTGGAGGAGGCGCTCATCTCTAGGGAAGCCTAGAGCAACCCCTGTCCTTGAATTCTGTCTTCAGGATTGGCTCCTGTGAGAGGTGGGGCCCTGCTGGATGCTACGGTGCTCTCCATGGGGCTGAGCTCATCCTGGGGCTCCAGGGCCTCTCCGAGCATGCCCTCCGACCCCGAGGCCACTGTGCTTCTCAGCGCTATGGAACAAACACCTCAGAATTGGGTGGCCTGAAGGGAAGGCATGTGTCCATCATCCCGTGTGGCCTGTGGCATGGCAGGACCCGTGCTCCTGTCCTGGAGGCTGGGGCGTGGCCCAGAGACCCTCCTGCTGAGGGCAGGGACCACTCCCTCCTGGGCTGCCCAGGGATCTGTGTGTCCCCAGATTCTTGAGGGCCCCAGGCAGGAGTGAGTCCAGTCTCTGCCTCATGGGTGCCAAGGACGGCAAGTGTGCGAGTCGGGCCTGTCTCGGGCCTGTGTACGGGGGCTGGCGGGGGCTGGGAAGCAGCAGTCCGCGTCTCGGCTCTGGTTCAGGTCGGGGTGAGTCAGATTCGGGTCAGCGGGCTTGCTGGCTTGGAGCAGCACCTTCTCACATGGCAGGAGGAGGCTAATCCCATGGTGAGGGCCCCACCCTGTCACCCCACCACCCGGCCACCTCCCAGGGCAGTCACCCTGGGGTCACACTCAGTGTGAGGATTTGAGGGACAGATATTCCAGCCATGGCATAGGCCTCCTGCAGGAGGCCTTCTCGTCCCCAGGATGCTGGGCGGATGGGACAGAGGTCAGCCTGACAAGGTCACAGCCCTGAAAGGTTGCCTACTACCACAGTGCTGGCTTGGCAAAGATTTCGTATTCTGTTGTGCAGATGATCTGTGAGCCAGAGAACTCTACGTGGTTTTGTTTTCTAATTTCCTTTCTGGAAAGGAGAGCTTGCATTTCCTTTGTGATTTTGACACCTTGTGTTACAAAACAGTTGCTATCTCTGCCTGTAAAACCTGCTGTGGAGCAGGCAGTGATAGGCAGGCATAGCAGCCCCTGCCCCCTGCTCGGTTGGCCCTGGCCTGCGGCCTCAGGTGCACACGGAACCTGGGCCGAGAGTGAGGCCGGTCATGTACTTGCCTCTCAGCTTTGGAGAACAGACCTGTTCGAGGGTGGTGTTGTCTGTAAATCATGCCTTGCAGGGAGCGGTTCTCAACTGCGCGGTTTCGCAGTGTTTGGAGATGATTTTGTCACAGGTGTGGGTGGCTTGTGGAGGAGCGGTGATCCTGCAGACCCCTGAGGTGAGGGACAGCCCCCTGGGTCTCAGGGCCGGGCCCGGCCCTCTGTCTGGTTCTCTCTGAGGAAGCGCGGGAAGGGCCTGCTGGGGTGCAGTGCACAGCGGAGCTCCAGCCAGGGGCCCTGGACCGAGCATCAGCAGCTGAGGCTGCGGTACTGAGATGCGACCAGCTCTTCAGCATTGGCTTCTTAGCCAAGGGACAGAAACATTCGTGGAGCATATGCGGGACTTTATCTGGCCCTTATTTGGAGATATGCCGAGACTGGGTGGTAAAATGTGTCGAGGATTTTCAGTCGTCTGGCTTTGTGTTGTCCTCTTCTCTTGTGACTTGGTCCCTGTGCTTCCCTGGGACCCCTGCCTGTTGTCACCAAACTGCAGCTCCAGTCCTGATCTGAAGCTGCAGGCAGTGTGCGTGTGCGTGGGATCTGACTGACTCAGCCTCCTGGCCCTGCCCCTGGCGGTAACCTCCTACCTTGCCTTACTAGCCCGCCACACTTGGTCTTCCTCCAGCCTTTGCCTCCTGGGTCCTGGCTCTGAACACCCTGCCGTCCAGCTCCTGCCTTCTCTTGCCAGGCCTTACTGAGCAGCGTCTCCCACCTGTCCTGACCCACCTGGTCTGCTCTCTTGGCTCTGCTACCTGATTTCACTGCCCAGATGTGGCTTCGGGCATTACACATGTGCCTAAGCCGCCGGCCCCACACGCCTGCTCACAGCTCTGCCGTGCTGGCCTTGCCCGCCTGCCTGGCCTGACCATGTTGCCGTGCCTCTGGGCCTCTGTCTCCTGGCCTGTGTCCAGGTCTTACCCCAGTCCGCCTGCCCTGAGGCCTCACCCGGGCGACCTACATCCCAGTGTGACTTCGGACCTCCCTTTGCTGGCCTTGTGTGCCTTGCCCTGACCGGCGTGGCCATACCCGCCTGGCCCTTCCCTGGCTTTGCTCTCTGGCTCTAGCACCCCCACTGAGCCTGGTCGCTGGCCTACCCTTCTCCAGCCTTCGAGGCAAGGCCTCACCCTGCTCTCGTAACCTGGATGTGCACCTGCCCTCAGCCTGGCCTGAGCCTCCAGAGCTGCTGGTGTGCACCTGCTTTTGGGAACCTCTCGGCTCGTGGAACTGGCCTTGCCTACTTTGCTGTAGACTTCCGCCCTCGCCCCTGGCCCCGGCCTTCGGCCTTCGCCCACTGCAGTGTCACCCACCTGTCTCCCCAAGGCCTCGGCCCCTCGTCTGCATCCTCCTCCACCACTTCGTCTTGCCGTCCGGCCCCTCAGTGGGCCTCAGGCCCCCGGCTTTAGCCTCTCCTGTCTGGCCTTGACCTCTTGTCCTTAGCACTCTGGTGTTATCCTGACTCCTGGCGTTAGCTGCTTAACTGTGCTCGCCTGCCCTGACTGGTCCCGACCCCACTCGTGCCCAGAGTCCCAGGGCACCCTCCTGGCCGCCTCCTGGCTTTAACTTCCTGGCCGTACCCACGGTTTTTGGCTCAGGAAAGGTGACCGGACCTGCTGGCTTGTTAGGTCCCTCTCGTGTGGTCCTGACATTCTGAGGAGTTGGGCAGCCCCTCCTCCCATCCCTAGCCAAGTCGGCTCCGAGGAAGGACAGGAACTTGCCAGGGGCCCTGTGGGCTTTGAGTCATTCCCTCTCCCACATGACCCCCGGCCCCATCTGTGTCACACGGGTCAGTGAGCTCCGTCACCCCCTTGTTGCCTCTGTTTCCTGGCCCAGCTCGCGTGCTGAGTACACTCCCGAAGCTCCCTGACTGGGCTTGTCACAGGACCTCCAGACCCAGGCTTTTGCTGGGGTGGGAGGGTAATGCCAGGTTCCTGCAGGGCTCCTGACGAATGAGGTCACGACTGGTAAGACACCTTCCTCGCTCCTGCGCTCCGACTCTGTGTTACAGTGTAGCTGCTGTGCACTTGGCACTCTCTGTGAGCACCCTCTGCCTCGGATCTCTGTGGCTGCACGATTTTGCAGGTCACAGGTTGTTGGCTGATGGACCACCCACACCACGGGTTCTCCTGGCTTCACAGCAACCCTCTGTCTTTCCAGGATGTTACTGAGGGTACCCGGCGAGGGCCGGTATGTTAGCAGCTGTGGCACATGGCTCTGTGGACACTGTATTGACCGTTGTTGTTCTCTGCAGGCCGGTCTAATTGAAGCCAACGGAGAACTCAAAGTCTTCATAGACCAGAACTTGAGTCCTGGGAAAGGTAAGGGAGCCAGCCTGCTGTGGAAATGTGTCTGCTGATGATTGGAGTTGAGTGTGGTGATCTGCTGGTGCAGCTCCCGTGGCCACCCTTGGGTGGACGTAGGCTCAGGACAGCAGGCTGCCCCGCACCCACACCCCGCCTCTGCTGCTAAGCTCCATGTCCTATTTGCACATCTCAGAGATGTGGAGCAGCATAGAGAAGGGCCTGTGGCCACCTGTGTCACTTGCCGGGGCTGGGCTGTCCCAGGGCTGGGCCACGGAGAGACCCCCGGTGCCGTTCCTGCCCCGAGTGGGCTGGGTGTCTTCCAGGCTGCTTGTGCATCTCAGCAGCGCGCGGGGCTGGCTTTGGTCTCAGGGGCTGGGGGAGCGGTTTCTCAGGGCCCCAGGACCCCACAGTGTTCAGCTTTGCGCTCCGTCGTCAGGGTGATGTTGCACAGCTGGAGACCTGTTGTGCTCCACCCCGTCATGTCCTGGACACAGCGGCCATTTGTGGCTGCTCTGCTGGCCCTAGAATCATGCTGGGTGGACCAGGAGCCCAGGGCTGGGAGTTCCAGGGCTCTGTTCCCAGCTTACCTGCTTCTTCCCATACATGAGTTCGCCTGTTTTTCTTTATTAAATTCTTTTATTGGTACATCTTAGTTATACAACACAATTACATTTCTCACTGGGAATTGTACCTTTACATGATGCATCTTGGTTCTTATTTTTTCCCCATTCCTAGCCCTCCCTTCACCCCCTCCACCCTTCCCTATTTACAAAGACTTTATTTCCTTTTTTTCCATTTCTCATCATTTTTCCTTTCCCTTCTCTCCTTTCTCCTGCTCCTCCCACTACCCCTACCCCTTTGGACCTTTTCTTCCTATTCCGCATTATCAATTATTCATTCTAATCATTGGTACCTTTTAGGTATACAATATAATGACATTCATCATTGGAAAATTGCACCTTTACATAGTCTCTCTTGGTTCTTATTTTTCACCCTTGCCTAGCCCTCCCTTCAACCCCTCCATTCCTCCCTATTTACAAAGATTTTGTTCCTATTTTTCCATTTCTCATATTAATCCCATTCCCTTCTATCCTTTCCCCTAGCCCTCCCACTTCCTTCCCCGTTGCCCCTTTTCTTCCTATTTCACATGACCTATTATACATTTTAGTCCTTCTTTACACTTTCAGTTTCTCACACCAGAGAAACTATTCGGTATTTACACATGTGTGTCCTATTTATTTCACTTAAGAGTATCGCCTCAGTGTGCATCCACTTAGCTATAAATGTCTCTAATTTCTCATTTTTTATGGCTGAGTAGTACTCCATTTTATAAAAAAACCACATTTTCTTTATCCAGTCTCCAGTCGATGGGCACTTGGGCTGTTGCCAAACTTTCGCTATTACAAACTGTGCTGGTTTGAACATGGGTGCACATATATCACTGTGGTATGACTCTTTTAATTCTTTGGGGAAGATCTCCAGCAGGGGAATAGCTGGGTCAAATGGGACTTCCAGTCCTAGTTCTTTGAGGTATCTCCATACTGATTCCCACAGTGGCTGCACCAGTCTGCACTCCCACCGGCTGTGGAGCAGGGTTCCTCTTGCCTGTTTTTCTTTAACAGTGAGGCCTACAGGGTGACACTGCCCACGATGGCTGAGTCTCAAATGTGGCTGTGGCCACTGGCCCCCAGCGCACCTACCCAGCCATGCCTTTGTCTCTGGGGTCTGGACGCGTGTACCCGCAGCAGCCAGGGAGCCCCGCTGTGTCCTTGCCTCGGCCTCCTGCAGCCAAGCACATGCCCAGTCTTCTCTTCACCCCACACCCCACGAGGGCCAAGACGGGAGGGACCTGACCTCGGCTCGGGCCTGGCCTACACCACCCAGGGTGCAGGTGCCTGTCCCCCGCGGCAGGGCTCCCCACGTGTCCCAGTGCAGGGGCGTTCGGTCCTTTCAAGGTCGGCAGCATTCTCGGCCTGCCTGAGAAGCATGGGGCTCTGTGTCTCTTGCCAAAGGTAAAATTTCCAAGAACTCAGTCAGGACACTTCCTATCCTAGTGATAAAGCAGAAGTAATAGCGAGGAAGTATACACCTGCATTTCCTTGGGTATGACGCCTCTCTTCTATTGTTTATATTTAATTCCTGTCCTTTCTTACAGGAGGATAAGTGTTCTTATCTTTCTGTGCAGGACCTGGCTTCTGCATTCCCGATAGTTCACCTGTGTTCAGATCCATGCCAAGTTTAGCTATGAGCCAGGCTAGGTGGGAGGGTCGGAACTCAGCACTCACTTCAGGTTCACGTTAAGTCCAGCCCTGAAATGGGGCCAGGCTGGAGGGTCAGGAGTCAGAGCACAGTTTAAATCCCTCACAAGCCCAGCCTTGAGCTAGGGCCGCGTGGCAGGGTCAGCACTGTCAGCGCACGTGGACTCCTGCAGGTGGGATGTTTTTGTGCCAGCTCTGGCCCTGGTCCCCTCGCTGCGTCTGCTGTTTCTGTGGCCCTGGCCTCTGGGTGGCCCTGGTGGTTCTGCTCTGTGTGGGCCTGGAGTTGGCCCCTTCTGCTCTGGGCCACTGGTCTCTTGAGTGCTCGCTCTTACTGCCTGTTGTCTGCCTGGCACTCGATGCCACTCCCCATCATGGCCAGGTACTCTGAACTCTCCGTGGCCCAGCCACACACCTGTACTGGTTGGAGTTCTGAATCTGAAGGACTGCATGGCGAGGTCTCCCTCAGGCACACCTGCTCTCCCCATACACGGGAGCACTGCTGTTAGCCTCTAGTGATCCTTCTGGAGAATCCCTGTAACAGGTGGACTGTCTGTCTGTCTCTCTGTCAAGTGTCCAGTCCTTGCTTTCCAGACAGGTGCTGTCCCGGGTAGAGAGCACCTGGGTTTTCCAGAGCCCCCTCCATTGGACATGATGGCCTAGAGAGGACATCTCCAGACCAGGGGCCATGTGCTCCTGATCAGAAATGAGGGCCTTCTGTATGGGCCCTGCATGTTCTTGTGGTACCTTCTTGGGCTGGTGGGAGGCACCCGCTGGTCTGTAATGTTGCTGTCATCGCTGGTCAGAGAGGCGGTGTGCCTGCCACTCTGCTTGCTGCCCCGAGTCATCTTGGGTTCCTCCTGAGCATCAGCAGTGGAACATCCTTTTTGCTCTCATTCGTGGTGCTAGGGGTGGAATCCAGCCTCACTCATGCTGGGCAGGGCTCACCATCCCAGGGCGTCCCGTGAGTGTCACCGCATGTGGTACCCTGTGTGGCAGTGCTCAGTGAACTGGCTCCGGCTCCTGCCCCACAGCCCGGGTATTGTTGGTGTGTTTCACTTTGGAGGCTCTGGACTCAGCCCTGGAGTGAGGGGAGCTGTGGGAGGGAGGGGCTGGAGAGGACAGCAGCAAGGAAGACCAGACAAAGACAATGTGGCCCTCCCTGTGACCAGCTCACGGTCACCCTCAGCCAGACGAGCCCTGCGTCTGTCGGGATTCAGCGTGCAGCCCAGAGCATGGCTGACTGTGTGAGCTGGGTGGAAGCACATGAATCCGCTCTCGTCACGTCACGCTTGTGAGCCTGGGCTGCTGCCCCCACCGGGTCCTCTTGCTCCCAACTCTGCTCCATGTCACAGCCTCCAGCATTGCATCAGCATTGCGGCTGCCCAGCGGAGTATCTCCAGGTGCCCCTGTGTGTCAGCAATCTCCAGGGCAGCCATGGGGGATGTGGGCCATGGCAGGGAGTTTGGTTGTAGGGCTGGCATGTCTGGAGTCTGCAGGGTGGGAGGGGACACTGGAGTCTCGAGGCTGAGCTCTTCCTTGGGAAACTTTGGGTTTGCTTTCAAAGCCCTCAGCTGGCTGGCTGGAGCTGCAGTATGCAGCTGTCTCCTTTCCTTCAAGTCTCTCCCCAAGTGGCTTGCTATTGCGGCTTTGTCAGTGGATGCAGGAAATGGAATCACACTGAGACTCAGAGCTCCTCCTGCAGAAAGCGCACCAGACCCTACCTGAGAGGCCGAGCAGAGCCCAGTGCAGCGGATGGACAATGAGCCCCATGTGGGGTGGTGTCCTGGCTGGATAATCACTGGGTGCGCCAGGCTGGTGTGAGTACTGTGTGTGGCCATGTGGCTCTGGGCGGGGGCCCAGGTAGTAAACTGCTGGTCCCGGACTGTTTAACTCCCAACAGCTGTGTGGTAGCTCCAGGTGCCCCACATCCTCACTGACCTACATGGCATCAGACCTGCTGAGCTTTGCCCAACCTTCTCCTAGGCTGTAGAGGTGGGCAGGGTTTTGCCCAGGTGACTGGCCGCCTTGCTGTCCCAATGCATGGATAAGCATGGAGGATGTCCACTGAGTGAAGTCATCCATTATGATCCATTATGATCTCATTTCTATATGGAAATCTAAAAAACATGAAGTACACAGAGATGGAGAACAAAATTGCTCACCAGGAGGGTCACCAACTCCAGGGAGAGGCAGCAGACTGGGCCAGCAGCACTGATTCCAAGAGAAGCTCATGGCTGTTACAAACTGCAAAAGCAGCGTGGTGTTTTCCTCTGAAAATGACTACTTCTACAAGGCAGGCTGGAGTTGGGGAGAAAGTCCAGTGCAGCATGTGTCACGTCTGAGAGAGTTTAATCTGGAGCCAGCTTGGGGAAGGGTTAATTGTTTGAGACTGAGCCACAGAACAACTGCTTAGCAGTTGTACTCCAGGCTTCCTAGTTTCACCCTGCCACAGGAAATGGTCATGGAGTGGGAGTGGGCTGGACATAGACTCTGTGAGAAGTTTAAGCTTGGCTGGGAGGGACACGGAAGTCCCACCCTCTGTGGTGAGAAGGCAGGCCTGGTGCATGTGGCTTTCAGAAGTGGCTGGATCTGAAAATGCTGCCATTAAGTCCAACAGACTGCTTGAGCCCCCACCCTGCTAGCTCTATCAGGAACAGAGACCAGTGGTCTGACCTCTTTCTCAGTCTACCATTGTGAGCAAGGATGCAGCTCAACTTGGATGATTGCCACAGCCTGGGGTGTATGGACAGAGGGACTTCTGAGGTGAGGGTAGGACACCTCATAAACCCAAAGGCCATAGAGCGGGGCCAAGAAAACTGATTTACACCCAAACGTTTGAGTGTGGAAACAAAATAGGATTTAGCAGTGACTTACGAGCCATCTCACTTACCTGCTGGATTCTAAGACTGCAGACCCAGGAAAGAAAAAACACTCATTCAAAACCACACAGCCATATTTTGGACTCATTTCTTCTTGTACTTCTCCTTCTGCTTTTTCTTCTATCAGTTCTTTGGGGTTTGGGGTTTTATTTCCCCTTTTAATTTTTTTCTTTTTCTTTATTTTGCTTTCTCTCCCCCTGCCCCCACCAGGGATCAAACTCAGGACCTTGCACTTGCCAGGCAGGCGTGGTACCACTGAGCTACATCCCCGACTTCTCTTTTCTTATTTGTTGTTTTCTGTTACTTTTATCTAATATGTTAATTTTCTTTTACTCCATAATAGGATCCTTTCTCACTTGTCTCTCCTCCTTCTCATCTTTTATTGATTTTTCAAATTTTACTTCTTTCATTTTTGCTAGTATAACCATTGAGCTTTATTAATCTTTAGATATCTACTTAACTCTTGCCATTACTGTTGGATTCTTTTCTGTTGTTGAAGTATAGTTGTTGATTTACTGTATCTCAGTATTTGGTTTGTCTTTGTGTTTATTTTATAGTTGTAGACCTCTTTTCTTTGCTTCTAAGAGTAGTACATTATTTGTTCCTATGTCAGTATCCAGTTTGGTTTTGACTCTATTATTGTTGATTTTGTTGCTGTAGCCAGGGTGATATAGTTGCTATTAATTGATTTCCTCTGTATGCCAGTACCTCAAACTTAGCTCTCTTGCGCACACACACACACACACACACACACACACAAAAACCTCACACATGAAACATGAGTAGATAAGGCAACCAGATGCCTCCTGAAACTCCCACATCCCCCACAGCTGATCTGTGGGGCATCAGTGGAGAGCAAATCAAGAGCCACACAACTGAATTACTAGAAATGGTAAAAGAAAAGATTTTAAAAACCAAATCAAGGGCCGAGGATTTAGCTCAGTGGTTCCGCTGCCTGCCTCGCGAGCTCAAAGTCCTGAGTTCGATCCCCGGTACCAAAAAAAAAACCCCAGATCAATAATGTGGTACTTGGTGAGCTCAAGGAGATATAACTAAACAGATAATAGGCTTAATAAATAAAATGATCAGTGAGTTTGCAGAAGACACTAATAAGCTAGCTGAGCTAAACAAAATGATACAAAACATGAATGATCACTTTAGCAAAGAATTGGAATCAATAAAAAGGTACCAAACAAATTCAGAAGATTAAAAATTCTGTTGAAGTATGGGCAGAAGAAGTGACCAGTGAGAGAACAGTGTCAGAACTGGAATACTCAGAGATACCTTAAAAACAAAAGAGAGCATGAGAAATGGATCCAACAGCTGCTGGATGATACAGAAAAGATTAAGATTGATTAGAATTAGTGAAAAATCAGGAGACAGCACAAATGGCATAAAAATGTTTACAAAAATAATAACAGAAAACTTTACAAATATGGGGGAAAGATTTAACATGTCGATAAGTGAGGCATATAGAACTTTAAATAGGCATGATTAGAAAAGACTTTTTTCACAACACATTGTACTCAAATCCCAGAAATCCAACACAAGGACAGAATCTTAAAAGCTGTTAGAGAGAAGCAATGAATCACTTACAAATGTACTAAAATTAAAACAAAGACTTCTCAAAACAAATGTCAAAGGCCAGGAGAACTTGGAGGGAAGAGTTTCAAACCCTCGAAGAAAACAGCTTCCAACCAAGATTGATATATCTTGCAAAACTCTTTCAAAATAGATGGAGAAATAAAGTGTTGTTATGACAAAGAGCATCTTAAATTCATGACCACCAAACCAGCACTCTGAAAAAATTCTCACGAATATTCTAGAAAGAGATAGTGGAGCCAACAATGCTAGAAAGTCTGATACAGAGAATACAGTAGGGAAGAGAATGAATACAGATGAAGGGAATCAACAACAGGAAAATAACGCAATGACAGAAATTAATCGATACCTTTCAGTAATTACTCTTAATGTGAATGGCCTCAATTCCTCAGTCAAAAGATTGAGGTTGGCAGAATGGATCAGAAAACAAAATGCAACAGTATGTTCTATACAAGAAGCATATTTATCCCAAAAAGAAATTCATAGACTAAAAATCAAAGGATGAAAAATAATACTCCATGCAGTGCGAACCTGAAAACACACACGAGTAGCTATCCTACTGTCAGAGTCCACAAAGGGGACTTCAAGCCTGAAGTGATCAGAAGAGGCAAAGAAAATGACTACATATTGGTTAAGGGAAAGATTCAACAGGAAGAGATACTAGTATAGACATATATGCCCTGAACTTTGGCATACTCAGCTAAATAGAACAAATGGTATTGGACATAAAAATGAGACAAATACCAACACAATTATAGTGGGGGACTTTAATTCCCTACTGTCATAAATAGATCAGCTAAATGAAGAAATCAACAAAGAAAGATCAAGATTGAACCAACCTTCAAACAAATGGATTTAACACGTTCGTAATGAGCTGTGATCCCTGTGTCTTGCTGCTGACCAGCTCTGACTTGAATGTGTTACGTTCCTGCCAGCTTGAACCACTGGTGGTTCATAGATTAATAGATATCTTGAGTGTTCCACTCAACAAGAGTACACATTCTTCTCAGCAGTGTGTGGAACTTTCTCCAAAATAGACCAGATACTAGCCCATAAAGCATGCTTAAGTGAATGCAAAAAAATTAAAATTATCTCATGCATATTATCAAATCATTCTGTAATGAAAATAGAAATGAATGGCAAAAGAAACCACAAAAATAATGCAAATAGGTGAAAATTAAATAATATACTCTTAGATAATCAGTGAGTCACAGGGGAAGTCAAGGAAGAAATCAGTTCCTAGAATCAAATAATGCCGTACAGTATGCCACAGCCTGGGCCGGGGATTTAGCTGAGTGGTTCTGCTGCCTGCCTCAAAAGCGCAAGGACTGGAGTTCAATCCCTGGTACCAAAAAAACACGAAACAACAATGCTAACAGTATGCCACAGCCTGTGAGACAAGGAAAGCAGTCCTAAGAGAGAAGTCTATAGCATGAGCATCCACCGCAGATAAACAGAGTGAGCCCAAATAACCCAACAATGCAAGGACCTTTTCTAAGGGCCACACACACACACACACACACACACACACAAACCAAGAACAATCCAAATCCAAAGCTAGTACAGGAAGGAAATTACAAAGATCAGAGCAGAAATTAATGAAATTGAGACTAAAACACACACACACACACACACACACACACACACACACACACACACACACACAGAGTCAATCAGAGTTGGCTCTTTGAAAGAATAAACAAAATAGATAAACCCTTAGCCAGTCTTTAAAGAAAATCCGAACCAATGCAATTAGAAACAAAAAAGGTGAAGTCACAACAGATACCACTACTTTGAAAACCTGTACTCCAATAAATTAGAGAATCCAGAAGAAATGGATAGATTTTTAGATACATATAAATAATCAAAACTGAACCAAGAAGATATAAAAACCCTGAGTAATCCAATAATAGGCAATGAAATTGAAGCACTAATTCAAAAAACCTACCAACTAAAACAAGCCCAGGATCTGGTGGATTTACTGCTGAATTCTACAGGACATTTAGGGAAGATCTAATGCCAAAACTCCTCAGGTCTTTTTAATGAAATTGGAAGGAGTATTCTTAAAGCCTTTCCTGGAAGCAAGCATTACCCTTATTCTAAAATCAGAAAGGGACCTAGCCAAAAAAGAACTACCAGCCAGTCTTTTAATAAACATAAATGCGAATCTTCTCAACAAGATAGTGGCAAACAGAATGCACCAAATCATCAGAAAGATCATACATCATGACCAGGTAGGCTTCATCCCAGGGATGCAGGAATGGTTCAACATATGCAAATCAGTAAATGTACAGTAATGCATCACATAAACAGAAGCAAGGACAAAAATCACATGATCATTTCAGTAGATGTAGAAAAAGCTTTTGACAAAATCTAACATCCATTTGTAAAACGCTGAAGATAATAGGTATAGAAGAACCTTACCTCAATCTGATAAAAGCCTTTTGTGACAAACATCGTAATGGGGAAGAACTGAAAGCCTTCTCTCTAAAATCAGGAGCTAGACAGGGATATCAGCATCGCTACTCCTGTTCAATGTCCTCAAAACATTAGCCAGATCAGGCAAAAGATAGAAATGAAAGGGATATGTGTGGGAAAAGAAGAATTATCATTATTTGTTGATGACATGATCCTATCTATACATAGAAGAATCAAAAAAATTCCACCCAAAGACTCAGAATTAATGACCAAATTCAACAATGTAGCGGGATACAAAGTAAGCACTCAAAAATCAGTAGCATTCCTCTACCCCAATAATGAACTCACTGAAAGAAGTTAAGAAAACAATACACATCAAGAAAAATGAAATACGTAGGAATTAACCTTACCAAGGAAGTGATAGACCTCTACATTGAAAATTATAGTCCTCTGAAAAAGATGAAAGAGGACATCAGGAGATGGAAAGATATCCTGTTCCTGGATAGGCAGAAGCAGTACTGTCAGAATCCAAACTGATAAGCAGATACAATGGAACTCCAATCAAAATACCAACATCATTCGTCAAAGAACTAGAGAAAACTGTCCTAAAATTCACATGGAACCCGAAGAGATGCAGAATAGTGAAAGCAGTCCTGAACAAGAGCAAAGCAGGAGGAATCACAATCCCAGCTTTCAAGTTATATTACACAGCTACGGTGGTAAAAAACAGCTTGGTACTGGCACAAAAACAGACATGGCTCAGCAGAACAGAAGAGACAGACCTGCCCCCTGAAGCCCCTGCTTGCTGTCCGCACGGGTCCCATAAGGGCATGCTAGGTGCTTTAAACACACTCAAAGTTTACTTTAAAAAAACAGAATATTAGGCTTTAAAAATTTAAAGATACTTAGTTTAAGAAAGCACTAGACTTTATGATTTTATAATTTGGTATCTTAAATTATAGATACGAATGGCATATGATTAGCAACTATAAAAATATAAATAATATATTCAGAATCTGTTTTGCTAAAGAATTGTGGCAGACCAACCATTCATAAAGCTATTTTTAAAAACTTTTTTTAGCTCTTTAATTAGTATATGTTTGTGATACATAATCACTTTCATCTTGAAGCATTGGCACATACATACATGGTGTCGTGTAGCTCCTTTGAAAAGGCTGGACTATATGTTGCTGTTTAAAGAGTGCTGTTCCTAGTGAGTCTGCTCCTGGGCCATGTCATGACTAACTCATCTTGTAACTGAGATGCAGCCCCAAAAACGATCCTATGTGACCTCTTTATCAGGATCACGTGTTAAACGTGTCTAACTTATGTTGCCAGATAAGAACAAAGGGAAATGCCATTTTACCCAAGGTCAAAGATGGCAGGGCTGTTGGCACCCGGCTAGAGCGGCTGGGAAGGCCGGACACAGCCTGGTTCTCACAGCCCCGGGCAGGAGCTGACAGGGGCGCGGGCTGAGAGCCGAGCCCCCGGGGTGTCTGCAGCAGAGCAGAAGTTCAGAAGCATCCCCTCCTGAAGCCGTCACATTTAGCCTCATTCACAGAGCAGCATGGTCCTGACCTGTGCCCTTGTATTGCAGGTGTGGTGTCCCTGGTGGCTGTCCACCCGTCCACAGTGAACACGCTTGGGAAGCAGCTCCTGCCCAAAACCTTCGGACAGTCCAATGTCAACATCACTCAGCAAGTGGTAAGGCGGGGCGGGGTGGGCTGGGAGTGAGGTGTGCATTTGCCTGCAGCCCCATTCCAGGAGTGTAGATGCTGGCTGGGGTCACCGGTGCCACTGAATGCTGGCCAGGGTCCCTGGCGTCCCTCAGCTGAGGTTGCTGACATCTGTGGTGGACACTGGCTGGGTTTGCTGACTTCCCACAGTGGACTCACTGGTTCAGAGCTCTTGTCCCCTCCATGACTCTGGGTGGAAGATGCCCTGTGTACATGGTGGGTGTCCCTGGCATCCCTGACGGGTGACTGATGAGGTGGCAGGTGTAGCATAGGCTGTGACCCAGCATCCTGCCCCGACCCGAGTGCTGGATACCAAGGCCACTCTGTAGTGACAGTGCCTGACCTCCCGACAAGCTGCTGTGCTTTGTGGGTGGCTGTCCTGGGGTGACAGGGGCCTAGTGCCTTCCTCCTGTCATAGGCTGCGGGTCGGGGAAGTACCATCTTCCACCCCTGCAGAGGCAGGTGGGTCTCATGGCAGGACACCAACTGCCCTGCTTCACCTCCTTCTGGCCCCGGGCTACAGGCTGCACGCTGGGCCGCCTGCCAAGTCCTGGGCCTCAGTGACATTCCTGCATGTCGGCCACTCTACTCCTCCCACAGTGCCCCCACCTGCCCAGCACCCCTGCCTCTGTCCTGCTGCTGTCCTGTGCTCTCTGAGGAGGGTCCGAGTGGAAAGAGGACCAGTATTTGGAATAAGAGGCGTGGCAGTGTCCCACAGGCATCCCCAGATCTCCACAGGCCCCCATGGGTCCCCTGTCCCCAGAGGCAGTCCTGAGTCGGTTCCTGTGCTGCTGTCTTCTGAGTGACTTTTCTGTGTACCCCGTTTCTTCAGAGAAGGCAACCGTGCATTTGTGTTTGACCCCTCACACCTTTCTATTGGACTTTCTGCTTTTCAGTACTGTTTGATAAAGCTGAAAAGCCCCGTTTTGTTTGCCTTGTCCTTTCTCTAGCTGATGGGATAGGTACTGTGGGTCATGTGACCACAGAACTCAGCCCCTTGTCATAGCAGCGGCGCCCTCTCACCTGGTGTGGGTGGAGGGGTGGCTGGCTGAGGCAGGTGGGCTTCCTCGTGTGAAGGCCAGACGAGTAGTTTGAGCCGAACCTTGTGGGTAGAGCTTGTCGGTGTCTTGAGCTCTGAAATGGCACCCACATGAAGTAAGCTTACGTGTTGCAGGTAACTGGAACCCTTTGCACAACCAAGGGTTGAGAGAGGCCACCCAGCTTATTCGGACGTGGATGGCGAGGCTTTGCCCTGTGTGAGGTGACTGGTCCGGGAGGAGAGGGCACAGGTGGGGTGCCCGCCTTGAGGCCGCCCTTCACCAGAGGGGAGCTGGGTGGCCGCTCCCTGTCCCGGACAGCTTTGCCTCCCGACCTCCCTGATGGGTACTTGACCTTTTCCTGTCTTTGGATTCTTTCTGCAGGTAGAATCAGGGTCCACTGAGACAGTCCTGATTGTAATGTTCAGGGTGCGTGGGATCGAGGTGCAGACTCAGGAAGAGATGTCCTAGCACCTCCTTCAGGCCACGGGCCCAGTGGTGAGCTCTTGCCAGGCCCCTGGGCGCCGGTTCGGCCAGCTGCGCAGGAGGAGGGGTCATAGGGCAGGAGGGTGGGATCCAAAGCCACAGCCTCCGAGCTCTGAACCAGCTCCTCCCTGCAGTGCAGATAGGAGGGGCTTCTGTTAGCCAGTCGGCTCGCCTGCAGCTCCACGGTCCTGAGGAGCAGAGACCAGGCCTTTACTGCCAGGGCCCAGTCTCCCTGCCAGGGCCCCGACTCAGGCTGCGAATTGGATCTGACAGTGGGGTCCTGCCTCCTGCGAGCCCATGTGGCTCCTGGGGGTGCTGTGGCACCAGCCCTTGTGCTGTGTTGCCCGTGCAGAGTGGAGGAGGGTACGCTGGTGCTGCGTGGGGTGTTGCCTACAATGTCCACCGACTGCTGCACATCCTGTCCTTGGGCCTCTAGCACAGAGCTCATACTTGGACTGGCAAGGGGGCCTGTGCTGTCCTGGGCGCTGTCCCAGTGGTCCACGGGGACTGCTCGGACAGCAGCAGAAGTGGGAGGGCAGTGGCACGGCCATCCCAGCTGCATGCTGCAGGCTAGGGAGCTGGCTGCATGCAGCCTTCAGTGTCTGAGGTCAGGGAAGGCGGCTGTCAACACTCAGCGTGGGCTCTGCTCCTTGTCCCACCACAGGCTCCACGGTGAGTTGACATTGTGTCTCAGGGATGCTGTGGTGGCACTTGCCTGTTTCTGGTCCGTGTGTGAGGGTGGCTGGCAGGCTTTGCCCTGTGTGAGCTGCAGGCCCCAGCCCGAGTCTCCCCTGGGATTGAGTGGAGCTCAGGCCTGAGTGGCCTGGCTTTGGCAGTCCCCTCTGGCAGCTCCGAACCTCACAAGACATGTGTCCTCCCTGTGACCCCAGCTCCCAGATGCACCTGTGCATCCACTGAACAGGGCAGAAGCTTCTTGGTGTTTTGTAACACCAAGAGATTTCTCCTATTGTTTCGCTTTTGCCAACTTTGCTAATTCGAGTTTGTGGCCAGTTCCAGTATGTGGCCACAGGGCAAGTCCAGCTCTCGACCCAGGGCCTCCATGGCTCCAGCAGCCGGGCATGAGGCTTCCAACCCCCAAACCAAAACAGCTCTGGCCCCACATGGTGTGTGATGGCGGAGACATGGTAGTAACCTGAACGTGGGGCGTTTAGCAAGGAGCAGTGTTTCTCACTAAGATGGCCCCGCAGCAAGGTTTTCACGACAATGTTGAGACCATAACTGATGGTGCAGGTCACGTCTGTGTCCTCTCTGCCAGAGGCTGTGGATGCCTCCCTTCAACCCAGGAGCTTGGGGCAGATGCACCTGCTCGAGCTTTGCTCCTGGGCTCACTGCTGGGAGCGTACCCTGATGCTGCAGGGTACCCAGTGGCACATGTGTTATAGCGGCTGTCACCACTAACACTGAGCTGGGAGAGGATGCTGTCCGTGTTGCTATTGCATTTTTGAGACAGGGCCTCACTGTGTAGCCCAGGCTGGCCTTGGACTTGTGGCAGTTCTCCTGCCTCAGCTTCCTGAGTGCTGGGATTACAGGCCCACACCACCACATTCAGCTCTGCTTATGCTTGATTTGAGAGCTTTTCTTTGTGTTCTGGCCTTTTTAGCACTGCACCAGGATACGGGTTTAGCCTTATCTGTCTTACTAAAAAGTAAAAGAGGCCAAGAGGAAAACCAGAAATGAGTCTGAGTGGCCCATTGGAAGCCCGCCTGCCACCAAGTCCCCGTGCAGTGTGAGAGCTGCCATCTGCTGAGGCCATGCCCATGTCCCCTCGTCTCACCTGGGTGGCTGCAGCATTGACACTGAAAACACGGGGCCAGTACCCGTTCAGAACTGTGTGGTGGCAGCAGCCATCATGGGGTATCATTATTCCTGTCCTTCCTCCTGGTGGCTACAGGCACAGCAGGTGGCAAAAGCCCAGTGTCCAGGTGCAGGAGGTGGCTGACTGCCTGCCCTGTCCCCTCCTGCAGGTGATCGGCACACCCCAGCGGCCAGCAGCATCCAGCACAATCGTGGTCGGAAGCCCGCACACCCCAAGCACGCACTTCGTGTCCCAGAGCCAGCCCTCTGAGTCCTCGCCGTGGTCTGCCGGGTGAGTACCCCCTGCACCCCTGTTCCTCTGTCTTGGGCTCTCATGGCCAGGTGCCTGGGCTCCTGACCCTCCTCCCGCCTGGCTGCATGTCAGGACACAAGTTGGCAGGAGGTACCCTCCACCCAAAGGTCGGAGGTTCTGGGCCACGGAGAGGAGGAAGTCGCCTCCCCTGTGCGCGCATACCATGAAACCGCCTGCTGTCTGCGTAGGGGTTCACGGCCATCCTGGGCTTTTGCCTGTGCCGTGCCAGGATGTGCCCTGTAGATAGTCCCATCAGGCTGTGCAGCCGTAGCACTTCTAGCATCTGACCTGGAAGTGATTCTTGTGAGGGTCAGCTGGGTCTTTAACTCAAACACTCCAGCACCGCTGCGAGACGGGGTCTGCTTTGGGTCTGCGACAAAATCACCTGTGCCCAAAGCTCCGCTATCAGGCGCTTAGGGACCTTTGCCCTCCATGTGGTGCAGTATACAGTTCCCACCCCAGGTCTTCTCTCGTCCCACACGCCCTGGGTGCCGTGGGCCTGTGAGTACAGGAGCAGCTTCGGCCAGCGTGCCTCACATCACAGTGGCCTGCCACGACGGGCCCTGAGAATTCCTCAGTTACACTAAAATGCAAGGCAGCCTGAGGCTGGTCACCATCTCCAGGAGGGCATTGCTTGGCGTGTTGGCACGGTCGGACACCAATACACGGTGCCGTCTGCCTCACAGATGTCCCACTGTGACCCAAGGACGCCGCCACTTTGTGTGTCCTCATGTGCTGAGGTGCAGCTGTCCCGAGGCGAGGGCTCGGCGGGTGGCAGGGCCTGTGCATCCTGCGGCAGGGCTGACCGGGGGCCCCTGCCTGTCTGCAGGAAGAGGAACAGGAAGGGGGAGAAGCACGGCAAGGGCCTGCGGCACTTCTCCATGAAGGTGTGTGAGAAGGTGCAGCGGAAGGGCACCACCTCCTACAATGAGGTGGCCGACGAGCTGGTTGCAGAGTTCAGCGCCGCCGACAACCACATCCTGCCGAATGAGTCTGTAAGTGCAGGGTGGGCACAGAGGGTACTGGGCAATGTGAGGGCAGGGGCCGCATTCCACGAGGTGCCCCAGCGGGCCCTCCCGGGGATGCACTCACCGACAAGGTGGGGCTCGCTCTGAACGTCATTGCTCCGCCTCCCCAGGCTTATGACCAGAAGAACATACGGCGGCGCGTCTACGATGCCTTAAATGTGCTGATGGCCATGAACATCATCTCCAAGGAGAAGAAGGAGATCAAGTGGATCGGCCTGCCCACGAACTCGGCTCAGGAGTGCCAGAACCTCGAGGTGCACCCTAACCTCCCTTTTTCACGTGTCACCGCTGTGCTGTCGTGACCCCTGGGATGGTCTTGGTGGTCGCCCCGTGTCTTGTGTGCTGGACCCCGGGGCCTCTGCCTTGCCGACTGAGCTCTGAGCTTGAGTGGAGCTTCATTCCCAGCCTTCCCTCACGGCATTTAAAAGGCGCCATAGCCACATCCAGGACGGGGGCGGGAACAGGGCCCTCCTGGGACTGCAGAACCCGGCATTGCGCACTTGTGCTGTCCGCCCTGGCGTGTCGTGGGGACGAGCCAGCGAGGCGTGGGCTGGGCTTGCAGTGCACTGTGCCGGCCGCAGCGACGGCCCCTCTGCGTGTGTTGCAGGTGGAGAGGCAGCGGCGGCTGGAAAGGATCAAGCAGAAGCAGGCCCAGCTCCAGGAGCTCATCCTGCAGGTGGGCGCCAGCAGGGCTCTGGGCAGGGCTCCATGCTGGAGAGTGGACAAGCCTGCGCGTGTATGTGCACGCGAGCAGATGTGTACTAGTGTGGGCACGTGTGTGTGAGCAGGTACATGCGAGTGAGCAGGCCTCTTGTGGGAGCTGGCACGTGCAAGCCTGTGAGGGAACCCGAGTGGGCGTGAGCGGGGGTGTGAGTGAGCGTGTGCGAACATAAGCAGGTCAGTGCAAGCTGAGCGGCGGTGTGCGAGTGAATGAGCAGTGCGAGCGCGTGTGCAAACAGGCAGCCCCGTGTGCATGGGGATGAGCGCGTGCCAGCGCGTGCGGAGTCGGCGGGCCTGATGTGAGCATGGGGCCTGGGAGCCCGCTCTCCCACCCGGAGGGAGGAGGAGGTGGGGCCACCACCGCAGGCCTCATGTCCTGCCCTGGTCACCCCGTGCTTCCCACAGCCCCCGGCCTGCCTGGAGTGCCTCCAGTGTGGCACTGGGCCCTTCTCGGGGCTGAAGGGGCCCAGGGCCAGGTGCCCTGTGGTGTGCTGCCTGGGGAGTCTTGCTCCCAGTGTCAGTCCTTGCTCATGGGTCTTTGTCCCCGGTGGAGTGTGGGGGCCGGGGGTCCTCCCAGGGCCCACGTCCTCGCCTCCTGCCCTTCCTCCCATGCCCGGGGAGGGTGGCTGCTGCTGGGGGAGAGGCTCGGGTGCTGGTGGCAACTGCAGGTTGGCCATCCCCTCGTTCCAGCAAATCGCCTTCAAGAACTTGGTGCAGAGAAACCGGCAGGCAGAGCAGCAGGCCCGCCGGCCACCCCCGTCCAACTCCGTCATCCACCTGCCCTTCATCATCGTCAGCACCAGCAGAAAGACTGTCATCGACTGCAGCATCTCCAACGACAAGTGTGTCATGGGCACATGGGCGCGTTCTGGGGCTTGTTTGTGGCATGGCATGGCAGGGCAGCAGCGTTGCTGACCCCTGCAGTGGCCACAAGCCAGGCCCGCTGCCCTTGCGGGTGTGAGGTTTCCTGGCACATGCCTGCCTGGGGTGTGACGCTGTGCGCCTTCCCTAGCAGCTGTCCTTGAGGCTCTGGGAGGGCACAGCTGGGGAGGGACCTCGCCTGGGGCTGGCTTTGTGACCACACCTGTCCTGCAGATTTGAGTACCTGTTCAACTTCGATAACACGTTTGAGATCCATGATGACATCGAGGTGCTGAAGCGCATGGGCATGGCCTGTGGCCTGGAGTCCGGCAGCTGCTCTGCTGAGGACCTCAAGATGGCACGGAGCCTGGTGCCCAAAGCTCTGGAGCCGTACGTGACAGGTCAGTCTTGCCCTGATGACCAAGAGTGTCCCTGGATCGCCCGAGCTTAGGCCACTGGACCTGGGAGCTTGAGTCTGAGAGTGGCTTGCGTGGTCGATGTGATGAAGGTGTGAGGAACAGTCAGGGTTCGTCTTCGGGGCTGGAGCCAGAGCGAGGAGAAGCAGGGTAGCTGGTGTGGTGGTGCCGAGGCGGTCCATAGCCCTGGCACCTGGGCGCCAGCTCAGTGTCTTGCTGGGGGAGCTGCTCCGCCAGGACGCATTGACATGGGCGGCAGCGGCCTTCGCTGGGCTGTGCTGAGGGCCGGGATCCTGGCTGAGGCTGGCTCTGCGCTAGGCACTCGGAGGAGGTGCCCGTCTTCTGTGTCCCCAGCTTGGGTCTGGGTTTGTTCCCCAGAGGGTCAGCGAGTTCTCAAACTGGGAGGTCTCCAGGCCGCGCACACGGCCCGTCCCCACACGGGGGCTCGGGTCCTGCCCACCCCGAACCTTCTCCCACCGGTCCCCAGGGAGGCTGGCTGGCCTCTTGCAAGTGTGCGTCTCTCAGCAGAGGCCACGACACGGATAGGCCTGGGCGGTGCCCTCTGTGCTGGGCCCGTGCTGAGAGGTGGGCGCCTGTGGAGGCTGGCACCGGGCGTTGGGAGGCCCCTGGCTGGGTCCCCAGGGATGCTACGCGTGCGCCTTTTCTTTCCCTTTCAGAAATGGCCCAGGGGTCCATCGGCAGCGTGTTCCTCACAGCGGCAGGCGCTGCGTCCAACGGCACGAGGCTGTCGGCCAGGTGACTGGGGGCTGGGGTCGGGGTGCCAGGCGGGTGCGCCCTTCTCCTGGAGGGAAGAGGCATATTTCCTCAGTTGGCTTCGTCCTCCTAAAAATTAGCATGCATTCCTCTTTTTCTTTTCTTTTTAAGTAGCACGAGAAGGGGTGCGGGCTGGGGACACAGCTCAGGGGCACCGCGCCTTCCTGGCAAGTGGCAGGTCCTGAGTTGGATCCTCAGTACCAAAAATAGAAGAGAAAGCGGGGAATCCACCTTAACCCCAGGAGCTGAGGACCAACCGATCTTCAGTTTTTTATTTTCTTAACACATTTGAGGCCATAGTGTATGCAAAATTTTGTTCTCTGCTCTTTTTTCACCTCATACTTTATTGTACGTATTTTGCATGTGCTGTGCAAGGACCTTCCTTTTTAGATGAGTGTATTTAACCTCACCTGGTGCCCACAGGGCACAGTGACGTCCCTGGCATTTAGTGCTTTAAGATGCAGGACTCACTGTCCAAACGGCAGCGGTTTGTTGCTTCCTGGGCTGTGCTGGCCTGTCTCCCAAGGCAGTGTTTTACCCTGAGAGTGGTAATGTGTGTGCGGCCTTTCTTGGAGTGGGGTGAATCAGTCACCATTGGCCTGTGCAGCGAGGGCGGTCTGGTGAGACCTGGCCTGGCCCAGGCTGGGGGCAGGGAACGCAGGTGGGGCGTCCTGGCGTCCTGTGCCGCGGGGTCTTTCCTGCGCACCTTGGGTGCCAGGGTGCATGTGACTGTGGGCGTCAAGCTGCACAGTGTTAGCAGAGGGCGCGGCTGAGGTGTAGTTGAGTGATTCTAGGAATTCCGCCTTTAGGTCGCGCTCTTCATTGACTAAACATTCCAGCTCCTCCGTCAGTTTTTAGGCTGGAAACAAAGCTCTTGCCGCTTCCTAAGAAAGGCAGGTTCGGTAGAGGCAGGGCGGGTGTTTCCTGAAAGCACCTTCAGGTTAGGTGCTGGGAAAATCAAAGGCTCTGCGTTGTGGTGCACGGCTCCCCTCTGCCCTGTCCTACAGGGTGGGTCTCCAGGTGCAGGCTGCTCCGGGAAGCGCGGCCTGGGGTGGGGCAGGGGCTGCTGAGGAGCGGTGAGCGCTGGGGGCGTTGGCGACAGGGACAGGGCCGTGGGGTGCGCGGTGAGGGGCTTCGGGGTGCTGCCCGTTGTGGAGACTGACCCCAGGGTCTTGTGGGTCCCGGGCGAGCGCCCACTGCCAGGCTGGCCCCATGTAGCCGTCAGCAGGCCTTGCCCCCTTCCCTGGCCCGCCGTGGGCTGGAGGAGGAGTGGCAGGAGGGCTCACCCCTTCCCGTGCGTGCTCCGGGCCCCGTGCCAGCGTGGCGTCTAGCTCCGCGGTGCAAGGGTGGCTTGGGCCGGGTGGCCGCGCTGGCTCCTCCAGTCGTCCGTCCTGGTGGGTGGGGGGTGGCGCCGCCTGAGGCCACGCCCTGCTCACCGGCCGGCCGTCCCCACCCCGCAGTGACCTGAGCAACGGAGCGGAGGGTGCGCTGGCCACCAGCTCCAGCGGGTCTCAGTACAGCGGCTCTCGCGTGGAGACGCCCGTGTCGTGCGCGGGGGAGGACGACCAGGACGAGGACGACTTCAACGAGAACGACGAGGACGACTGAGGCCGGCGCCGCCCGTTCAGCTTGAGGAATCGTCGTGAGAAAAGAGAAACTTCCAACACGGGCTCTTCTTTCTTCTTGGCCTTCCCGGGAAGGCCGCGTGAGCTGAGCGCTCAGACGCGCACCTCCGGCAAGCAAGGACTGTTCCGCAGGCTGTGGAGACGCGTGTCCGGGGCCGTGTGCTGGTGCGCAGCCGCTATTGACCTTTCGTTTTCTCCTTTTTGCTTTAGTTCAGAGTTCATTTCTGTCCCTCAGCCGTGCTTGCTGGGTTTCTGAACACATTGTACTTCATGCCAGTGGCAATAACAAAACGCCGTGCTGCCTGCGGGGGCCCAGCCTGCACGCCCTGTTTGCGGTGTGCTTAGTGGCGCCACCCGCTGGCGGACAGCGGGACTCCAGCGTGAGTCTTCCCTCTTAAATCTCACCGGACCGGAAGAGCCGAGCAGATGACAAGCTCTGCTTTTAAAATATTGAGCGCCATAAATTTTATTATGATTTTGCTTTTCCTTAAATTATGTTGATGTTGCAAGCCCACCAAACCTGCACCCTTTCTGTTGCACCAACTAATTGCGACATGCTTGTTTGTTTTTGTTTGGTAGAAGGTTACTGCCGGAAGCAGCTGTGGAATGTGTGGAAGGGTTATTGCTTATGATAAAATTTGCCTGATTTCTTACAGGCCGCGTTTGGAAACTTTTTATTATATAGTTGTTTACATACTTATAAGTCTATCATTTAAAGACATGTACCGAAACAAATGTTGTATTTGTTTCCTAAGCATCTTCATGTAATCTATTATAAAGTTGAAATTAAACATAGAGAATGTTTTAACAGTTTTTTAACTCAAAATTTGTCAATCATTTTTAATAGTTCTTTTTTTATAAAAAGAAAGGAATTTAAGGACAGGCAGTAGTCTCTTTTAAAATTTATTCACAAAAAAACGTTAACTGCACAGTTGCTGTTAGCTGCCTGTTCTGAAACAATAGTCTTTTTATTGAAACACAAATAAACTTTTCTGTAATATTTTATGGAATATAAAGAGACTTTAACTGTTTGACTTTACTTGGCACTGTTAGTTTTTATTAATAAAAGGCGCATGGGCATTTTAAACAAGCTTCATGTTTCTTTAATTCAGGATTATTGTCTCAAAATTATTCTCGCTTCTCAGACCACTTTTGTGCTGTGGTGCAGCCGGCTGCAGCACTAGTACGGGGTTGCCGGGTTCACCCTCCTCTGCCTGGATTAGCATCCCGGGCCTGCAGGGGCCTGGGCCTGGGTCCTCCTCTCTCTCAGGGGGGTTCTGGGCCTGCGCCCCTCCTGTCTAGCGTCGAGGCTCCCTTGGGGCTGGGCACAGCTGGTGTTCCCAGAAGAGCTGCAGCCTGAACACCGGGTCACTGCCGCTCCCTTCGCAGCAGGTCCTCCCTAGGCTGAGGCGGCTTCTGGGATTGCAGGTGCGGCCCCTTCTTCCCCAACAGTCCCTCACTTTCCTCTCCCCCGGGGGAGACACTGCAGGCAAGACCATGAGAGCAGCTCTGTTCAGGAATTTTGGAGCCAACTGCACACCTAGGGCAGGGACCAGAGAGACCTGCAGTTTCCCCTCAGGCTGGGCCCGGCAAGGGATGGCTCAGTGCATCCTGAAACAGCAGTGAAGAGAAAGCCCCGGAGACCCAAGGAGAGACAGGAAACCTGCTGCACATCACCATGGCAGCAGATTCAAATGCCCTGCTTTCCGAAGAAAGTCACTAGGCACACAGCAGAACAGGAGAGTGCGGCCTGATGGAAGGAAAAGCAACTCGGCAGACACTTCTGAAAGGTGCGGCAGCGGCATCCTAGCAGAGACCAAGCAGATGTCCCGCTGCTGTTCAGAGAGCAGGTGCGCAGAGGCACAGCGATGATGGGCAAAACCGGACGTCAACAGCAACAGAAAGCCTGGAGGAAGCCGGAAAAGCTGGGCTGCAGAGTGCCCTGAAGGAAGCCAGAAGTTTCCTGGAGCCAGCTGACGGCTGGTGATAGAAATGACCGAGGCTGAGGAACAGAAGGGTGGTGAACAGTGAGCAGCCCGAGGGCTTTGTGTGGGCCTCGGGCCCTGTCACTGCTCGGCCGTCCTCTCCGAGAGCCCCGGCTGACTCGCTCCTCTTGTGCTGACTGCGGTGGCAGGTCAAGGCCCAACCAAGGAGCCCGGATGTGGCTCCATGTGGGGCCCTGGGTTCGGTCCCCAGTGAGTCCGCAAGCAAAGATGCGCTGTGCTATCTCCCAGCCGCTCAGCTAACGCACTCGCTGCTGCCCTGCCGTTTGCCTGATGGCCCGGCCTGCTCTCTGCTTTCTCGGGCAGGTTTTCGGGGCGCAGGCGGAGGGACTGGCCCCAGGGAAGGGGACCTGACCAGTGCTGTGATTAACTGGTCCAAGTCCTGTCCGTGGGTGGCAGCCTGCCCCCACCCGCCTGTCCCCAAAACCTCGGAGCTCTTCGGACGGCCCCGACGCCCTGCATTGCCACCCCAGCTGTGCAGAGGAGGGCTTAAAAGAAGGCAGTGTTTGGTTTTTAGTTCATGGTTCTCCCAGGCTGGGAAAGACATGACTGTTTTACATAGAATAAGAGTAACTTTAATGCTTTGTTTTTACATCTTTAGAAGGGAGAATTCAGAATGTGCATTGTTGGAGGTCATGTTTGCTATCTGTGCTTCTACAGTTTTGTTTTATGTTGCTGTGAACGGTGGTTCATATTACTACAGTCTAGAGAAAATAGGTCACAGTGGAGAGGCAAAGTCTGGGAGACGAGTGATCGGAGGGCCTGGTTCACTGGGCAGGGGCTGCCTCGGGTGAGCGCAGCAGCCCCGCATCTTGTCCTGGCTGGGGTTCCATCCGGAGCACAGCAAAAGCACTGTAGGGCAAGCCTGAACCCCAGCCACTCGGGAGGCTACGGCGTGAGGATTGCAAGTTCAAGGCCAGCCTGGACAGCTTAGTGAGACCCTGTCTCAGAAGAAACCAAGCACAAGGAGGACTTGATAGGAACAGCTTATACAGTGGCGAGAGCCAGACCCGAGTGCTTCCTCAAGCTGCCATGCGTGCAAGGTGACAGGTAGGCCCTGGTGGGCAGGGGCCGCTGCAGGAGGGAGAGGCTGCACTCTGCAGGCTGGAGCCCCGGCCCAGCCTCTACTTCTGAATCCTGAGCTTGAACTCCACCTTCCCCTCGTAGGGGTCATGGGGGTTGTCGAAGGTGACGTGGTCGGCAAGGATCTTGCACACGATGACGACCTCCTCGTTCTGAGGCACATTGAGGAGCTTCGCTGCCACCAGGGGATTGCTGTAGTGGGGCTGAGGGAGACATGAGAACCCTGGCGTCAAATCAGCCGAACTCCCGAGGTGGGTGGCGGTCAGGAGAGGGCTTCTTCCACGTGTGCCTCGGTGAGGTCTGCAGGGCCCAGAGAGCCTTGGGGAGTCGCAGTGGCCATCCTCGCCCTGGAGGAGACGGACCCCAGTGTGCAAGGTCGGGGCACAAGGGTCAGCGTCGGCCTCTGGTGGCCGCGAGTAAAGGAGCAGTCCGGGCGATGCTGGCGAGTGTGCGGGTGGGGTGCACGAGGGTTGGCGGAGCCCTCGAGGGGAAGGGAGCTGGGGATGACATTTATCTGCCGCGTGGGATGAGCAAGTCTGGAGCATTATGAGAGCCACGGTTCGGGAAGCACTCAGGTGGTTAAGTGACTGGGACTGGCGGGCCACGTCACTTCCCGTCTGCTTTCCTTTCTGCTCAGCCTGAGGCTGTGGGCAGCTGCAGTGGGGCGGGCTGAGCAGGCCTCTTACCTGCGCTTTCTTCCCATAGTAGGGGAAGTAGTGCAGACTGAAGGTACCGTTGGGCGGGTAGTACTCCACCTGCAGGGTCCTGGCATCCCGGTGGGGCTCATCCTGGACAGGAGAAGCCATAGCTGAGCCTGGGGTCAGGTACACGTGGGCTGGTGTGTGTGAGTGTGCACATGCAGTGAGCCTCGTGCAGGGCCTCCGCTGTGGCTCTGGGGACAAACCTGATATTCAGCTGCATCCCCAGTCCTTTTTATGTTTTGTTTTGAGGCAGGGTCTCAGTTCCCCAGGCTGGCCTCAAACTTGGAATCGTCCTGCCTAGGGTCATGGGCACATGTCACCGTGCCCAGGGCACCCTACAGTCGGCCTTCAGAACCATCACTGAGAGCAGAGCTGGGTGGGAGCTGTCACTGTGCACAACCAGGGCCTTTACACCGTGCTTCCCACCAGGAGCCCCACAAGCAAAGCGCGCCAGGGCTGAGCCTCCCCCAACAGCAGCAAGACAGAGCCGCCCGCACGCTCAGCTGCCAACCGACAGTGCAGCTGTCTGGGATCAGCACAAACATGATTCCAGTCGGAGCTGGAATTCCCACAGGGAGCTTGAGCTCATCGAAGAACGGTAGGATGCTTTGGCCTCTGTAAGGTGTCCGGTCAGCCTACATGTGTGGCCAAAATAACTGGAGAAGGGAAGAACCAAACACCAAAACCCAGAGGGAACTGAGGCTCCTAGGGGAGCCATGTGTCCACAGACCCACGTGGGAACCAGGGCTTGGGGTCCAACACAAGTGAGAACCAGCTTAGCTTTTAAATGTCTTACTTGAAAAGTAGTTTTTTTCTTTGCTAAAAATCCCGGTCTTTATGCAAGGACACCAGCCCTCCCAGCCCGTCACTAACCCAGGCCAAACGCCTGCTGCTGCTGGTCATCTGGGCGTTTGTGGGTAAGTGGTAGACAGGGCAGAGCGCTGTGGTGCAAACAGGGTGCTTTGCCCAAGCTGCTGCCGAGCGTTCTGAAGTCGGTGGTGCCCTCCGAAGTAGGACCATGCCAGAGCATGTTCCTTTCCGGCCTGGCCTGCCCACTGGGCTCCAGACAGTGCCTGTCCCCGTGTGCCCGACTGACACGTGACATCGCGGTGTCCCTGAGAGCTGGTCAGTTCGTTCCCACGAGCCCCTAAAGCCTGGAGATCTAGGTCGCCCAGAAGCCCTGGCCGGGGGTGGCAGTCTCCGGAGTCTACTCACCAGGAAGGCGCAGTCCACGCGAGGCGCCGTGCTGTTGCTGGGGAGGAACTGGACAATCTGGAAGGAAAGGCGCTGGCGTCCCGTCCTGAGCTCTGAGCTGCTGAGGCCCTGCCGGAGCCCTGCCCACAGCCCTGCACCTGCAGCCTCTGGCAGGACCCTGGCCAGCCACGGTGGGGACAGTGCATGAGCATGTGGCCTCTCCGAGGGGTGAGCACGAGTACCGCGGCCTCTGGAGCCCCCTGCCCTCCGTCTCTGGAGCGGCGACCCTGGGCCCCCTGCCTGGGCAGCTTCTGTCTCGGGCCTTGGCTGGGACAGCACCCCTGCCCTGTGCCCACCAGGTGGACAGTACTATGCCCTTTCTGCTGACACACATGATTCTTCTGACATGGCCTTGGGCACCACTAAAGCCCTGGGGACCCCCACAGTGCCCTCCAGGGCTGGGACATTGGCCATCAGGCCTCTCTGACCTAGGCAGAAACACCACTGTGGGAGGCTCCCTGGCACTGCCAGCCCCTAGTCCCCCATGGGGGCCAGCGGGCACTCATCTGCTTGGGACCCACGTGTGATGGGCACATGCCGAGCTAGTGTGCAGAGAGACACGGGGCAGATTCCGGGGAGACCTCACACTCACCCTGTTCATTTTGATGATAAAGCATGGCTTCCCCTCCTCAAAGCCAAAGTTGGGGTCTGCCAGGCCCGAACAGTTTTGCAGCATGTCCACCGTGAACTTGCAGGAGAACTTGGTATGGTTTGGGGCCCCGAAGCTCTCCTGGAAGAAGTACTTCTCGGAGGAGCAGTTGATGCTGCCCCTCTGGGACGCAGGGGTGTAGCCTGTGGGGACACACAGTGCTGCTCTCCACCCTACCCCACCCAGCACACTTTCCGGGAGACCTGAGCCCCAAGCTACAGCCAGCTCAGCCTACCTGCCAGGAAGCTGTGGAGTGTGTGCACCAGGCCCACCCAGGAGCTGTTGTCGGAGACGTTGTAGGAAATGTCCAGGCCTCTGTCCCCATACACGTCAGGCCGCAGGGTCACCCCTGGGGAGACGGCGCCATCTGACTGCTTTCTGCAGCCTCATGTGTGCCCACCCAGCCATGTGGGGAATCTCAGGCAGAATCCCTGGGGCCCTGGCTGAGGTGAGGCCCGGTCCTTGGGCCCCCTTCATGGAGGATGCCAGGCCAGGCTGCCCCTGGCCGAGGAAGCGTGGTGGACATGTGGCCCCAGGGCCCCTGGCCAGCAGCCAGGATGAAGCATAGTGGGTGTGAGGCCCGGGCCTGTCCGCAAGAGGCATATGCTCTACAGGGACAGATCTCAAGCCTGGTTGAGCCTGGAGCAGGGTGTCTGGTGTCCTGTGACTGTCAAAGGTGACAGCTTGAGTCTGCAGCTGGGCCTCTGAGTGAAACCATCTGAACATACATTAAAACATCTCCCCTAGCTTTGCTTATGTACAAAAGGAGTCCATGTTTGTTGTAAAAATAATACCCAGTGAGCAGGAGAGCAGGGAGTATGGCCTCGGGTGGTGTGGTCCCCCTGCTGTGCTGCGGGGAGCACCACCCGCCGCACTTGCCTCCCCTCCAGCTCTCTCAGTCCACAGACACTTCATAGACCTCCGAGTGGAAGATCTGCTCCGGGTTCAGCCTGTCCCCTGCAGGAGGCTGCTTTGTAAGGTGGATGTTGGGAAAGTAACAGCCGTAGTCAGTGTGGCCCTGGTGGCACACGCCCATGCACCCAGCACCCTGTAGGCCCAAGGCAGGAGAATCGGAAACTTGAGCCCAGCCTGGGCAGCACAGTGGTGACTTCACAAGACTTTGTCTCAAACTAAAAATTTTTTAAAAGGGCTGAGGATGTACCACAGGGTGAGAGCCCTGGGTTCAATCTCCAGCAATGCAGAAACAAAACAAAACAAAACAAAACAAAAACATACAAACAAAGCTGGGGAAAGGCTTTGACCCTGGTTTCCTGGCCACCGGGCAGCAGGACCCTGTCTCTCCTCTCCTTGTCCCCAGCAGCTCAGGGTGGCCGCCGGCTGTCCCACCCCAGCCCTGCCTCCTGCCTGCACGAAGTGTCCTGTGTTTACAGCTACACATATGAATGAGCAGATCCAAGGCATCTTGTCCCTGCCACAAAGGCCTCCTCTTCTAGTTATCTGCACCTGAAGTCAGACCACGAGCCAGGGTGTCTTCCTCATCAGATGAGGCTGTGAGGCCTCCCTGCCTGGGCCGGTGGCAGATGTGTGCCCAGCCGGGAACATGGCTGGGATTCAGGCCTCCCGGCGCCTACCTGGCGACTTCAGCTGGTCCTGGTAGTCAGGAGTGTATGGGTCGATGGTCTGCATCAGCACGTAGATGCACAGTGCGAAGAGCCCGGTCATCACCACGTAGAAGGCCACGTAGTAGAGGCTGATCCACACTGCGGGGAGAGACATAGTCAGAAGGCCACGTGTCGGTCGGGGCAGCATTCACAGCGCAGGCCTCAACTCAAATCGACCTCTCCACTCCACTCCCCACAGACCTCTCCTTAGTCCATGCACTCTATGCCCCACAGGCCTCTCCACTCACGAGGCTGCTCACCAGACTCCTCTGCTCCCCACAGACCCTCCACTCAGCAGACCCCCTGGGCACAACCCCCAGCTCCCCTCAGATCCTCCGTCCTCCGCTGTCACTCGCCTGTGCAGTCTTACCACGCAACCTGCCGAGCCGGCATCTGGAACTCCCTCATCTGGGTGAGATGCGCCTGTGTTGCCCCTTGCTGTCCCCTCCCCCGATGCTGTCCCTGTCCCTCCTGACCCTGCAGGTGATCTTCCTGTCCCTACCTGATTTAGGAGACAGGGTGGGGCCAAGCCGGTGGGGAGATGAGCGGGACCTGTCAGTCAGTCCTAAGATCCCAGGGCAGCCCTGTATGTAGGGTTTCTTGGAGCTCCCGAGTTTCTCCTATACTCATTCACCCCACACTTCTCAAATAGACTTTTGGCACCGTTATTGGCTTGTCTCATCCAGTTCTTTGCTAGAGGCAAGAAGGAGCTGGAATACTTTTGACTGGTGGGCCATTTCTAAAGAAACCACCCTGTAACAAAGCTGCTTTGCAAATAAAGCCACAGCAAGGGAGCGGCCCTGGGTGTGGCGCCCTCAGCCAAGCCATTTTACCTGACTGCGAGGCACTTGGCTGGACCGGTCATTGTCACCCCAACCAACACCCACCAACCATCGGCTCGTGCTCTGCAACCCGAGATGAGAGCAACTGTTCCCCCATGCCACAGGAAGGGACTGAGGGAGAGGGGAAGTACTGCCCATGGTGACCCCCATACTTGGTGCCGACGGCACAGCGCTCCTCAGTCCTGCAGGGACAGGGACACGGGCAGTGAGGGCACAGGGATGGATGGGTCCAGCAGCCCCAGGCCTGGAAGCCGACATGGGAGGGCAGTGGCTGCACCCAGGTGTGTGCGGCTCTGTCCTGTTTGTTCCTCCAGAGTCAGAACCAAGCACAAACCCCGCTCTTCCCTCTGATGCAGCCCTGGACACAGACAGCCTGGGGACCCTGTCTTTCTGTTTCCAAACAACTTGATCAAAGCAGATATTTTGGGGTGCTGAGGGCCAGCTCTGGACTTGTGCATGTGGGCAGGTGTGTGAGGTGCACCCTCCAGGACAGCACCTTGCTGTGTGCCCTGTGACTCGGTGGAGGTCCCTTTAGTGAGTCATCGTCCGGTGCCCCATCATGCAGGGCAGGAGGTGGGGGTCACAGGCTGGAGCTGATGACCTTGGGGCTGCCACTGCATCCCTGCTGGCGCCACTCTGTGGCCAGGATCCCTGGGGAGCCAGGAAGAGGGTCTCTGTGCCTTCCCCCAGGTCCAAGGCCAGCTGTCTCAGCAGGTGAGGGCCTGGCTCCCCGCCAGGCGTCTGTGGGTGGCGTGGGCCCACCACGCGGTGTCCGTGCGCCCATCACCAGCTGGGCGAGGCCCCTGGCGCTGATGAGGCAAGGTCCCCTTAGCTGCCGGCTGGGCCTGGTGCTCTGCGTGCGCTGCCACAGTGCCTTGGCTCCTCACCCCACTTCTCTGATGGGGAAACCAAGGTTCAGAGGGTGCAGCCTCCCCTGCTGAGTGGAGATGCATGGAGGGTGGCAGGGTGGGCACATGGAGTCGGCCTGGGTCTGGCAGCCTCGCTGCCACTGCGGGTCACTCAGCCCCTGGCTGGCGGTAAGAAGCGGCACAGAGAGTCTGTGCAGAGCAGGGGTTCATGAGCCAGACTGGGAGAGGATAGGTCTCCCTGTGGTCCCTGAGCACTGGCCCCCAGGATAACTTACCCTGCCCCTTTGCTTGTGTCAGCTCACTGGGCCGGTTTCCTTGGCCGTGAGACTCAGCCCCAGGCCCCAAGCCTACATCCACATTTTGGGCCTGGGGCCTTCCCAGAAAGTTCTGAGGGGCCTAGTGGCCAGCAGGGCCACTCCCAGGAGCCTCAGCAGCCACCCACCTGATGGATCTGAGGGGACAGTGGCATCTGCACCGCAACTTCTGCCCAGGCCCCCTCTGCTCTCCTCCCAGCCCTATGGCCTGAGCCCTGCCCGGGCTCCATTGGCCATGTTTGTTTTCTGCCCTAGGGCTTGCTGTGCTCTGTGTAGGTCACCACAGAGAGGCAGGGTATTCGAGAACACAAGAGAACACAGGCCTCGGAGAGGCTGCACTGTGTCCCTTTAGGTCAGACAACTCACACACCATCAGCATCATGGGCACCTTTGTGGCCGAGCTGGGGGCTGGGTCACCGAGGAGAGCCCCCTCAGGCCGCTGCATCCCTGCAGATCCACACTGGTCCTCCTTATCCCCTCAGCAGGGCAGTCAGGGAGCTTGGGCCCGAGTCGGCACCCCATGGGCTGCCGGGAGCCAGGGAAGAGGGTGGGCCAGGACCATCTGTGGTGGGACACACCATCCCCTGTCTCCCCAGACAGGCAGCCCCGCAGAGGCCCTGGGACCTATGAGGCGCTCCTGGCCAGGGCCCGAGGGGACTGTGGGGGATTCACTTGTTCTGGGCTTATTGTGCAATTTGTTTGTGGAGGGCTTGCCCTGCAGGGCCGCCTCTTGTCAGCGAGGACATTTCTGCTGAAAGGGGCCCAGGCAGCTGCCAGCAGTCGGGAGGGAGGGGACTGGGTAGCCAGCAGCCCTGCCAGGCAGTGTCCTGCACCGAGAGGGAGTGGGTGCCGAGGTGCAGCCTGCATGGTGAGGGGCACCACAGTGTGGCCTGCATGCTGGGTCCCAGAGACTTGTTCCTCCATGACCAGCTCCGTGTGCCTTGCATTATCTAACCAGGGAGCCACCGTCACGGCTTTTAAAATTCTTTAGACTTAGTCTGAGAATCCTGGATTTTAAAATGCTGTTCTCAAGCACACTGTGGAAATCCAGGGCCACACGGGTGCTCCCGCCTGCAGGCTCAGCTGGGGATCGGGCTGCCTAAGCTGTCCCCACACAATGTCCTGCAAGGCCCGTCCTGCCCTCCACTCCTGTCCTGCCCCACCTGGGAAGGGCTGCTCTCCCGCACCTACCCCAGCGGGCCGGGGTTCGGCCCAGCATCTGCCCGGTGTCCGGGTTCCAGCAGTAGTGCTGGAACTCCTCCATCCTCTGACTGCAGGACTTCTTCTCCTGCAGAGCCGCCATGTCCCCGTTGGAAGGTCCCCTCCTGCTCCTGGCCGGCAGAGAGGTGCGCCCTCCCTCGGTCTTATAGTCTCCTAGGAGGCGGTCACAGGCACCTGAGGGGCTATCAGCTCTGCCATCGTCTCCAAACATAGGAGGGGCCACGGCCCTGCTGCTCCACAGTCCCTGCTATCAGGCCCTCCACCGACGTCCTGGTGCTGGGCAGCCCGGCATGCCCTTGGGGTGTCCTCAGCTGGTGACTCTGCCACTTGCCTCCATCAGGAGGTGAAATACAAACACGGGTCAGAAGTGGGCAACAGGCCAGGCCAGACCTGCCGCTCGCCCTTGAGCTTCTGCAGAGGGCCGTGCAGCCCTTGATCTCGGATGTTTGCCCCAGGGATGGCAGGTGGAGTGGTGTCACAGTGGGGAAAGACCAGCCTGTGCATGAGGATGATGGCTTCTTGCTCCCTGCTGGGGTGGGATAGGGCCCCGTGGGCTTCTGTGTTTCTGGAGGAGCCCAGCCACGAGGTGGCAGCTGCCTGGCATGGGTGCGCTCTATCCTGGCATCTTCAGGTGCATTTCCATGAGGCCTGTGCCCTCCTGCTCCCAGGGCTGTAAGGAGTGTCCGTGGGAGGCGTGTGTGGGCAGCACATGGGCAGCACACCCCGAACACTGCCCTGTCCCTCTGCCTGCAGCCTGAGCTCCCAGTGTGCAGCCAGCTCCAGGACCCAGAGGTTTCATGCAGTGGCACAGGTCTGCAGTGTTCCCTCTGCAGGGAGTGGGGTACAGAGACCAGGTGGGGACGGGCTCACTGGGCTCAACTCTGACTGGAACCCAGGTGCTTATACCCGGGACATTGCATGTGGAATCACATCTACGAGTTCATTCACTGTCATAGCCAGGCTTTCCCCTCGGAGACCCACGTAGCCACGGGGTTTCTTTGGGAAGAATGAGGAAGACTTCTGTAGCCATTACTTGGCCTTTTTTCTTTGGGGTACTTCAGAGTTTGCCTGTAAAACAAGCACCCTGAAATTCAGGCCATTTTAGCTGGGACTCTTTCTCAACAGCATCCATTTCTGAGCTTAAGCACGGAGGGTTATCTAGGCTCAGAGGTGCTGGAGGCTGTCGTCACCCTGTTCAAGCCCTGAGCCCGGGACCCCAGAAGCAGGAATCTGAATGGGCTTGTGTCTGCAGCCATCGAGTTTGCGAAGGACAGAAATGCTCTTGAGCGGATATGGGCTCTTCCCGGATGTCTTTGAACTCCTGTCCTGATGCAGTCTGAGTTCCAGGAGCATGCTGCGCCCTGGCTGCACATGTGTGTGGACATGCTCTGTCTGCACATGCTATGCCCTGTGCCTGTGGGAGGGGCGGTGACCTGGCCAGAGGGCAGTTTCCCCAGAGACCAGGAGGACACGGGGCCAGGTAGCCCCCCAGCTGCCGACAAAGGACCTTCAGCCCCAGCCTCCAGCACCTGTGTGGCACTCCTCCTCCTGGCCTGGGTGGCATCAGGCTGGCCCAGTGGACACGGGATGGTGGGCACCACCCAGAACTGCATGGAGCCAGCCTTCCTGGCAGCGATGCGGAGCCCTCAATCCCCAGGTGGAGCTGGAGAAGACCAGACAGAGAAGTGAGGAGAAATGCCCATGTTGCTGCTGATTTTTGGTCTTCACATGGAGAAGTAGGAGGACCATCAGTGTGTGCCAACGTCAAAGTACAGGTATCCAATTACTTGGCTGAGATGTAAGGCAGCCATGATCACAGTGCTTCAAGAGTAATGGCAAACATGCTTAAAGCAAATAAAAAGAAACTCAGCAAAGAAATAGTTTAGAGAAAGAAATAGAAGCTACAAAGAACAAAATGGAAAATTTTGATTTGAAAAATGTAATGATCAAAACAAAAAAGCCTAAAGAATGGGCTTGGCAGGATACAGGGGACAGAGGGATCTGACAGGAAGACCTGGCAGTGGAGAACACACTGAAGATGCTTGTGGCTGTGGGCCCACGTGTGGGGCAAAGGCTGACACCAGTGTTGGCAAAGCCCAGAGGGAGGCAGGAGCCCACTGCTACAAAATGCCCAGCTGAGAGCACCTCAAGATTGGCAAAGACATAGACTTATAGATCCAAGAAGCAGAACAAATCCAAGCAGGATGCACCTGCAATCCATCCCAAACACACTGACATCAAATATCTGAAAACCAGATAGGAAAAAAACCTTAAAAGCAGCCAAAGAAAAATCATTTGAATGACCACAAAGTTCTCATCAGATAACGCAGAGACCAGAAGAAAACTGCACAGTAATTTTGTTTTATTTTTATTTTGAGATGAGGTCTTCCTATGTAGTTCAGCCTGGCCTTGAGCTCACTACTGAACACAAAGTGATCCTCCTGTCTCAGCCTCCAGAGCGCTGGGATTACAGGAGTGCACCACCATGTCTGGCTGTACAATACTTTTAAAGAAAATAGCTGTCAAGCCACAATCCTATACCTAGGAAATATCCTCAGAAATGAAGGGGGAATCCAGACATTTTCAAATGAAGGAAAAGTAAAAACAAACAAACAAAAGTTTTGCCAGATGATTTACTGTAACAGAATGACTAAGGGAAGCTCAAAACACAAGGAAAATGAAGAAAGACAGAATACTGGAAAGAGGAAATAATGAGCAAAACTATGATGATTAATCAACTTGCACTTTCTTCTTGGCTTTTAAATTATGTTCAATGAGTAAAGCAACAGTGCCAGCACTGCCTGAGATTGCTCTATTTGTATGTAAAAGAATCAATTAAAACAGTTACCCACACCCCCATTATGACCCACTTAAGCCATAATGCAGTTTGTTAAACGAATTGGTCAAAAATGTGGAATTGTATAGAGTCTGTACATCACAATACTCAGAACAAAGAGATGGTCAAAGGAAACTCCTACGTGACAGGACGACTTCACTTTATCTGTGTAACTCTTACACGCAGTGCTGGAACGTGTAACAGAGCATAAGCTACAGTGCTGTACTGCCCAGTACAACTGCAGAAATTACAGGGCTGTGCTGCAGAACGTGGCACCATGAGGCCACGCTGCCACTCGGGTTCCTGCATCATAGATTCGAATCCACATTCTAAGTCCAAGCCATGGGTGCTAAGTCTGAACAGCGTGCCTCGCTTCGGTCATAAATCCAAATAGCAGTTAAGCAGGTAGGTCATTCAAAAAGAAACATCTGTATTATTATAAACAGGAGGGAAAATGAGGTAAGTTTTATATCCTTGACTTAAATAAAATGGTAGCACCAAAGAATGTGGTAAGTTATGTATATAATGCAGTGCCTCTACCAACCAATAAACAGCTACATGAAGAGAGACACTTAAAAATACCACAGATAAATAAAAATTGAATTCTAAAAAAATGCTCAAGTATCCCACAGGAAAACAGGAAGAAAAAATCAGAGAAACCCAAAGCAGAATAAATGAAACAGCTGGTGTGGTCCCTCACATACCAAGAATTGCACTACTGTGAGGGGTCTTAGTGTATCAGTTAAAAGCAGAGGATTTAGTATCAGGGTGATGCTTGCTTCCAGGAATGATTTGGGAGTATTGCTTCTCTTCCTATTTCATTAAAGAGTTTGAGGAGAACTGGCAATAAATCTTCTCTAAATTTTTTGTAGAATTCAGCAGTAAACCATCAGAACTTTGACTTTTCTTTGTTGGTAGGTTTTTAATTAAATTTCAAGTTCAACGGCTGATATTGGGTTATTTAGAATTTTAGTATCTTCTTGTTTGAGCTTTGGTAATTCATATGTATCTAGGAGTCTGTCCATTTCTTCTGTTTTCCACCTTCATTAGAGTATAAGTTTTCAAAGCAGGTATTGATGATCTGGATTTCCACAGGATCCTGTGATTTTATCCTTTTCATTCCTTATTGTGTGAATTTGGGTCTTTCCCTTCCTTTTTTTTTTATAAGGTTGGCTAAGGGTTTATCTATTTTATTTAATCTCTCAAAGAACCAACTCTCTGATTCATTGATTCTTTGTATTGTTTCCTTAGTCTCAATTGCATTAATTTCTCCTCTGATCCTTATAATGTCCTCCTCATATGAGCTTTAGGCTTGACTTTTTCTTCTTTTTCTAGACGCTTGAGGTTCAACATTAGGTTATTTATTTGAGCTCATTCTGTTTTCTGATGTGAGAATTCACTGCTATAAATTTCCCTCTTAGGACTGCTTTCATTGCATTCCATGTACACTTAAATGAAATAGACCAGATGTACATGTGTAAATACTGCATTGTCTGTCTGATGTAAGAAACTGAAAATGTAAATAGGGACCAAAATGCATAATAGACAATGTGAAATAAGCAAAAATCATTCCATAGGAAGGGGAATTAAAGAGGGGGACGGGAGGGAGGGAGGAAGAAAAAAGAAAAAATCTAGAAAATAAGGAAAACATGGAAACAGGGCTTTTGTAAATAAGGAAGAGGAAGAGAGATTGAGGGGCGGGGAATGGGGAAAAGAGGAATCCAGATACATCACGTAAAGGTACAAATTCCCTATGATGAATGGGATCATTACGTAACCCTAAATTGTACCAATAAAATTAAAAATGATTTTAAAAAGCAGAGGTTGGCAGAGTGGGTTTAAAAATGTGAGGCAGCTGTATATCACCTACAGGAGGCTCACTTAAGCATGATGTGCAGGAGCTGAATGGAGCCGACGTGCCATGCCAGTGAAACAGCGGCTATGTGAACATTGCGCACAGCGGACTTCAGCACCAGAGAGTTTCCAGCACCCAAGAGTGTCCTCATACAGTGAGAAAAGAGAAGACAGAGCAGTCCTAGAAGAGCAGAAATGCCGAATGTGCGGCATTCTGGTGGAACTGGACAGGGAAACAGAGGAGAGCACAATCAGAGCCGGGGCCTTCGGAGCGCTGCTTTTGTTACACTCAATTGTGAAAGATTATGGAGAAGTGCCACCGTTCTGAGCCAAATTTGAGTCCTTTTTTTTGCCAGCAGTGGAAAGTGGCTCAAAAGCTCTTGACAATGAACAGCAGCTTGCGGGTTTCTTTTAAGTGGCTCTTTTAGTTGGGCAGGGCTCAGGGAGAAGGGGGCGCAAGTGGAATTTTACAGAAGCAGAACTGCGCTAAGTTAGTGGAGGTCAAGGGAAGTTTCACACAGTTTAGTTGAAACACAATATCACAAAGGTGCGGAGTGTTCTGCTCACAAGGTTGTAAAGATAACATAGATTTGCAGACTGCTCTACCAAATGGGAAGGTCACAAGGGCAACATATAATTGCAGACTGCTCTACCAAATGGGACACAGTGGCATCAACCGAGGAAACTCCCAAGGGAGGAGGGGGAGGCGACCACCCAGAATCAGTCAACTTTACACGAAAGGGAGGGGGACGGTGATGAGGCTCAAAATGGAGTCAGGTTGGCTGTCACACCAGGTGATAAGACAGCTGAACAGATCTCAGGACAGATGGAAGCTTCAGCCCCCTCAGCCGGTGGGGTGTCCTGTGCAGGGTGTCCATGAAGCACGACACGGGATGCCGTTTAAGAGTGTGGAACAGGTACCACCAGGGTACGTCCTGGACCATGGGACAAGTCTCAGCTCATTTAAAAGCATTTAAATCCTACAGCGAGAGTCCTCCAACCACAGTGGGATCAAAGTAGAAATTAATAACAGAAGGCAGCAGAAAAGCCTCCGAACATGTAAAAACTACAGTGCGGGCCGGGGATTTAGCTCAGTGGTTCTGCTACCTGCCTAGCAAGCACAATGTCTGGAGCTCTATCCCTGGTACCAAAACAAACAAGCAAACAAAGAAAACTACAGTGCACTCCTGATAATTGAGTCGAAGAGGAAGTCTAGGGGGAAACTTTAATATGTACGTAGAACAGAGAGAAGACACAAGTGCAGCCTACTGAGATCTGTGGGGCGCAGTTATGGCAGCATTAAGAGGAAATGTTACAGCACTAAATGTGTGCGTTAGAAAAGAGGCAAAGCTTCCACCTTGTAGGCCCTGAAAAACAAAGAACAGAAACAAACAAAAATAAGCAAGCAGAAAGAGGAAACAGAAGATGAGAAGAGAAACCAGTGAATGTGCAAACAGAAAAGCAGTGGAGAGAATCATTGAACAAAAGGTCAATCCCTGGAGAAGATCAGCCAGCTGGCAAACTGGGGAGAGAGGACTCTCGTCGCTGAACCAGGGGTGTGGCAAGGTTGTCATCAGCGGCCCATAGCGCCAGACGTCAGGACCCAGACATCTCAGAGGAAATGGATCACTTCCCTAGAACACAGCGTGCCCACTTCAAACAGACCATTGAGCAGACATATACTGTTAAGGAAACTGAATTCACAGTTTCAAAATCTCCCTACAAAAAAGCATCCAGTCCCAGATGTTTTTGCAGGAGAGTTCTACCGAATATTTAAGGAAGAATTAGCACTGTTTAAAAAACCATATCTTTTGGAATGTATAAGACCAGGGAACATTCCCCAACCGATTCTATGAGGGCAGTGTTACCCTAATACCAAAACCAGGTAAATCAGCACAAGAAAGAAAAACACAGACCAACATCTCTTACGAATGTAGGCATAAAAATCCTTTAAAAATTGGTAACGGAATCCAAGTGTGGGAGAAACACAGTTCATGACCACACGGGATGCAAAGCTCGTCTAATACTAAGATCAACCAGTGCCGTACATGAACAGAATAAAGGAAAATCACACGACTGGAGGAGAAAGAGCCTTGACCCACTCAGCATCACTTACTGTGGAAACTCTCAGCAAGTGAGGGATGGGAAGCTTCCTCACTGTGGCTCAGCCTGCATGGAACCTGGTGCCTCTGGGCAGCAAGAGGCTAGGTGCTCACCCCGGTGGGCCAGGCCGGGCCTGCTCTCCTCGCCCCGATCCCTGGTGCATCAGCCTCTCCGGTGAGAAGGCAGCGTTCAGCCCAGAAAGGAAGAAGTGGAGCCATGCTTACTTCAGGGAACAGGGTGCCGTACGTGGACAACCCCAGGAAGACTTTCAGGAATGAGAGGGCAGCCAGGTTACCAGGCACAGATAGATGTCCAAAACTTACCGTGCTTCTGCACACTGGCAATGGACATGTGGATACCAGCATTTAGAATGCAGTGTCGTGTAGTTGCCCCAAACAAGAAGGAGCACTTATGCATTCATCTAACACAACAGGTGTGTGGCTTGTGGACCGAAGCCTGCATGGAGAGCTGGCAGGAAAGGGTTTGCAGGCTGGGCTCATGCTTAACACAAACGCTTAACACAATTCCCTTGGTGGAGAAGATTTATAGAGACGTCAAAGAAACCAGACAGATGTTTTCTTCTTATTGTGATTCTAGCTGTGTGTGTGTGTGTATAGTACTAGGGATTGAGTCCACAGCCTTTGGACTGAGCTATATCCCCAGCCCTTTGTTAAAGTTTACATTTGAGGCAGGGTCTTGGTACGTTGCTCATGCTGGCTCCAACTTGTGAGCTTCCTGTCTCAGCCTCCCAGAGTGCTGGGAATATAGGCATGTGCCACTGTGCCCAGCAGAATATAGGGTTTTTAAAAGAACTTTTATAAAAAATATTTTTGAAAAACAAGAATAAAGTAGGAGGACCATGTTTACCCCATTTGAAAGCTTGTGATACAGCCGCAGTGATCAGCAGGCTGTGGTACGGCCAGAGGGAGACATAGAGACTGAGGGGCAGAAGAGAAAACCCAGAAACAGACCCAAATGTGCCCCAGGGGTCTCCGACCTTGGTGAAGGACAAGTTCAGAGAAGCAGCAGCAGCCCTCTCAGCAGACAGCGCTAAGGCAATTGAATATTCGTTGTTAAAAACAAACAAACCAGTCGGTCAATCTACAAGTCTCACCCTTTATACAAAAATTAACTCAGAGCGGCTCGTGAACTTCAGTGCAAGCCGGAACAGGGGAAAACGTTTAGGAAGACGTGGCCAGGCAGGGTGGGCACCGAGGCTCAGACTGGGAAGCTCAGAGAGGGCTGAGGGGACCCGCACCACCCAGTGGACCTTTGGAACCATGTCTGTGACAGACCCAGGACCCAGGGTGCAGGACTCTCCAAAGTCAACGGCCAAAAGCAAACACTGGGTAGAACAGTCAGGAGACGTAAGGAGTCGTCTGGGGAAAGAAAATCTAAAGCCACAGGGGTGGCGCAGTGCCTGTCACAGGGCTGAGGTAAGGACAGGGGCAGACACCCGTGCCAGGGAGGTGTGGGCGAGCTAGGTCTCTCCTGCACTTCGGCTGGGCTGGTGGGGATGCAAAATGGGGTGCAGGCCCTTGGAGGACAGCTTGCAGTTTCTTTTAAGGTAACCTTGCAAATACCAGGTGAGCTGGCTGGAATTTGTCCCAGAGAAGTGGAAATTTGTATTCACACAGAAACCTGCTTGGATGATTACTCAGCTTCGTTCCTGAGAGCTAAACACCGGAGAGCCCGGAGGTCCTGAGAGAGCGGCTGAGATCCGTGGTGACCAGCAGAGCGCGCCGCTCAGCCAGGAGAAGGGGAACCAGCCGGCTCCTCTGTGGGTGGAGTGGAGAAGCTGCTCCCAAGGGCAGTGCAGCGTGGGGTCCACTCACACAGCCCCCAGCCCTGGCCAGTGCGGCAGGGGGCAGGTTGCGGTCTCCATGGGGGAGAAGGGTGTGGTGCGCAGGGTGGCACGAGGGTCCTGAAGGACTGAGGCCCTGTGTCTGTCGGTGTTGGCCTCAGACCTGCTGCAATGTTGAGCTAAACTTGGGGAGCTGATACCACGGGGTCCTCTCCGCTGTTCCTCACAACTGCATGTGGATCTGCAGTTACCACAAAATAAACATTTCATGTAGAGTTTGGAGGCCCAAATGCCTGGCCTGTCGTGTCTGTGAGTCCTGGGTAGAGGACTCCTCTGGCCCAGTGACCCTAAGGTGCCTGGTGCAGGGACATCTCTCACGGGGGTCCCGCCAGGATCCCCCAGGGTCCTAAGCAGCAGCCCCCTCAGTGCCCCGCAGGCCTTGGGTGGAACCTGAGTTTCAGCAAGGTCCAAGGCGCAGGGCACACTGGGAAGCACGGCGACTCTGCCCCACAGCACTGTCCCCCGGCGTGGAGAGAGCCGATGTCCCCAACCCTGAGGGCAGGCAGAGGTGCCGTGGCTGTGCAAGGTCACCAGCTGCTGCTGGCAGGTGGGAGGAGTGAGGTCTCCCGGGGACAGAGGTCTGCTGGTCACTGCCAATATTTACTCATTGGCGCCTGCCTGGGCTTTGCCAGGAGCCTACATGGACCATGGTGCTCGGCTCCTCTTCAACCCTGTGCTTCATCTCTGGGAGCTAGAACCAGCCCTGTGGTTCTTCCCAAAGTGACATCACCGCAGGTGTGTCTCAGATATGTGCCAGGTGTCACAGGTATGCCCTAAATGTGCCCCAAGTGTCTTAGTAGTATTCAAGTGTGCCTCACATGTGTGCCAGGTGTCTCAGGTGTGTCTCTGGTGTGTCCCAGGTGAGCCTCGCTTGAGTCAGAGGTGCCTGGGTGTGCCCTGCTTGAATCTCAGGTGTGCCCCATGTGCCCAGGCGTGCATCAGGTATGTCGTGGGTGTGGCCCACCTCTCCATCCTCAACACGTCCGCCATTCTCCGGTGGCCCCAGCCTGATCGACAGCCAGGTGTCTCTGGTCACCTGGCCCCTGTGTCACCCCGCCCATGCCTGCAGTCCTGCTTTGAGGAGAGGACCTGTCTTGGGGCTGCCGGCTCAGGGCCCCACTGTCCCAGACACGAACACCCGGGGCTCTGTACTGTGGGCTTTTGCTCTAGATTCCAAATATCAGGAGGTTTGCATCCTAATGAAATCCAGGAGGAAACGGGCCACCACCCTTACGAAGGAAGGTTTCTCTGGGACCTCCCTCTCCTCCCACAGGAGCTGCAGAGGCCTTGTCCTTCCTGCAGGAAGCAGAGGTGGCCCCTCTGCAGGACGGATGGCTGGGTGCTCCGTCTAATCCGATTTGGAGCGGCTTAGGAGATTGTCTTTTTCTGGCACTCACTGGTCACTTCTAAGGCATCCTGCATGACCCCGGGCTGGGGTGTAGCCTGAGGCTGTGACAGCCCTGGGCTCCTGGGGCTTCCCAGTGGGTCCCCAGCATCCTGGCCGAGGCTGGGCCATCCCCCTCGTCCTGGGAGGGTAGGCGCAGGCCACAGGCCAAGGGCGCCAGGCCAGCACTCTGACAGTGAGCGCCGTGGCCGGGCCTCCGCAGTGGCAGGATGGACCTTGGGGCCTTGGAGGCTGTGGTGGCCAACTCTGCCTTCATTGCCGCCCGGGGCAGCTGCGACGGGAGCAGCGCCCTGTCCTCCCGGGACAGGAAGTACCTGGCCAAGCTCCGACTTCCCCCCTTGTCCACGTGCGAGGGGCTCCGAGCCAGCCTCAGCCTGGGGTTCGGCAGCGTGTGCTCAGAGCAGCCCATTGGAAAGCGGCTCTTCCGGCAGTTCCTGGAGACCGACCGGAGGCACGCGCCGGCCTTGGGGCTCTGGAGGGACATCGAGGACTACAACACTGCCGCCGACGACCTGCGGCCGCAGAAGGCACAGGGACTGCTGGCCCAGTACCTGGACCCCCAGGCTGAGCTCTTCTGTGGCTTCCTGGATGAGCGCACGGTGGCGCGGGTGAAGGAGGGCCTGGCCGGCAGCCAGGATGGGCTCTTCCAGCCACTGCTGCAGGCCACGCTGGTGCACTTGAGCCAGGCGCCCTTCCAGGAGTTCCTGGGCAGCCTGCACTTCCTGAGGTTCCTGCAGTGGAAGTGGCTGGAGGCCCAGCCCATGGGTGAGGATTGGTTCCTGGACTTCCGTGTGCTGGGCAAAGGAGGATTCGGGGAGGTATCGGCCTGCCAGATGAAGGCCACTGGCAAGATGTACGCCTGCAAGAAGCTCAACAAGAAGCGCCTGAAGAAGAGGAAGGGGTACCAGGCGAGTGGGTGGCAGGGCGCACGTGCTGGGCTGCGGTGCCAGGCGTGGAGGACCTGCCGGGTCATGCGCGAGCCCACTTGGTCCTGGCTGCGGCTTGCGGACCCTGCCATTTGGACCCCACTCCTTGGCCTTCGGTGACCTCGCACGGGAGCAGCTGGGGAAGAGTCCCGGCTCTGGGGCCAGGCCACACTGCCCAAGGGCGCAAGAGGCGCAGAGGCAGGAGGTGGTCCCCCGAGATTCCGGGCTGCAGGGCCGTTCCTCCTGCACACTCTCCCAGGGCGTGGGGCGAGGACAACACGCTGCAGGCTGCCCCCATCTGTCCCGCCCTGCCTGGGGCCAAGTGTCCGGTGAGGTCAGAGCCCACGAAAGCCGCTTAGGGCCTGAGGGGCTCAGAAGCCCGCCGCCCAGCAGGCAGCACCAAGGGCAGGCGAAGCTCTGGGGAGGCAGCTGCCCCACGTGTGCTCCTGACCCCCGCAAAAGGTCAAATGCCAAGTGCTCCCTGTGACTGTGGAACGGGGCCCGGGAGGGTCCTCACCGAAGGCCTAGAGAGTGAAGTGACTGCACCCCATGATGTTTTAATGGCAATTGTTTAAATTGGCTTTTCTTTTCTGAGACAAGGTCTTGCTCTTTGGCCCAGGTTGGCCTCGATCTCCTGAGTGCTGGGAGCACAGATGTGTGCCACCACACCAGGGTGATGACAGTTATTGACGAGCAGCTTCATGGGACGTGCCCCATGCACTGGTGGCTCCACGCTGAGAGGCTTGGGGAGACCGTGGGCAGAGCTGCGTTGGGGCTGCCAGCCAGGGGCTCCCTGGGGGTGCCGGCAGACGCAGCTCCCCATCCTAAGCAACTCCACGCCCGCCTCTCTGGGGAGCTGCGTGCCTCCGGGTGTCGTGAGGCTGGCTCACCCGCCTGCCCCTCCCGCAGGGAGCCATGGTGGAGAAGAAGATCCTGGCTCAGGTGCACAGCAGGTTCGTCGTCTCCCTGGCCTATGCATTCCAGACCAAGTCGGACCTCTGCCTGGTCATGACCATCATGAATGGGGGCGACATCAGGTAGGTGGGGTGGGGCCCCAGGGCAGCTGGGGGTGTGTCCTCAGCCGCACATCGGAGGGGAGCTCGTCACCAGCGCCGGCCTTCGAGGGGACGCAGAGTGGCAGGGGAGGCTGCGCTGCCTCAGCCCCAGCCAAGATCGCCCAGCCCTAGGCCAGCCCACCACGAGCTCTCGGAGGGAGGACTGCCGGCCAGCTAGGCAGCGTCTAGACACGCTTCTCGCTGCTGAGACCGGATACCCACCCCCTAAGTTAAAGGGGAGGTTGGTTTGGCTGACCGTCCGTAGAGGTTTCAGTCCGCAGTCGGCTGGCTCCAAGGCAGGGCAGCAGAGGGGCAGCAGTTCATGATGGCGGAGTCAGCAAGAGCAGCAAGGGCCTTGACAGTGTTTTCCGCCTTTTTATCTGTTTAGACTTGGAGTGAACACAACAGACTTAGAGCGGGCAGCACTCACACTCTTAATCCTGGTGCCCTCGGGCCTATCCCCGCCATGAATCACACACTCCGGATTCAGCCACCTCCAGAATAGCCCCAGCTCATTCGCATGAGGCTTTGACGGGACATCTAAACACAAGCCATAGCAGCAACCTAAGGCTCTAGGCCTCAATTTCCTCATCTGTAAAATGGGAATCAAAAATAGGAAGTAAGAAGCACTGAGATGCAGCAACTCCCAACCATGAATGTAGTCATGTTGTGCTGCAAGCAGGTGCTATTAAGAATAACAGTTAAAAAATACAGTAGATGAATTGAAAAACAAAACGAAAAGCTAGCGTCCCGTCCCGAGGCTGTCGAGGACAACCCTGCCCGCCCCGCCCTGGCTTTCAAGTCTGGAGCACAGTGGCTCTGCCGGAGGTTCTGTCCTCAGGTTCCACCCCTCCGTGCCCTCCAAGGAAGCCTGCCTGTTTCCAGAGGAGGAACTGAGGTCCAGACCCTTTCCAGCCCCGCTCGAGCCCCGCAGGCGGCCAGGACATAGCCTGGGGCCAGGGAAGAGGGTAGCGGCCAGCCTGGTGTCCTCTCAGCGACGCCGTCAGGGAGCCGCCGCCCTGGGCTTCGGGTAACAGGAGCCCTTGCTCCCCAGGTACCACATCTACAACGTGGACGAAGAGAACCCTGGCTTCCCAGAGCCTCGAGCCGTCTTCTACACGGCCCAGATCATCAGCGGCCTGGAGCACCTGCACCGGAAGCGCATCGTCTACCGCGACCTCAAGCCCGAGAACGTGCTGCTGGACGATGGTGGTGAGGCTGGCCTGGCTGAGCCTGCCGCGGCCCCGGCCCTGACTGAGCCCACCCCGGCTCACAGAGGCCGCCTCTGCTGCCCGGGCACGGTGTGGACACGGGGGGTGCGGAGTGTGCGCACAGCGTGTGTGTGTGTCGCGTGTGTGTCAGGGCTGCGTGTGTGAGTGAGTGGGTGTGTGTGGTGCATACGCCTGTGTGCAGCGGGCGCCTTAGTTCTGACCTCCCGGTGTTGGCTCAGGCAATGTGCGGATCTCCGACCTCGGGCTGGCCGTGGAGCTGCGGGAAGGGCAGAGCAAGACCAAGGGCTATGCGGGGACCCCAGGTGAGGCGGGGACCCAGCAAGAAGCCACAGTGCCGCCTCCTGTCCCGCAGTGGCAGGGCTGTGCCCTGCGGCCACCCTCCCTGCCTGGCGAGTCCGGGGCTCTGTGTCACAACAGCCCCGAGCCTGTGGGGCAGCAGCGGACAGGGCCCGGGTACCCCGGGCGCGGGCAGAGTGGGAGGTCCAGGCTCGTGGGGTAAGAGCAGCTTGGGTAAGACCTGTGCAGCCACCACGCAGTGTGCACATGAGCCCGCACCTCTGACTGTGCAAGGGCACACGCGTGTGCTTGCACGAGCTGCCATCTCTCTGGGCACACACACTTCTCCTCTGCTTGTGTGCACATGTGTGTATGAGGTGCACAGGTGTGCACGTCTTTGTGTCTGCACACGTGCCTGCATGCGTCCGAGCCTGTGCGTGGCTGCACATGCCTGGCGTGTCCTGTGCTCCGTCTCACCCATCTTGTCTCACCTCCCTCAGCAGGCAGCGCAAGGGCAGAGGATCAGGGTCGAGGGGTGTGCAGTCATGTTCTCACTTGCCATCAGTGGCTGTGTGGCTTTGGGCGACCCACTTGGCTTCTCTGAGCATCTGTTCTAAATGTGCTTGTGGGCATGCTGAGAGATCTGACGTGGCCGCTGTGCCTGGTGCCGTGTGGTTCTGCAGGGAGACTTTGCCCCCGAGGCCAGGCTTGGGCAGCAAGGGGACTTGGACCTGCTGTGTGGTGGAAGGGGTGGCTGCATGGCCTGACTCAGGGGAAGGGACATCCCCTTGGTCTGGAGGAGGACAGTTCCCACTGACCCTCTGGAGTTCCAAGAAGTTCTGGAAGCAGTGGACTCGGTGTATCCCGCAGCCCCAGGGGCAGGGGAGGACATCCTGGGATCTCTGCTGTCCTCGTCTAGCCGGGACTGGGGTTCCTGTGCTGAACCTGGTGGCCACCAGGGGGGGGATGTTGCTACTGCTGTGTGCCCAGCCCCAGGGATGGGGACTCTGGCCCTTCTCAGATGGCTGCCAGCTGTGCCTCAGGGACCAGCTTCACTGTGTCCAGGCCAGGTCCCCAGAGATGCTGAGGCTGAGGTGTCCTGCAGGCACAGAGCCCCTTCTGATGGGTCTCCCAGCTGGGGCCCTGTCTGCAGAGGAGGCTCCCGGGCCACTGCTTTGTGGCTGCCACTCCTCTGTACTCAGTGCCCAGCCCACAGGCTGTGGGAACAGGCTAGGGGCAGTGTCCCTTGTGCCTCTGGTGTGCAGCCCCATGTGGGCTCCAGGCCTGCAGGGAACATGTCTTCCGGGCCGCACAGTGAGGGCTCCACACCTGCAACATGATGGTCCCTGCACCAGACTGGACTCTGCAGTCCCTTGGCCTCTGCTTTGACCTGGAGCCCATGAGCTGTCCCTTCCCAGCCTCAGCAACAGTCTCGACAACAGCGGAACTCAGGAAGGTCCCGTTGGCCTCGGGGTCTGACCCCTGCGGCTCTCTGGGGAAAAAGCTCCCCATGCAGTGGCTAGGGCTGCAGCACCAGGAGGCCTGAAGCTGTCAGATCCCAAGCTCAGCAGGGCAGAGACAGCGCATGGGGCCTCCCACACCTGCCCGCACCGCCCAGTGCTGCCTCAGATGCTCTGGACCTTGGCGGCCGGCAGCCTTGAGTGGACTGGGCTGACCCCCACAGGTTAAGGCTGTGCCTCCTGTGCCAGCTGAGGCCCTGCACCCTGAGGATGGCAGGGGCACCATGGTGACCAGGGGACACGAGCCAGCCTCATGCCCACCTCTGCATCCTGGCCTGGATGTCACTGCTCGGCCAGCAGAGGGAGCCCCAGCACCCAGTGTGAGCTGTCTGGGACTCTGGATGTTGGTGAGGGCGCCCGGGCGTGGGAGCGAAGACAGGGAGAGACAGGGCCACCCCTGCAGCAGAGACCGGCTGGGCCCTGTCTGGTCCGCCGTGTGTGAGTCACTTTGAGCCAAGGACAGAGTTACAGGAGACAGTTGGTGGGCTGGGGACGGGTTTGCCTGGCCAAGGGGCTGGTGTGGCTGACCTCTGTCAGCCTCTAACTCTGTGAGGAGTTACGCGTATCTCTGTGAGTGTGGGTTAAGTGAGATGTGCACCATCCGGGTGCACAGCTGACCGCAGGGCGCCCTGCAGGGCCGGGATCCCAGAGGAAGGGTAGGACCCCGAGATGTCGTGCCCACACTGGGGACTGCCTGGGCTTGGAGCCGAGCTTTCCTGGCCTTGCTGGAGATGAAGGTTGGAAAGTCACAGCAGGGCTGCCTGCCTCTGAGAGTCACTTGTGCTCTCGTGTGGTCCAGGTGTTCTTCACCATCCCTGAGTTCGAGGTGCCACAGAGGGGAAAGGAGACATCATACCACATGTGTAGCAAAGGGACTCCCAGCCAGGGCGACTTCCCCACCCCTGGACGTGGGGCATGGTGGGAGGCAATTTGGCGTCGCAGATTCACAGGTGTGCTGGTGTTGTCTGTGGGGATGCTGCTGGCATCTAGTACCGGAGGCTGGGTGCTGCTCGACGGCCTGAATGGCCACACGAGGCTTTCTGTCCCCAGGTACCGACAGGCTGGGACTCTGAGAGCTGGAGCCACTTGAGTCAGCTCTGTGCCTGGGGGGCGCTTGTGTCTGGCAGGCTTCATGGCCCCCGAGCTCCTGAGGGGGGAAGAGTATGACTTCTCCGTGGACTACTTTGCCCTGGGAGTCACGCTGTACGAGATGGTCGCGGCCAGAGGCCCCTTCCGTGCCCGGGGGGAGAAGGTAGGTGCCTTGACAGTGTCTGCTGTGGCCCTGAGCCTCTGTCCCTGGGCCAGGCCAGGCGTGGGGTGCAGGCCCCTGGCCGCTGGGAGCCCCTGGAGGCGTGTTTGGGCCTGTCAGGTCCTGAGACCTGTGGCATTGCTGTGGGACTTCACGCTGTCCCTTGGCCCCAGAGCAAGTGGAAGTCAGCAGGTGCCCCGGACTGGGTGTCCTCTGCTCCTGAGCTCAGCCGGCACAGAGCCTTGGGAGGGATTGCGCCCCTAGCATGTGGTGCTCTCGGCAGCCCTGTCTTGTCCATGCCTGTGCCCTGAGGCCACGTGGGAGCTTGGCCTAACTGGGGCAACTGCCTTGCCAGCTGCACCCTGGCCTTCCTGGACCCCTGGGCCAAGCCAAGCCCCAAGCCTGGTAGCTGGGCCCAGGGGTGCAGCACATGGCTGTTCCACCTCCTCTGCCATGTTGGGGTAGAAGGATTCAGAGGCCACAGTGACAGCCATACCGCCTGCCTGCACACTCAGAAGGGGCCTCGGTAGGGTGGACACCACCTCTAGGGAGTGGCCAGAAATAAAACGTGCCCCGTACCAGGGCTCCTGTCCCATGAGATGGAAGCGAGACCCCGGCACGGCTGCGCTCTGCAGCACTTTATTTTTTGTTAGTTTTTCTCTTTTGGGGGTAGTTACCCGATGTGCCATGAAGCCAGCCAGAATTCCCTGAGATGCCCCATACCCAACTTTGGCTCCTGGCATTACTGCTGGGTGCTATTGTTCTGGCTCTGGCCCTGCGGGGGTGCCCTGGGCCCAGCCATGGTCCCCTGCACCAGCAGGAGTGACTGCCCAGCCACGGGGCTGCTCCCCGTGCCCGCCTGCAGGTGGAGAACAAGGAGCTGAAGCAGCGGATCCTCTCGGAGCCTGTCAAGTACCCCGACAAGTTCAGCCAGGCCGGCAGGGACTTCTGCGAGGCGCTGCTGGAGAAGGACCCTGCACGGCGCCTGGGCTTCCTGGACGGGAGCTGCGACGGGCTGCGTGCGCACGCGCTCTTCGGGGCCATCAGCTGGAGGCAGCTGGAGGCCGGTACTGTCTCGGGGGATGGGTGTCGTGGGACCCCAGCTGCCTCGCCTCAGGACAGCCCCAGCCTCTGTTCATCTGCAGGGCACCTGGGCTAGGAGGGGAGGTGAGGGACACCCCGGGCTGCAGCCGGCTGCACATGGCTCCCACACTGTGCTCTGAGGGCCACGATCCAGCTGGGCTGCCTGGCAGGTGATATCACTTACCTGGAGGTGTGGCACAGGCTCTGCCCCGCCTGTGAGTGTGCATGTGTCTGGGTGTGTCCACCCACATGTGTGCTTGCCTATGTGTGCCTCTGTGCACACGACATGTCTCTGTGTCCAGGCATGCATGTGCTTGCTTCTGTGTCTATGTGCCCCTGTGTCCTTGTGTGTGCCCACGTGTCTGTGTACCCATGTGCGTGTATGCCCGTGTGTCTGTGTGTCCTGTGCCCGTGTGTCTGAGAGGGGAGTGGGAGACCCCACGCCCCTCCAGGAACTTGCTGTGGGGAGAGTTGGCATCACTGACAGCTGAAATCAGCTGCCTTGCAGCCTGGAGCTGAGGGCCATGGGGACCAGTGTGAGGCACACAGAGAAGTCGCCCTGGGCAGCTGGTCTGGCTGCAGACTCTGCCTGTGAGAGCTGTCAGGACTGGGCCCAAACTGAGGAAGGAGTTGGGTCAGGAGCCCAGGAACTATGCTTCAAGGACCAAGAGCTGTGAGCCTGACTTCAGATGGAGGCTGAGCCGTGAGGGTTTGAGTCGTATTGTCACAGTGGAACCATGTGGAGGGAGCCCTTGGAGAAACCCAGGGCCTTGAGAAGAGCAAGAGCCACAGGAAAAGGCAGAGCCATGGAAAAGCCAGGGCCATGGGAAAGGCCAGGGCCATGGGAAAGGCCAGGGACATGGGAAAAGCGAGGGCCACTGAAAAAGCCAGGGCCACGGGAACACCAAGGCCACAAGAAAAGCCAGGACCATGGGAAAGGCCAGGGCCACAGGAAAGCCCAGAGTCTCAAGAAAGCCCATGGCCATGGGAAGACCAGGAAGGACCACGTGCTGCTGGCTGGGATTGTGCAGGTCAGGCAGCCTCGCACCTACAGGCACTCCCAGGCAAGCTAGTGTGTGGGAGGAGGTGCAGGACAGGGCGGGCCTGGAGCTGCGGAGGATGTACTGCGTCTGGTGGCCCTGGGCACGTCAGCAAGGGAAGCTGACTGGGAGGAGTCCTGTCCCTGGGGGCCCTGCTGTGGTACGGTGTCCATGGGGCCACATGGAGAGCTGTGGTCCCACAGGAGGGCTAGCCCGGAGCTCCATGCTGGGAGGAGGCCTGGGGTGGGATCTGGGGAGGCTGAAGTTGGTCAGGAAGAGCTTCTTGGCTGTGGTTTGGGGTCCCCAGCTCTATCCACTGAACACTCAGGCGCCTGGGCTGGGGGCTGTGTGGGGCGCTGGGCTCCACTGCTGGCTACCGGGCGCTCTCTGCTTTCCATGGAGCTGGGGCCTCGGCCTGGCTGACGTGTGCGTTCAGTCTGTCTCTTGTTGCCTCGCAGGGATGCTCATTCCTCCCTTCATCCCGGACCCCAGGACTGTCTACGCCAAGAATATCCAGGATGTGGGGGCCTTTTCCACTGTCAGAGGTGTGGTCTTTGACAAAGCAGACGTGGAATTCTTCCGGGAATTTGCCTCTGGCACCTGCCCCATTCCCTGGCAGGAGGAGATCATTGAGACAGGCGTCTTTGGGGAGCTGAATGTGTGGCACCCTGATGGGGAGATGCCCGATGACATGAAGGGGGTCTCTGCGGAGCAGGCAGCCCCTGGGTCCAAGTCGAGGATGTGTCTGGTCTCCTAGCCTGGCTTCCTGAGAAGTAGGGAGCCCGGCTAGTGAGGAAAGGGAGTTCCACCGAGCTTGTCAGAGGAGCGCAGGGCTGTGATGTCGGCCTGCGGTCCACCCCACGGAAACCTGGGTCCTGAGCTGAGTCTCCTGCAGCGGGAGCAAGGGCTGCCATGTGGGTGCAGAGCAGCATGCTGTGGGCCTGGAGTGGGAGGCCCCATGTGGCCCCACTTTACTCAAGAGACAAACATGTTCCCAATGGAACAAGCCAAGACTGCACCAATGCTTGGAGACTCTTGTGGATGTGCAGCCTGGCTATGGACAGTGCAGGCAACGGTGCAGTCAGAAACCCAGGCTCTGCTCAGACCCTAGGACCTCGACTCCTGATGTCCCAGGCTAGGCCCCTCGTGGGCCACGTGGCATCTGTGTCAGCTCAGGGCCTGGTGAGTTCTGGCCTGCTCTGCTCCTGGACCAGTGGGACCCTGGCACCCACCTGGACACCCCCACTTGGCCTGTTTCCTCAGCACCTGCACTAGTCATCCCTTGCCTTTTGCACATTCCCGTTCAGGGAGGCTGAGTCCTGCAGGGATCAGGACCCCCTCAGGAAATGGTACAGCAGGCTGCCTCAGACAGCTAGTGCCACATGTGGTGGATGGGCTGCCTGTGTCCTCGGGCAGCACCAAGTGTAGTGAATGTCTGTGTCCTCAAATACTCACACCATGTGTGGTGCCATGTTAATCAGCTTTCCTGCTGGTGGGACACAGCACCTGTCACCCACAACTTAAAGGAGGGAGGTTTAATTGGCTCAGGATTTCAGAGGATTCAGTCCATGGTCAATTGGCTCCAAGGCAGGAACAGCATGGCAGAAGGGCTTGGTGGAGCAAAGCTGCTTAGTTCATGGTGACCAGGAAGCAGAGGAGAACAATGCCAGAGAGGAAGGCACCTGGGACTATATATAGTGCCAAGGCCACACCTCCATGACCCACCCAGACACACCCAGAAGAGCACTCTACCCATCCCCTGGGTGGCTCCCAAGCCAGTCAAGTGGACATAATCCAGCTTAACCAGATTAATAGGAGGACATCCCTTTGGTCAGTACCAAATGTAGTGGATTCTTGTGTCTCTGAACTCTATCAAGTGGGGTAGACACCTCTGTCCTCAGTCATAACCGAGTGTGGTGGACACCTGTGTCCTCCGTCACCACTGAGTGTGGTGGGTGGTCTTGTCTTTAGAGTGATAACACAAGTGAGGTGGGTGCCTGTATCCTCAGACAGTTATCACCAAGAGTGGTGGACACCTGTGCCTTCAGGTAGTCAGCACTGTGTGTAGTTCATGCCTGTCTTCAGGTAGTGGTGAGTGAGGTGGTTGTCTGCATCTGTAGACAATCAGAGCTGAATGTGGTAGATACCTGTGTCCTCTGTCAGGCAACAGTGAGTGTAATGGATGCCCACATCTTCAGTCAGACAGCACCAAGAATGGTGGACACCTGTGTCCTCGCAGTCAGTGCTATTGTGGTGATCGTCTGTCTTTAGACAGCACCAGGCATGGCAGATATGCATGTCCTTAGACAGTCACACAGTGTGTGGTGGATGCTCATGTCCTCAGTCAGCACCTAGTGTGGTGGACGCCTGTGTCCCTAGAATCCCCACTGACTGTGGTGGATCCCAGTGTCCTCAGATAATTTATGCCGGGTGTGGTGGGCACCTATGTCCTCAGTTGGTCACACCACGTGCAGAGGGTGCCATGTCCTTGGGCATGTGTGCAGTGGTGGTGTGCACCCATGTCCTAAGTCAGCACCAAGTGTGGTGGACGCCTGTGTCCTCAGTCATGCCCTGTGTGGAGGGTGTCATGTCCTTAGGCATGTGTGTGATGTGTGGTGTGTGGTGTATACCTATGTCTCACACAGCACCAAGTGTGGCGGACGCCTGTGCCCTCAACAGTCATCCCTTGTGTGGGGGACACCCACAGCCTTAGGTACATGTGTGGTGTGTGAGGTATACTCATGTCCTAAATCAGCACCGAGAGTGGTAGATACCCACGTCCTCAGACAGTCACACCCTGTGTGGAGGATGCCACACCCTTAGGCACGTGTGTGGTGTCTGGTGTGTACCTGTGTCCTCAGTCAGCACTGAGTGCGGTGGACACCGTGTCCTCAGACTGTCTCCAAGCCACAGCTCTTCCCCTGCCTGTGTGAGGAATAGTGCTCTCAGCAGCCAAAACTCAGAGGATTCCTCTCTCCAGGCAACTCTGGGAGCCACCCGCCTCCTGTACAGTTTGTGCCTGTGAAGGGAGGATTTGCCATCCCTGAGCAGCTGTTGGGCACAAACACCTGTTCTGAATACATGGCTAATGTTCCCCAAGAAGATGGTTTGTGGAGAGTTCCAGATGCTTTCATAGCAGTGTGGTGGTGCATGGGCACTTTCCTGGACAGCAAGCATGCGGGCTGGGACAGCTCCCCAGCAGGACCCTGCTAGAGCAGTGGATGCTGCAGAGGCCACAGAAGGCTCTGAAATGCCACGGGAGGGTCTATACCCCCTGGACTGTGATGTGAAACTCCCCCGGGCCTGGCCGCCACGCTGAGCCTGTGCTGTGTCCCTTTCCTCCCCTTCCTGGTGGGTGTCTACTGTCGCACACTGGTGAGGTGACACCTGTACACTTTGCTCCAGGACATTCTGGAGCAAGAAAGACCCCACTCTTTTTTTTTTTTTTGAAAGTAAAACAGACCTTAGTCTGGCCAGACGGCACTCCCAAAGCAAAGTAGCTTAGAGAGGCGACTAGCCCAGAGTCCGAGGCTCTTTTATAGGGGGTTGCAGGGGAAGTTAACAGGTGAAATTTACAGAAGAGGAACAAAGGTTAGTGGTCAGCTGACACGTACTGATGGTCAGCAGAGGTTGGTAGATTGTTCTGTAGATAGCGGTGTTCAGAACATCAGTTTCGAACAAAGAGTTGAGTAATTTACTTTGGGACCTTATGGCTGATACAGATCTTATCTAGTGTCCCGAAACTAACAAGCATCTTTATCTATTTGCTCACATTCAATCACAGTTGGGGCTAGGGGAGTTTTATGATTACAGAGTTATGCAGTCCCACATTCCCCACTGATTTTACAACTTAAGTAATCTTATGTATAAACGTAGGCATCCATTGTATACAACAGCATGACAATAGTAAGCATATACACACAACTATAACGACAAGAAAAAGTTGTTTTAACCATTGTAGGTTGGGCAACCATTTAGTTAGCCATTGGAACAAGTCCCAGCCATCTTCATTATGTACCCTTTGAGCCAGGTCTTCCAATTGTTTTACCTTTTCTTTGATTTTTGGACTATTGAAAAGACCCCACTCTTGACTGCTCCGGGCCCATCTGACCTGCTGTGGGTTCAGGCTCTGCACAGGTCCGCGTCCAGTCCCGGCCAGTTGGGTCCAAGGGTCAGATGCTGCTGAGTGGGTGCACCTGGCCACGATCCCTCTCCTTCCCTGTGTGGGCTGCCCTGTGCCTGCAGGGCTCACCTGCAATCTCACTGCAGCTGGGGTATAGGACGTCCAGCAATGTTTGGATTTTAGTCAAATAATGGTTCTTTCCGTGTCCATGTGCTATTTGGGCCATACTATTAGAAAAATTGTTTATCTGAAATCCAACTGCAATCAGACATCCTGCAGGGTTTTCTTCCCTGCACCTGGCCAGTTTGTGTGACTGTGCCTCTAACCAGTGCACAGCTGCCCAGCCAACCACAGGCATTTCCGGCCTGGTGCCTGCAGGCTCTTTGGGCAGCTCAGGGTCACTCGGCTGCGAGTGCCAAACAGGTGAGTGTGTCACACAGAGGAGCTGGCCCGGGGCTCTGCCCAGCCCATCCTGTCCCTGACGCTGGCTCCTTTGCCCTTCCCCAGGCAACCTCACCTCTGCCCACAACTCTGGAAGAATCCCATCTCAGAGCTGGAACTGCCCTGTCTAGCTGCATAGCAACTGCAGCCCGCACACACTGACCTAACCCTTCCCCTGGGGCAGCTGGCAGCTGGCATCTGGCTCAAGGGTGTCTGGCGCTGAGCTCTCTGGGCAGATGCCTGTGCCCACTCTGCTACCCAGAGGTCTCAAGGGTCTCCGGAACCTTATTGTGGCAGCTCTGGGGGCAGGGACTGGCCCCAGCTGGCAAATGTCCGCCCTTCCCACTGCCCTCCTAGGCCCTGGGTCCTCCTGGATGTCAGGCCTGGGCGGCAGTGCCCACCTGCTTGGCCCTGGCCTTGGTGTGGGACTCCTGGGGGCTGGACAGGGAGGCCAGAGTCCAGCTGAGGGTGCTCTCGTCTCTCTTGGGGTGTCGGGACACCGTTCAAGCGGGCCTGAGGCAAGGCCTGTGATTCAAATCCTGTTCATCTACAGTGGCCACGGGTTTCCCCGCATGCGGCTGTCTCAGCCCCGCTGGCTCAGTCACACTCTCCTGGGCAGAAGCAGGGTCGAGGGTCCCAGTCTGGGGACACAGCTGTGGCTCCCTCTCTCCGTGGAAGTCCAAGAGCTGCCCCCAAGGGAGGGCAGGTGCGGAGGAGAAGGTGCTCTGCACACTGGTCAGAGTGACTTCCTTCTGCTAAAAAGTGTAAGTTTTATTCCAGTGGGAAAGGCTGTAAAACCTTCAAAAGACGGGCGTGTCCTCTGTCTCGGGATGTGAATCTGGGCTGCACACACCGATGCTCCCGTAGGTGTGCAGACCCGTGCACGCTCACATGCACTGCAGGGCGCCCCTCTGGCCCCAGCTTCTCACCGCCTGGCCGCCGCCCTGCTGTTGAGGTGAATTCCTGGCTGCAGCTGCCCACTTTCGTCCCCTCACCAGCAGTCACCTGGTCTGTGTGCAAACCTTCCGGTCCCTGTTCCATCCTCTCCCTCCCACTGAGGTTCTGTTGCCCGCTGCACACTGCGCACCGCCACACTGGGGTGCCCTGTGCAGGGCGAGGGCCTTGGGGCAGAGGGCTGGCACCGTGTGTGCCTGTGACTGTGAACTGCGCCGTGCACTTGAATAAATTAGTGGAGCACCGTTCTGGGCGTGTCCTTGGATGATTGACACGCAAGTCCCCAAATGAGGGGGGAAGACCCGCCCCAGATGCTGGTGGTGCCGACCAATAGGCTTGTATCCTGGGCAGAATAAAAAGGGGAAGTCAGCCCTTTTGCTTGTGTGCGGCTCTTCTTGTGGCATCTGGATGTTGGGCTCCAGTTCCTTCAGGTTTGCAGCACAGACTCTGCGGCTCCCACGCACACTCACACGGGACTGTGCAGTGAGCCCGTCTTCTGACCCCCACTGGACCCTCTGGCTCCCCTCTGTATCCTCCACCCCGAGTCACAGGCGGCCACTGGAGTCCTGCCTAGCAAATCCTTCATGTATCCCATGCTATTTTATGTTAACGCCTCCTCTAGTGAGCCTGGCTGACACAGCGGGCTGCCGGTCTGCTCAGTGCTAGTTGTGTTAGGCATCAGTGTGCAGCAGCAGGAGGCCTTCTGGCCTGCATAGCATAGCATGACTGTCTCAAAAGAAAAAGGTACACGAGGAGGCTGGCTTGAGTGCTGCACCTGCTTCCCTTTGTGCTCTGGTGCCTCTGCTACACCAGCCTAGAGATGGGCGATGCCCCCGGCCTCTTCTGGGTCACGTCTAACTAGGTGCTCAGTGGATGCCGGGCCTTCAGGGGCAATGTTTCCTCAGACTGAAGCCTCCAACGACCTGACACTTACCATAAACCAGGCTTCAGATTCCCCTGCCTCCTGCCACTCACCCTCATGCAGGACACTAGGCAAAGAGGGCTCTGGATTAGCCGAGAGCGATTCAGGGCAGTGGGCAGTGGGCAGGGGGCCAGCAGAAGACTCTAGAATGCTCTGTGAGGAAGCCAGGCCGGGCTCCCTGCAGCTTTACTCAAATTAGAGAGGCCTTTGGGGGCTGTCCAGACAATTCCAGGTGAGGATGAGCAAGTTTGACTGAGTTTCCTAAAACACCAAACCTCAATTCTCCAGTCTCTGGGTCTCTTCAAGGAGCAGGCCAACAGGGAGCTGTTGTCCAGGTCAACGTGCCTGGCTGGGCTTAGGGACAGTGGTGGCTGAGTCCATGGCACTGGACTGTGTGCTTCAGGCTGCCTTTCTGTCCTCTTTCCCACTGGGGTTCTTTTGGAGCCCTGGGAAGTGTGGTGCCTCCTGGCCCTCAGCGCTCACAAGGCCCTGTGTCCTCGGGGTACTGGCCAGCACTGGGGGCCAGGTCTCCTCTTGCAGCAGGGCGGTTGGTGCCTGTGTGCCGTGCAGATGTTTTTGCTAAAGCGGGAGACATTGGACAAGCCGGTGCCCAGCACACTGGAGGTGAGGGAGGCCTTCCTGCTAGATAGGGCAGGCACCCCTCTTCATAGGAACTTGAGCCACCCTTGAGCCCCAGCTATGCTCTTGTTGCCCAGGTTGGAGGCAGGGATCAGAGCATTGTCACTGCAGAGGCCTTGCAGGGCAGCGCCAAGTGTTATTCATTCTTAAAAATTAATGTCTCAAGGGCATTAATGTCTCCTGTCTCACTTCCACTCCCCTCCTCATGGTCCCATGAGACTTAGACCGAGACCAGGCGGCCTCTCCATCCCCTGCTGCCTGCTCTGCATTATTTACGGGTGATCGGGTTTCAGAGGAGTCATCTGTCCACTCGCCTTGAATCCCTGAGCGCCAGGCTCCCTCCTCAGGGAAGGAGGCCCAGACCGAGGGGAAGCTGACGCCTGCTGTTTTATGGCTCTGTGAATCCCTGTCCTCTCGGAGCCTGGAGCCCCATGCCCTTGCTTCAGTCTTCCTGACACCTGCCCATGTGCACCAGAGGCTGATGTGAGGGGAGGACAGGGCCTTGTGTCTCTGAGCCCTGCCTGGCAGAGGCTGACCCAGGGTTTGGGGACGAAGTTCACTGTCTTCCTCCAGCCAGGTGTGATGAGTCTTCTGGGACAGACATGGTCTCAGCAGAGGAGTGAGGCCATGAGTGTCCCTGCGGCCACCTGGGGCCTCTGTTCATGTAGGGTGCAGGGCAGGGACAAGGACACACAGGTGGTTCAGCTAAGCAGGAAGCAATGTGGCGTTCAGGAGGATGCATGTGTATAGGAGAGCACTTAAATACATTTTCTCCTGATGCCAATAATAATTCATCCAGCTTCTCTGGTTATCTCCAGACGGGTAGAAGATAGATTTCTTCATTTCTCATTATTGCCTTTTGGGAGAGCTCAATTGAGTTACATTTTAAAAATACCCAGACCCAGCCATTGGTCCCGGGGGTGCCAGCTGTCAGGTGGCGTGATGGGCCCGAGCCAGGGGACACTGTAAGCATGGACACTGTAAGCCGAGACGCCCGGCTCTGCAGTGCAGCACGCAGGCTGCTTCGGGAAGCTCTTCAACTACCTGTGTGACGGGCACTCTGAAGCAACAGTGGAAGCACAGCACGGCAAGTCCTTGGACCGACAGCCCCTCCATCTCCGGCCCGCTGGGCGCTGACCACTGCACGCTCTCAAATGCACCGTGCCTTCCCACAGTCCACCTTGCTCAGGCCTGCGCGTCCTCAGACAGGTGGGGACCGCACCCGCTCTGGTGCTGGGCGCTGGTGACGTTGCTCTGCGGAGGCGGGCACCCCGTCTCTGTTTGCGGCACCTCCCGAGCTTCGAGCTTCCGGCTGTTGTTGACCTGGACGTTGTCGGTGGCACGTGGCTGCGATTCTGACATTCTCTGCCCTTTCCACCTAGTGGACCTCTGTGTGGCGCTGCAGTGTCAGTGGTGGCCGAGCAGCTGGCACTCGGGCTCTGGTCCAGGCAGAGCACCACCTGTTGCTGTGCCCTTCGTGCCCGGCAGTCGAGGTTTAAAGCTTTACTTCTGAAAGTCCTCAGTAAGGCCGAGGCAGCAGAGAGCCTCGCCGACGTCACCTGCGGCCACAGGCTCAGGGCATCTGAGCAGACCCGCAGGGCTGGCGGGCAGGGTCCGACCCGGGAACAGGCTCTAATTCGGCAGAAGAGGACGGCTAACTCTGGCTCCTCGGAGGGGTGCTGGGCCGACATTTCCTCAGAATGAACATGTGAGCCTGCCCCTCTGAGGTCCTGGCTGCCAGTGAGAACAGTGTGAGCTTCCATGTGATGACAGGGCTTTTGGAACACTTGTTTCTCCACCCCGAGCCCGACAGCTTCCCGGGACTTTTTCCAGTGACTGAAGGATGATATCTTGATCCCTCCTGTGGGCAAAGGATACATTCAGAATCCAAGAGAGTCTAGTGGATTTCACAGTATGAAAAGGGTGCAGAAAGTTGTTCTGATTCCAGATTCCGCACTGTGACAAGCTTTCCTCTTTTCCCTTAAATTCTCTCATTGGTACATTTAGGTGTACAATACTTTACATTTATGCAACAAACTTTCAAAAACTACCGCTTGTCAAGTTCAGGTGTAATTTCAAGAAGAATGTTGAGTTAAAGTTCTTCAGAGAGATGGGACACGTAGGGTAGATAGATATGTAGGTAAATATGCAGGTACGTGAATGGGTGCATGGATGGATGGATGATGGATGTGTGATCGTTGGATAAATAGCTGGATAAATACTGTAGATGAACTGATGGGTGGGTAGGTGGATGAGTGGGTAGATGGATGGACACAGAAGAGCAGATTTCCTGGGGCACTCGGCTCATGTGCTCATGGCAGCTGAGATTCCCACCACCTTCTAGTGCCTGGCAGCTGGCGGCCCAGAGAAGCCGGTAGTAGGTCCAAGTCCCAAGGCCTCAGAACCAGGGGTGGAGGAAGCAGCACTCACTCCAAGGCCTAGAGCCCAAGGATAGGTGGTGAAGGAAGTCCCAGCTCTGGAAGAGAGAGGGAGAATTCTCCTTTTCACTGCTGGGTCCTGCACAGGCCCAGGCTGTCAGGCGGTGTCCACACTGAGGTGGATCCTTTCCACCCGGACCACCAACCACACACTGGCCTCTTGGGAACACCCTCCCAGAACCTCCAAGAGGTGGCAGTGCCCCTCGGTGCCCCTCGTCCAGTCAGGCTGACAGCCAACGAGCCATTGCAAAGGTCCACAAGCATGTGAAAAGCCACATGCCTCCTCCGCACTTTCCAATTGCTGTGGGAGGCCAGCTGTGCACACAGTGCCACCAAACAGCGTGTAAGGACAGGCACGTACACAAGCACAGAGCCCTCACTGGGTCGGCAGGTAAACCAACTGCAGCGCATCTCTACCTGAAACCCTCCACAGTAAGGAACGGAACTATTGACAAAGCAACTGCACGCGTGATTTTAGATAGCTGTGATAAAAGAAGCCAGACCAGAAATAGTGCCCACTGCAGGATCGTTTCCATAAAACACTAGAACATGCCAAGTATCAGGAAGTAGATCATGGGTACTGGGGAAGGGGGCTGCAAAGGGGGGGCTTACAAGGGACACAGACACACGTAGGGTGGCGGCGAGCTCACCATCTGGGACACTGACTTCAAGGGTGGGCGTGGGTCAAACCGGCGAGTTTCCACTTGGAAAATGGGCAGTTTGTTGTATGTCATTCGAGCCACCCAAAGCTGTGATTTAAAAAATGGCCCTTTTGGGCCGGAGATTTAGCTCAGTGGTTCACTGTCTGCCTCTCAAGTGCAAGGTCCTGAGTTCAATCCCCAGTACCAAAAAAAAATGACCTTTTGGAAGAGTCTGGGTTAAACCGAGGACCAGAGCTCTCAGCAGAACTTCTCGGGGAGTGAGGCACCCGCAGTGGAGCGGTGTGGTTGGAGAGAGAGGTGGGGCCCTGAGGAGGGACGGGAGCTGGGGCCTGGGCAGGGCCGGCCTGCCCGCCACGCCAGCTGCTCCGTGGAGCCGCGGGGCCCAGGAGGTGCTTGGGCATGGGCTTCAGGGGCCTGGCCACTTCGAACTGTGCTTCTTCCTTTGAAAACCCTGATGCTCCCGACGTCCGCGCACCAGGACCACACTTCCAACGAATTCCAGCCATGTCTGAACACTCAAGTGTGGCGGCCACACTGTTTCCTGCTTATTTGCGTGTTCCTCGTCTCCCCAGCAGTGTCTGTCTTGCTCTGCCATGCGTCCTGATACATGGCAGGTGTTGCACACAGAGAGGACACAGGGTAACGGCCGAGAGGCTAAAGCTGAGCACCGTCTCCCCTAGTGCTCTTTGACTCACAAGCGCCGTGGCACTTGCTTCGGTGCTGTGGGCACTGTCCATGTCCCCTCCTGGACCATCCGAGAGGCAGTCAAGGCCCAGCCTGTGGGGCCCTGGGCGGGCACTGCTGTGCTCACCCTGCCGGGGACTGCTGTCCTGCTGGAGCCACGGAGAAAGCTTCATGTGCCCCTCTCTGCCAAGATGCAGCCCCTGTCACAGCAGAAGCCTGGTGATGACGACGGGTCCTCACACCCCTCCATCCCCAGAGATTCTGAGTCACGGGCCTGGGCTCAGGGCAGCAGGGGTTAAGAACAAATCTCTGGATGATCATACAGGCAGCCAAGGACCAGCGCTCTCCCTCCTCTGCGGTGCGCATCCAGGCCTGCTCTGGGAGTGTCCTGGGGGATGTGCTGGCCAGTTGGGGTCTGCTTCGAGTCTCCCTAATGCTGCGCCCCGGGGGCGTGTGCCGGGCCAGGGCACTGTGGCACATCCCACCTGCTCATCAGCATGGCTGTCCTCTGGCCTCTCACGGTCTGCCTCACTGTCTCCAGCAGCACCCCAGCTCCCAGGGAGACCAGCCCTCTGCAGGTTCCCTGGTCATTCTGCACCTTGTTTTGTGAGTGGCTGCTGATATCCTTGATTCCGAAGGTTTTGTTGGTTTGTTTCTCGGTGCTAGGGTTGAAACTCTGGCTTCAGCACGCTGGGCAGGTGCTGTACCACTGAGTTACACCTCAGCCCACACAGGATGTTTGTGTTTGTTTTTTGGGGGTTTTTTTTGACACAGGGTCTCCCTGTGTGGTTCAGGCTGGCCTCCAACTCCTAGCAAGCCTCCTGCTTCAGCCTCTCAAGGGCTGGGATTGCAGGCGTGTGCCACCATGCCTGGCCGAAGATTGAGTGCCCATCAGCCCGCTTCCTTCCAGCTCTCTCTTTCCCTTTCCTGCCGCAGACTTTGCTTCGACCTCACCCCACCCTCACCCCAGTCTCCTGGCGGGTACAAAGTGGTGAGCGGGGAGCAGCGCAGCTGCGGGACACACAGAGGGCTCCGCACAGCTTCACGTGCTGCCCCTGAGAGCAGAGAGGGACATAATATCCATGAGGGGCACCCAGCCAGCTCGGGGCCCTGCAAGGGCGCTCCACCGGGCACCGCTGGCCTGTGGGGACTGCAGGGAGGGCGTGGTGGGCAGCATGGCCATGAGCATGTCCCCAGTGCCTTCTGCCTGGGGTCTGCTCCTCACTGCGTCCCTTTGCCTGCACATTCTCATTTCCAGGAGCCCGGGCTGGAGGGGCCTGGAGGGCAGAGGGGTGGAGCAGGGGCGGAGCCACCGGGCAGCTCCTGGGGCCACCGTGTGGGCTGTTGCTGTCACACAGGGAGCATCGCAGCCAGGAGGCTTGGGCACCCTCTTCCCAGACGGAATGCAGCCGCCTTCGCCCCCTGTGCCCACGCCCCTGGCGCTGCTGGACACCACAGGTGAGTGGCACAGCTCTGGGGGGGACGCGGGTGGCCAGCGGAGGGCGGTCCCTGCGAGGACAGACCCTGCTTGTCAGCGAGCCACCATGCAGCACCTCTGCTCTCCCGCCCACCTGGTGCTCAAGGAGGTGTCCTTTTCAGGAGCCCAAGTAGCTTCTTCCTGCTTGGAAGTGGCAGAGGTGCTTACAGCGTTTTAGGGCATTGTTTTATTTCGGGAACGCCCCCTTCACCATCAATTCACGGAATCAGATTGTCCATTTCCCAAATGCAGCGGGGCAGGGAAAACAGGAAGCCCTTTCCTGCAGGCACCGGGAGCCAGGGTGACACCCAGGGCTCAGTGGCAAAGCGATGCTAGAAATGGGGTGTTGCCTCGCAGCCTTGTCAAGGACCTGGGGAAAATCTCTTGCGGAGACCAAAGTGGTTGCCATCAGACAAGGGTGGGAGTCCAGCTTCCTTTGCACAGCCTCTGCAGCAGGGTGCTCTGTGGGCAGCTTCGCTCCACGCTGTCATCCTCCAGGAGAGGTTGCCTTGTTAGTGTCTGATTACTACTTATTTGCCAACCAGCACTACTGTGGCTGTACTGGAATGACTTCACGGTTTCTACAGCAGATGACTTAGTTTTTCTCCTGGTAAGGAACTTTCAGACTTAGGGCATAACATCTGGCATTGGTCTTTTGTTAAAAGATTCAAAGCCAGGCGCAGGGGCTTCCCGAGATCCCCACTAGGGAGAGGCCTGAGGTGGGAGGATCATTTGAGTTCACCAGTTCAAGGCCAGGCTGGGCAACATAGTGAGGCCCCGTCTCAAAAAATAATAAGCAAAAATTAGCAGATCCCAAACGTCAGCATGGCTGGGTAAGGTGGTGGTGTTTTATCTCTTCCTTCTTTGCCTGTCACTCTGGGTGCGGCTTGTGAATCAGGACTCAGGTACCCCGATGGCTGGTGGCAGCCCTGCCCACCCCAGGATAGTTTCTTGTCTCTGCAGCCTGCAGAGGTGTCCGGCACTGTTTTTTTGAGATGAGGTCTTTCTGTCTTGCACAGGCTGGGCTCGATCCCCTGGGCTCAAGCACGCTCTTGCCTCGGTCTCCTGAGTGCACCCAGCTACCACGTTTAAATGAACACGCTCTGGGGTCTAGGTCTAGCGAGCAGGCAGGCCCCCGGCTCAGCTACTTCCAATCTCTGTGAGGGGAAGTGGGGTCTCGATGTCCCAGGGCAAAGTGCACGCATGCCATGGGTCTGCAGGGCAGGTCAGGGCCGCCCCAGTGGGGCCAGGCTTCACCCCCCCGGGGACCGAGGTCTCCTGGCTGAGCCCTGGGCCTGGGCCTGGGGGCCGAGAGGCACAGTCTCTGCTCTGGATCCTCCTGGCTTGGGCTCCCGAGGTCAGCGGTGCCCAGGGTCCCAGCCAGCAGGGTGGACCAGTCCTAACCCTAGGGCGATGTGTGGGTTACCTCAGGGCACTGTCCTCTCAATGCTGCCCTAACCTCAGCGGAGACCTCAGTGAGCACTGGGGTGCAGAGGAAAAATCTTCAAAAGTGCTGGGGTGCCGCCTGTCATGGTCCAGCTGCTGACGCACTCACACACGTGTGCCACTTAACATGACACGTATGTGCACATGCTCTAGTCCAGTCCATCCACATGTGTGCAGCCCACACACATGCACAACAACACAAGCACACTTGCGCACACACATGCTCTTACAGTGCCTGCCCACACATGCACACTCATACGTGCACACGTGCATGCTTACACACATGTGCACAGAGCACTGACTGAGAGCCCTGGCCCAAGCCCTTGCTGGGTCGGAGGGCTGAAGCCTCTCCTGCCGGCCCAGCTGTGTGGCCCTTGTCTGTGGCAGCAGGTGGCAGGCGTGTCTGAGGGCCACGGCCGTGTTGAGAGTTCTTAGGAGCTGCTCCCAGCCCAGATCCTGGGGAGGGGTCGGTGGAGGAGGACACAGGCGATGAGGTTCTTTCCTGCCTGCTTCTGTGGCTGCAGCAACTGGAGGGTGGGCCGTCAGAGCAGTGGCTGGCAGTGCAGGGTCCTGCTCCCTTGCCCGACTGCTCTGGCACCTCTGCTCTGCCATCCCAAGTCTCTCATGGCCCTTGTGGCCAGGTGGCTGCTGGCTCCACCCTCCTATGTTCTTCCAGGCAGAGGGCAGGGTGAGGGCCACAGGCTGAAGTTCCTAAGAATCCCACCATGCTCTCCTGAGTCCCAAGCATGGCAAGGCCAGTGCTGCCCCTCCAGTCAGGATTGGTCCACACCAGGAGCTGGCCTGAGAGCAGATTGCCAGCTCAGCCTCCCCCTCCTCCCAGCCCGACCCTGGGCTGCCCCTCCTTGGCCCAGAGCTGCTGGGGATGAGGTAGAAGGACCCTCCCAGGCCCTGGCAGTGTGTGGGTGGGACAGGCCTTGCCCTGGGCCCCTGCCCGGGTGTAGGGCGAGGCTCCTCCCTGATGCGCATGTGGTGTCGGTGCTGGGCGTGCCTGGAATGCAGTGGGGGCTCAGTGACCAACACTGAATTCAGTTCCTGCAGTGGGGCAGAGGGTTTGAGGCACCAGGGGCTGGCGGTCTGGGAGGTGGGAGGCGGCACTGCCTGTGGCATGGGTACTGCAGGCACCTGACTCCTGGTCTGGGCAGGATGCATGTCCCATGGTGAATTCAGTGGCACCATAGTGACAGCAGTCTCAGAAGACATCACCCTGGGGCCATGGCAGACGTGGGGAGTGTTCCCAGGATGGGCTGTGCAGGAATCAGACTCAGGACGCAGGGAGGTGAAGTCAAGGTCTTGGGGAGGGAGGAAGGCGGGCAGGGTCGGGGGCCTCCAAGGCTGGGCGTCTGCTGGGTGAGGAGGAGCCTGGGGTCTCGAGAGGCCAGCCCCGCGGTGCCATGTTGAGGGAGAGGCCCCCGGGACCGTCACACTGGCGCTCCAGCCCTTCCTCCTCACAGGAGGGCTCGCCCGGAGGAAGCGGACCTCCCTGTGGTTTGTGGGGTCTCTGCTGCTGGTGTCCATCCTCATCCTGACCGTCGGCCTTGCTGCCACCACCAGGACAGAGAACGTGACCGTGGGCGGCTACTACCCTGGCATCATTGTGAGTCCTGGGCCTTAGGGGGATGAGTAGGCTCCGGTTTCCATGTGGGGGACGCTGTGTCGCAGAGCAGGGCCCCCCACCGGACCTCAGCTCGGCGATGAGAAAAAGGCTGCGTCAGGGGACACCGAGGGCCGGGACCCTGCACTGCCCAGGAGGCCGGGTGGCACAGGGCCTGGGCTTGGGGGCAGGCTGGGGTCACTCCATGCTTGGCGGGGGGAGCCTCCCAGACCCCCAGCCCCATCCCAAGATTCCTGCCAAGAGCTCCGGGTAAAGATACGTCCACAGTAACAGCGCCTCGGGACCAAGGGGAGCTCGACGGGGCGACAGCGGCCTGCCGAGTCAGGTCAGAAAGCGTCTGCACCACCGAGCTCCATGCTGCCAGGAGGCTGTGCTTGAGTCCACACCGCTGCTGGCCGTAATGAAGTTCGCCTTGGCGAGCTCTGTTGAAATGGTCTTGGGGCACTGAGCCTGCGCGTTCCGTCACAGGCTGCAGACCAGGACATTCTGAAATGAGGCCACCTCCCCGTGGCTCTCGCTGACACCACCCACAGGGGCAGACAGTGCTGACAAAGCTGCCCTCAGCCCCTGCACATGTTCTGCAGAGATCAGTGACACACGCCTGGGATCCCAGACTCAGGAGGCTGAGGCAGGAGATTGGTATGAGTTCAAGGCCAGCCTGGGCCACACAGTGAAACCCTGTCTGAAGAAAACAAAGAAGAAAGCCTTACCACAAGTGTTGTCTGTTTTCTCTTTATACTGACTCCTACATACTTTGCTAGATGGTTCTCTGTGTTTAATTCAGGAATAAACAGGCAAATAGCATCTTTCAGAGAAAGGTTTCCAGTACCACTGTGTGAAGTGCGTGTTGGGCACTGGGCTCATACTCCATTTTTTGGTCATATTTTCTGGGTGGGAAGGGAGCCCTGGAATTCCACAGCTAACAGTTGTAAAGATGCCTCATCCTGAAGTATTTGCAAAATATCAAGCTCACCCTCCTGTGCTGCTGGTTCTGTTTGTTCTCAAACTCCACCTGTTTGAGATTTCACTCCTCACGGAATGGGTTCCCTGAGGATCTGAGTCCTAAGTCACAGGCCCATGGCTGCAGTGCCTGTGTCTGTCCCTCACAGAGACACCCCCACCTCTGGGGGAGACCCAGGAGCGAGCACCACCATGCTGCAAAGCAGATCTTGTTCAAATTAAAGAATATGAAATGCAGTGAGACAAAATAGTTTAGCACATTCATGTTGGGTGGACTTTGATATTTATTTACTTTTTGATTCTTTTGAGATAGGGCCTCACTATATAGTTCGTGCTGGCCTTGAATGCTTAGCAGTCCTGCCTCAGCCTCCCAAAGGCTGGAATCACAGGTGTGCACCACCACGCCCAGCATTTTTTGGACTTTGATATTCATGAGCTGTGGAATCTCAAAGCTCAGCACTGAGGAGGTTGTAATCTTCACCACTGAGGACTCCCATGTCATGCGTGGGAGCCACATGTGTACATGTGTGTCACCTCGGACACATGACCACTGAGGAGTGACCCTGGGCTGTGGGGCTGACTCCCCGTGCACTGGGGCTGACACGATTGTGGGCTCGAGTCAGCAGCCCCAGGCTGCCCGAGTGCAGCCCCTGAGTGCAGTTCCCTGGCCGGACGCTGGCCCAGCCAGCGGAGGCTGCATCTGAGAGAGGCTGTCCCCGCTGTAACTCTCCACCAGCCCCACCCTTCCTTCAGAGACAGCCGCTGAACATCTGCCCCAGCTCAGCTCCCCTCCTCCTCCAGCCCCAGGTCTGGGCCCAGAGCTGGTGCCTGTGTCGCAGGGTGCTACGGCGGGTTTGACTGAGCGGTGCATGACCTTCGCAGCTGTCCTTACAAGAATGATGCGCAGGTGGTGCTCTGGGTCCCTCAGAGAGGCCCGGGGGACACCCTGTCCTGGTGGTGCCGGGGCTCGGTCCCGATAGCTCAGCCCAGCAGGAGTGAGTGTATCTCGGGGTGAGGGGATTCTCGGGGCACGGAGGGTCCAAGGGTGCGGCTGACTGCTGGTCTTTGTCGGAAGGCATCCAACCAGAACCTTCCTCTTTTGTTTCTCTTCGGTCTCAGCTGGGTTTCGGATCTTTCTTGGGAATCATCGGCATCCACCTGGTGGAGAACAGAAGACAGATGGTAAGAAAACCCATTTGTCCCAAGGCTGGTGGGGTGCAATCACCGCCGGGTTCCAAGGAGCTGTCTCCCCAGCTGGACCAGGGCGGGAGGGTGCCAGGACACCTCAGTCTAAGTGAGTGTCCTGGGGTGCTGAGCCATGCTCAGGGTTTCCAGACAGAAAGAGGAGGGCGGACAGGGAGGACTGTGCTGTGACAGTGGAAGTACAGCTAGGACGTCCAGGCTCCGCTGCCCTGTGTGGGCAGCGAGGGCATCGCTCGTAGTTCCCTCGACATCTGCTGAGTGGATGCATGGTCTGGGCTGCTGCTGGCAGAACAGAGCCAGCTCCAGGTGCAGCTGGCCACGGCTGCCTGTCCCCCCCCTCAGCTCCCATCCTGCTGGGCCCTTGCCGGCTGTCACCTGACCGGGCCATAAGCCCGGAGTGACCAGGGTGTGATGTGTGGGCCCAGAGAGCCCTGACTCCCGTACCCTGCCCATCCCGTCCTGGTCGAGAGCCCCGGGGCTTCCTGCAGCATGGAAGGAAGCAGGAAGCTGTCTCTGGGCTGGGTGCCACCCCTGTCCTGGTGGAGCGACTATGCCTGAGGCCTTGAAGGGTGGGCTTCTCCTCCGAGGTGGGTGCAGGAGCCCCTGGGCCAGGTAGCACAGGCCTGCCACGCGGTCGGGAAAGGGCCCAGCTCTTCCCCGCCTGGCTGCATGGGAACGCGCCTCTCCTGGGGCCCAGGCTGGGCAGCACTCAGCACCTTTGGGTCCGTGGCATAGAGGCTGAGGTGCCCCTCACACGGGTCCCACAGAAGCTGCCACGGGGGCCAAGCAGGTTGGGCAGAGTGCCCGGATGCAGGGTGGCATGTGTGTCCTCGTGGCCCAAGACATGTTTTCCTGTATCTTCCCATTCTCTGGGAAATGTCTTTCCATCTTCTGCTTGGTCTTGTTTGGATTGCTTCTCTTTTCGTCACTGGCAGAGTTCCTCTGATACCCTAGACATGAATCGCTTGTAGACACACGGTTGCAGGCAGGTTCTCCTGTTCTTCGGGCTATCTTGGCACTCTCTTGTCACAGTCCTTTGAGCACAGTGGTTTTCAATTTTGTTGAAGTCTAATGAACACATTTTTTTCCATGCTTTTGTTATAACCTTCATGAGTCAGTTGTCAAACCCAAGGTTGTGCTGATTTATCTGTGTCCCCTGTAGTTTTTACAGCTTTAAATCTTCTCTGTCAGGCATTTGACTTTTTATTTTTATAGTGCAGGTAGGGACCCGTGCTCATTCTCTGGGCTGTGCAGTTATCTGAGCACTATTTGCTGAGAAGCCCTTGTCTCCTTCGAGGCAGACACAGCTGTGGGTTTATCTCTGACTCCTGGCTTTGCCCATGGTCTGTGCCCCTCCCCGTGCCAGCACCACATGGCAAGGGACAGCGGGAGCTGAGACAGGAAGTGTGGCTCTCATTTGGCCTCTTCCCTAGCGCCCCTCACTAGTGCGGTGGAGTTGCAGAGGAGTCTCATGCTTCCTCTGTTAGACCCATTCCTGATTATTTCGCTCTTCTTGGGGGCACCATCTCCTCACTTTTTTCTTGTGCTGCTTGTGGCCACCAGCCTGGGGTTCATCTCTCAGCCTGAACCTTGCTTTGCACTCACTGTTTCTAGCAGTTGTTCTGCCGACAAGGGGACATCATCTCAGCCCCTATCAAGGCCCCACTGGAGAGTCTTGATCACCTGCAAGGCAACACAACACAAGGCAAAGGAGAGAGAGACACAGAAACAATACTTAAACAGAGGGCAGGGATCTGGGATTGCCTGCACTGATCTGGGCAGCAAAGACAAAAAGCACCCAAGACCTCCAGTGTTTGTTGATTACAAGTGTGGGAAGAAATAGGGCAGGGTGTATGATAGCAGTTATTGCAGGCAAGGCTGTAAAAGGGAGGCAGTGCATTCCTGCAGAAGAAACAAAAGAAGACCAGGACTGGGTTGCAATTAACCACTAACCCATCAGGTCAGTGAGGGAGGCCATAATTCAGGGAAAGGAATTTAGTTGGAGTCACACTGTCCTCAGCTGTGATGTTATCTCAATCTAGGCCTTGTATCTTCACAGACCAGAGCTTAGGTCTCTGCTACAGCCATTGGCAGGGGGGCTTTGCTCACCTGTCCGCCATCTGACATGCCCATATGAGTCATGTAGGCTTTGTTCAGACACCTAATATAATACAGCCCAGTTGTGGGGAACCAAGAAGCCTGTGCCACTTATAACTTGCCAGTAAGCTGGGCAGGGGTGTCAACTACAAGCCACTGTCACCCCTCCTGATGAGTGGGGCTGGTCCAGGTCCCAGATCTGCTGGATGGAACATCGGCCTCACAATGGGCAGCAGGAGCCCAGAGGGGACAGCAGCAGCCCTGGGCAGCCAGACTACCTCTGACGGTTCCGTTGGTTGTTGGGTCCTTGGAGCCTGAGGTGGGCCATGTGCACTCTTGTCTTGCTTCCCCGCACCTTTCCTGGGCAGCATCTGGGCTGACTCCACACAACAAACCTCACTCTGACCTTAGACTGGTGTTGGCAGCTGAAGCCAGGGTGATCATTAGTGTTGTGCGACCTAGGGACACGGAACCATCCTGAGCCCCAGCTGCTGCCGTGTGGGCTAGGGAGCAGTTGGTGGGCACGCGGGATGTGTCCAGCACAGGGCTAGCCATGGACAGCTCCTCCAGGAACCGTGGGGATACCTGCTCCAGAGCCCACGGGTCTGCAGGGCGGCCGCCTCCTCCTGTGAGGGGCCAGGATCCAGCAGGGACGACACCGGCTACAGAGGAAATCATCACACCTAGACGTGTCCAGACGCTTGGGAATGCTTTCCCTTGTTTTCTTTCCATCTTAGAGCGTGGGAAATTGTGCGCATATGCAGAGGTGAACAGGATTGCATGAGCCTCTGAGCCTGGGCTGGCTGCTCAGCGGCGCTCAGGGCCAAGCTTGCTCCACCCCACCACTTCTCCTTCGCTCTCGACACTGGGAGGCAACCCCAGGTGCAGACTCATCGCAGCTGAAATTGCTTCCCATGGGCTCCAGGTGGGATTTGGCAATGGGGAACGGCTCCTCCATCGCCTCTGCCCATGACTGTCAAGCTCCAGGGACGGCCGGGCAGCCCTGAATGGGGTCAGCCTCTGACCTCTGCACATTGGTCTGGGACCCTCACCCCTCGCCGGCCCGTGGTCGTCAATTTCAAAACAGTGCTGTGGTCTGCTGCTCACGTGCGGCCAGGATTGGAAAGATAGTGTGTTAGATGCTGAGTCCCTCACCCATATGTGCACACGCTTACACACAGTACACACACATGTACACAGATATACGCACAGTCAAATGGACATGAATACAAACACATGCAGATGTGCAGGTGCATCCACACAGGCATGTAAATACACACCACCCACACATGGGCACACACATGCGCACAGTTGCGGGGGTGTAACACACATGCACAAATAGATACGCACATGCACACATGTGTATACACACAGGCATGCAATCATAGAGACACTCCAGAACCCTTGTGGAGCAAGGTTTAGAATCCTCCAGCGTTGACACAGAAGAGCCCACGGGACTGAGAAGCAGCAACTTACAGGTTGAAAACGTTCCCTACAAGGGGTCGGGGCTTGGGCTGTGGCCAGGACAGCTGCCCTCTCTGTCCCTTGGGTGTTAGTTTGAGGGCCTCAAGGCCTTGCTATTGTGTGGTTTCTCAGCTTTGGGGGAGATTTGTACATGAAGCTGAGGGGTGGCAGCCCCCAATGCCCAGCCAGTAGACTGAGGCAGGGTAAGGACAGGGTCATCTCCTGAGACCCTGAAGCCCCTGGAGAGGACATCTGCTGACACCCGAAGTGAGTCTCCTGAAATAAACCAGGATAATATGATGCCCACGTCACAGTGCCCAGATTTCTGAGGAGGGAGAGGCTGGGGGCCCTGGCAGCTCCAAGGCAGCTGCCGGGAAGTCAGGACAGCAGGGCGTGGGGAGGGCAGCAGGCCAGGCTGGACGCGGAGTGCATCTGCTTAGGAGTTGCCACATGGCTCAAAGCCACCAGGACTCTGTGAGCACTCGGATGCAGCATGCAGCCCCATGTCCACGGGTGGTTGTCAGGGACGCAGGCGGAAGCATGTGATAGTGTGTCACCAGCCAGTCGCTGCTGGTTCTTCTGATTGTGGTGCCCGAGCCAGGTCAAAATCCATTTCCCAGAGCGTGTGGCCTCTGGGACCCAGCCCATCCTGGGGCAGGACAGGAGCGAGGCCCGGGCCAGGGCTCTGAATGCAGGAGGCCGGCAGAGCCTTGAGTTGATGCTAAAGAAAGGGGCAGTGCGGGGACAGAGGCGTCGAGAAAGTTTGTCCCTAAGGTGGAAGCGCATGCACCCTGGTTAGTCCAGGACACATAACCGGTTCCATCTGGGCTCGGGATGATTGTATTCTTAGCATTTTAAAGATCTTTGTCCCTCGAGCTGTTGCCAGGCCGTGGCAGACCATTATGACCGTGACCCGCACCCAGGTCCTGGCAATGCACTGGGTGCCAGCCAAGGTGTGGTCCTGGGCCGCCTCCACTTCAAGTCCACATCATCACTCTCGGGGGGGTGTCCTGTGCTGTGGATCGAGTCCCACTGGCTGCTGCAGCAGTTTCACATCCTCATCCCTCATCTCTGGGGCCCATGGGCAGGAGGACACAGGCACCCCAACATACCTAGACATAGTTCTGCCACTCTGGAGTCGGCATGGAGATGGACACTCATCCCAGAGTGCATGTGCATGCACACATGTGCACACACACAGCACCTAGCTGGAGGACACTGTGAGAGAAGGCCCTGCTCACCTTGCATTGAAGTCCAGGGCACAGGAGCAGCCTGACGAGAGGGGCACCACTGCTGCTGATGGGTGTGGGCAGGTGAGAGGACATGCCCTTCCAGCAGCAGAGATCAGGACGGATGCGCGTGCCTCAAGCTCAGCCCTGCAGCCGGACTCTGAGTGACACTGGACACGTGGCCAACAGAGTCCGTGTAGGCAAACACACAGGGAAAGCCGGGGAGCCCCCTCCCACAGGTGAGCCCTAGGAACCACATCTCCTCCTGCAGTGGCTCGGACAGGGATTGGCATCTCCAGTTTGAGAGAAGACCCCTCCTACCTGTGTGCCAGGACAGCTGTGGCCAACAGTGGGGACAGAGTAAAGTCTACAGCTCATACTACGCACCAGGTCATCGGTCAGAGATGGAGATGCAGAGCACAAAACCAAGAGAGCTGCACATGTGTGCCTGTGCGCACGGCTCCTGCATACATGCACACCTGCATTTGTCTGTGTACAGAGTTATCACATCCATCTGTATGTGTCTATGTGTGTGGGACGAGAGCCCCCAAACCCTAAAGAGGACAGGGAATTAACAGGTAATTTATAAGCCCTTAATCACACGGTGGACGTTTAGTTTGCAGAAATGCAAACTAAAACTCACTGAAGCACTATCTCTCACCAGCACCTCAGCAAAACTCTGCTAGCATGGCCATGTGGGGTGACTGTGAGCTTGCCATTGTGGACCCTCCTGGAGGGTTGTGGGGCACACAGCAAAGCCCCTATGCACCCCAGGAAGCCAGGTCCAGGCGCCTGCCCTACAGATGATCCCATAGCAAAACACAGTGGCAGTCAACCTTCCAAGGAGCCACAAGAGTGCCCAGGCCCACAGGTGAGCCCACAGCGTGGGTGCAGCGCTGGACTCCTGAAGGAAGTCAAAGAGTGTCCAGGGAATGTGGCTTCGTCATGTTCCTTGTTGCCGAGACACAATATTCAACACCACAACTCAGAGGAGAAGAAGGTTATTTTGCCTCACGGTTGTAAAAGTTTAGTGGCTAAGCAGCTGGATCTAAGGCAGGATGGCAGGGCAGAGGGGCCCGGCAGAGGAGAGCTCCTCAGGGCATGGGGGACAGGAAGCAGAGAGAAGGGAGGAGCCGGGAGGGAGAGGAACCTTCCCGGCCATCATCCCAAGTGACTGCCTCTTCCCACCAGGCCCCGCCTCCTCACAGCGAGTCAGCGATAAACTCATCAGGGAACGAATCCACCCGTGGTACAGCCCCTGTGGTCCAGTCACTTCCCCACATCCCTGCCTATGATCCCATGAGACTTTAGGGAGACATCTATACATAAACCATAACAGAGTTCCATGTAAAAGCCACAGAGCCAAGGAACGAAAGAGCAAGTGTCCCCACGGGGTCAGTGGGGTTGGGGGAACAGGGCTGAGGTGGGTGCACGGAAGCCTTCTCAGAGTGTGCTCTGCTTCAGATATGTGCCAACATCTCTGGAAGAGCAGGTTGGGGCAGGAGGAGCACCGCAGGGAGATATTGGTTCTGTGCAATGTGAGTCGGGCCCCTGGGGCCCTGAGCCGAAGACATGGCGCACCTCACACCTCTATGCGGCCCCATGTGCCTCCAGGACCAGCTGCTCCCTGCTGGGGACAGGACTTCCAGATGCAGGGAGGTTGTTGTGTGGTTTTGAAGGTGCTGGGAGTGGGGAGCTGAGCAGCAGGTAAACAGGGGCTCTAGGAACTATTTTCCTGTTTGTTTTGGTTAATCTGGAACCGTTTCACAGGGAAAGCTCTAAAAATGTAAAGAAGTGACCAACAGACTTGAGGAAGGCATCCGCCATCATTAATATTTAGAGAAATGCAACTCGAAATAAGGTGGGGTTTTTGTCCATCAGATTGTCAGACCTTAAAAGATCAATAGTTTCAAATGTCATTCAGCATAGGAGGAAATGCCCAAAAGACCTGGCGTTTTTATTGGACTCTCGATTGTAAAGTGCAAAGGGCTTGAATACGTCCTCTGTAGAAGCGCCGTGTTTCTGTGCGTTGGAGGAATCGATCCCACAGACACGCTCATGTGCAGGTCCACTGTTTTTCCATGGCCATGTTTAGAGGCTGCACAGCAGTTTACAGGGAGAAGAACCTGCACACTGTTTAAACAGCCGTCTTGTCAGTGGTGAGCTGCTTCTGGCTCCAAGATCACTAAACACAGGCTGTCCAGGGTGTCCAGGGGATGCAGCTACTGTAAAGGCAAATGTGCATACTGTGTGTGTATACATGTGTGTGCATGTTCACGCGCGTGTGACAGGAGCAGAGGCTGAGGTCCCTTCTCAGGAGCTATGGGGGCTGAGGGAACACCATGTAGAAAGGTACACAGAGCACCCCATGGGCAAGTTGGCGGGGGTGGCCTGTCCCAGGCCTGTGTCCTGAGAGAGACAGAGGGAGCTGGCGACTTTCTGCAGGGAACTAGGTTCAGGCTGGGACTTTGACCTGTGTGATCAGCATTCTGTTCTCTTCCGTTTCTAGCTGGTGGCTGCCATTGTGTTCATCAGCTTTGGGGTGGTGGCTGCCTTCTGCTGCGCCGTCGTGGACAGCGTGTTTGCAGCACGGCACATGGTGAGTATGGCACTCACTCCCCAGGGCGGCATCCCCCGGGGGCATCCACACAGGAGTGACACTGCACCCTGCCCTTCGGGGCAGTGTCCACGTGGGACGGTGGATGCCCAGCCCTGCTCTTAGGCCAGCAGTAGCAGTGCTTTGGGAAAGAGACCAAAGTTCTTGCAGTCATAAAATACATGCAGACTGAGGTCCCCGCGCCCCTACAGATGACACGGTTTTATGGCACTTTAATTTCTGTGTCCTCTGTCCCAGCAGTTGCAAACACTTTGAAATCACGAGGTCCCTGTCTGGCCCTGAAATTCACTGGTCTGTGTGTCACCCAAGGCAAGAGTTCGGTCTTGTCTCAGCATCCTCATCATTTGATGCTGCATCTGCTCTGGGAGTGCTACAGGTGGACGATAGGCACAGGGAGGGGCATGTGTTTGAGCGGCTGCACAGGGTGATATGGAAGGGTGGGTGGGTAGAGGAGTACGGGTAGATGGGTGACTGGAAGGTGGGGGACAGAGGGAGGGATGGTGGGTGAGCGGATGGGACAGTATGGGCGTGCACAGACGGATGGTGGATGGTGGGTGGATGTTGAATGGACAGGTGATAAATGGGTGGATGGATCGGGCCATATGGACGCGTGTGGGTGAATGGATGAATGAATGGGAATATGTGGACGCTGGGTGTAGAGATGGATGGATAGGTGGATGGATGGATGGGTGGATGGGCTTGTTGACTAGAGGAATGAATTAGTCTGAATCCTTGCTATTGTCCTAGTAGAATGTTGTTTCACTTTAGGAAGAGACAGGAAGGAGCCCAGGCATCTGGGGTACAGTTGTGGACTGTTCCTCAGCAGGCCAGGTGACCACCTCCTCCTCTTCGCTAGGTTGACCAGTGGAGATGTGTCAGCTCTACCTGGTGGACAGAGGAGCCCTCCTCACACTTTTGCCCCTGCCTCCCGGATGCAGGAGCCCCATGGCTCCAGGTGGCACTGGCTTCCATGCTGTGGTCTGAGCCAGTGGCAGGCAGGTCTGCAGTGGGAATGGTGAGTCCGTCCATCTGTGCTTCTTTCTTTCTAGGAACTGAGACCCCTCAACATGGGAAGGTGCCAATTCTACTCCAGCAGGACAGGGTACTTGTATGACATCTACCAGACTGAGGTGAGCCCCTTGGCCTCTCCTCAGCTGACTCCAGTCCCACTGCTGCCTGTCTGGTCATGGTGTGACTGCTTTTGTTCTAACACATCTTCCTGCCCTGTCTTCACCCATGGGTGGTGACATTCACAGCACCCATTTGTGGCTGTGCTGGCCAGCTGTGACTTGCTTCTTTGACAGTGTTCCAATTTGTCAATCCAGCTCGGTTGGCTTCCATTGGCATTTTCACTGGCTTAATCACTGCAAGAAACTCTGGGATGCTGCTGGCTCTGTCAGGAAGGCATGTCGCTTTCTGGCTGCAGACAGCCACTGCGTGGCTCTGCCTGCTTTCTAACAGAGTGAGATGCCAGGAATGGCTCTGTCTGGCATCCCATACCTGTGCAGTGGGGAAGACTTGGTGGGCTGCACACAAGCCCCATCAGGAGGGTCCTGGCCTGAGGCCCCTGTGGTGGGAGATAGGTTCCACCCCACTGTGCTCTTGTCCCTGTCCCCAGGTCACTTGCCATTCCCTGACGGGCAGGTGCCAGCTGAAGGTGAGGAGCAACACCTGCTACTGCTGTGACCTCTACACGTGCAACAGGTGAGGGCTCCCTGTGTGTCACCTGCACACACACATGCATGCACACTGTGCAGCATGTGCACACACACATGTACAGCCTCTGTGGCCATTTCCTCTTACCCCTCTGTCAGCCCTGATGAGGATTCTCAGGTGGGAAACTGGAGGCTCAGAGAGGTTGAGTCATCTCCAAGGCACACACAGCATGGGCTGGGGAGGGATTTAAGTCTGCCCTGGCCTCTGGCCGTCACTTGCTGGGGACAGCTGCCAGGGTGGCCCTGCCTCTCTCGGGCAGAGACCCCCCAACACCCTTTCCCATGGTAAGGTGGTGCATGAGTACCGTGTGTTTGCTTGTCCCCTGGCATGAAGAGGAGTGGGTGGTTCAGTCACTGTCCCGCCCGGCCACCTCACCAGTGGGTTCCACACTGAGGAGTGTGGCCTTGGCTGGCCGGGAGGGGACAGAGGCCAGCACAGGGCACCAGTGGCGCAGGGCTGACTTGCTGTGTGTGCACCAGCCATGAGGTCTCTGTGCCTGTCTGCGTGGCCTGTGGCCTTCCCCTCCTGGACCCTGGCCAGACTGAGGAGGTCGTGCCGCTCAGGCAGTGAGTGCTCCCCTTCTGTGTGCCATCGTGGGCTCTGCAGGGACACCTGCCGCGACCTGAGCAGGCTGACTGCTGTGGAACCAGAGCCCCGCCATGCCCAGCCTGGGCAGTGTCTTCCTGGGTCCTGGGGAGCCCAGCTGGTCCACAGCATCGCCCCCTCACATTCCCTGGGTAGTTGGGACCTGAGCCCTGGGTGATGCCATTCAGGCCTGGTCAGGTTGGTGGGGGCCGCAGGCCCGGCCTCGGGTAGCTGCCAGCTTAGGGTGTTTGGTGGCACACGGCTCCCATGTGCAATTGCGCTCCAAGGCAGTCACTGTACCTGCATCAGAGGCTGTCTGAGTGGAGATTCAGATGAATAGGATGGGCAGTGTGTCTCCTGCCAGCACCCCACGCCAAGAGCGCAAGGTGACCTCCAGAATCCCTGCCAGGATGGGCGAGGGCTGGACAGCAGCTTTCACCTGGTGTGGCTTCACAGGGAAATCAAGGCCTGGCTTCAGTGCCATTCTGTGGCCTGGTTAGGGTTAGGGTTGGGCAGGTAACCAGGGCCGGCTCTGCCTCAGAGGCTGTGCCATGTGGGGGAGAGCTCGGTGCTAACTGGCTTTGTCCCCTGTCCCACACTGTCCAGGACACAAGGCTGCCTGGCCATAGCTCTAACCACAGCAGGGCCATCACCCAGCAGGCCCTGGCCCTCAGGGTGATCACCTGGCCTCACCCAGGCCATGGATGTGGCTGTCAGGCCGTACCCAGGCCCATGGATGACACTGCCTCTCCCTCCCATGTGCAGTGCAGAGCTGTCCCCCACCTACTACGAATTTGTGGGTGTGCGTAGCTGTCAGGACGTGGTCCACCTCTACCGGCTGCTCTGGGTCTCCACAGTGCTGAACATCTTGGGCCTGTGCGTGGGCATTGTCACAGCTGCCGTGTTGGGGGCCTTCAAGGACATGGTGAGTGGCGTCTTCCTGTGTATGAACAGCACACAGTCGGGGGCTCCATGCACAGAGGAGGTGCCGGCCACAAGGGCTCCACAGCTTTCCCATGATAGCCGGCATTCATTGCTTCCCTGGCAGCAGTCCCATCTATGCCTTCACGGGAGGGGCCTCAACTCACCCTCTCACCCACGAAGCAGGGCCATGCCACCCCTGTAGGAAGCCAAGCACAGCTCAAAGCTACTTGGAGTCACGTGGGATTCAGGGCTGCCCAGAGCCACCATACGCAAGGCCCGGCCTAGCCAGCTCTGGGAAGGGCCCTGTGAGCTTCTGATCTCCTGAGCCCCTGGCCTGGCCCTTGAGCAGCCCAGGTTGGCCCTGTTCTGTCCTGTCCTCTCAGGGTGTCTGTCTGTTCTGAAGCCAAGTCCCTGCCACAGCCAGTGCCCTGAGTTCATGGCCCAGCTGGGACCACAGCCTGCAGGCAGAGCCCCGGCTCCTGTCCCAGAGCTCAGGTCCTGCCATCTCCAGGAACAGCCTGGCCATCCTCAGACCTGTGCTGGGCCCCCACCCCTCAGGTTTCCACTCCCAGGACACTGAGGATCCTGTGCTCCACTCCAGCCCTCCTCCCTGCTTCCTGGCTGCCCCTGGGGCGTCGGCCTCCAGCGGTGCCTCCAGTCCGAGCAGTGTCAGAATGCGGGCCGTCCTTGTGGGTGCTGCAGAGAGGGCTCCTGAGGCGGGGTGCAGGTGGTACAGTGCTGACCACCCCTTCTCCCGCAGGTCCCCCTGTCACAGCTGGCCCTCGGCCCATCTTCGCCACCTCAGATCCTCTACAACCCTGCCCAACAGGTCCTGGCCTACACCGGCTTCTGCTCTTCCGCAGCCATGCCCACCTGCTCGGCTTACCCTCTGCCTTTGCAGGTAGGCGCTGGGCCCTGTGGCACCCAGGCGGGTCCTGGAGACAGTGGTCGTGCGGGTAGGCAGGCCACGACCAGCTGGAGAGGGATGTTGGCCTGGGGCTCCCAGTGCGGCCCAGTGCTGGGAGAAGGGGGTGGGCCCACGCAGAGGATGTGATTGGAGGCTCGTTGTGGTCACTGCCCTAGGGGTCGTGTTGGGTTCTGCCAAAGACCAGCTGTGAGCTAGCCTTGCACTGGCCCGTGTGACTGAGCACATGGCCAACTGCCAGCTGGTCCGACACCCAAGAGCACAAAGAGGGTTGAGGAGCTTCAAGTCTGCCAGGACCCGACGAGGTGCACTGTCAGGACAGTGACCATGCAGAGGTCACGCGCTTGGCCCTGCTGGCCCTGAGCCTCATGAGAGAGAGCGCAGGCCACGCTCTTGTGCTGCCTGTACTTCCTCTCCTGCCCTTGGTTTCCTCCTGGGCCTGGTGGCCTGGGATTAAATAGGCCCAGATCATCCTGTGGCACCTTAATCACCCTGGGCCTCCACACGGGGCATTCAGGGCCGTCACCTCCCGGGTTGGCGTCCTGGGTCCTACCCGTGTGGTTACCCAGCTGTGACAGCCCAAATGCTCAGCAGATGCTGTCCAGTGCCCTCGGGGGGCACATGGAGGATGTTTCCCGGTCCAAGCAGGCCAAGGCTTCCTAACCGGCAGGATGAGCCTGTCACATGCCTATGTCAGGAGCAGCAGGGACAATGGGCCCAGAGCCTCTTGGAGCAGCCCTTGGAGAAATGTGCGGCCAGTGTCTCTGTGCCCCGCAGGTGTGGCCAGTGGGGTGCTGCCCTGTGTTTCGAGCCACAAGTCTTCAGGTGTCCCTCTGGGGGACCTGCACCCGCTGAGCCAGGCCAGCGGGAGAGAGACTGTGCTAGGAAAGGTGACCACTGGGGATTGTTTGAGCACCCAGTCCTGACTGTGTGGGTCAGGACGATCAAGCCACATGGTCACTCCACGTCCTCAAAGAAGTGAGGGCCAGCAGCACATGGGGCTGGAGCAGGCGTGGCCCAAGCACCCAGACCTGGGCTGTAGCTGCCTGTTCTGCAAGGTGGGCCGGGATCTGGCTTCCCGCCGTGGCGGCTCCCAGGCTATGCCTGCAGGGCATCCTGGTGCCGCTGGGTGACTCCCGAGCCAGAGAAGAAGAGGCCTCTTGGGGTTCGGCCTGGCTCCTGGGAGCCTTCTACTTCAGGACACGGGAAGGAACCATCTTAGGGTCAGGACATGGCGCGGTGTTTGTGGTGACCCTCCGTGCTCACATCAAGGTAGGCGGTGGCGACACCAGCATAGCTGCCTGCTCTGTGCCTTCCGTCTTCCCTGGAGCTTCCCACTGCCCATTCTGGTCAGCCTCCCCCAGCCCGTCAGGGAAGCACCATCACTGTGGGCCACTGTTGTCCTCACAGCAGTTTGCCAGAGCAGGATGTGGGGTTGAGCGGTGGAGAAGGACAGGGCCTGGGGCTCCCACGCTGCCCGCTGCCTCGGACCCAGGCAGCCCCAAGTCGCCCAGGTGCTGGGAGCAGCACCGGGTGCCCTGCAGGCTGGGCCTGTCCTGACACCTGGTGCCCACAGGGGAACCTCGAGGATAGAGCTGCGATTCTTCCTTCTGCCGGTGCCTGAGGCCTCAGGAAAGTTCGTCCTGGTGCCAGCATCTGTTCTTGAATGCATCTGCCGTGTCCTCCAGAGACCCCTTCTCTGTGCCTCTGGGGTCTTCTCAGTTTCGGATGTGCCCCCCAGACTGCAGCGTCAGCACATGTGGGAGTGGAATGACAAGTGCTTCTGCCCAGCTTTCTCAGAGCTGTGGCTGGATATTGGCGTAGACAAACCACTCCCCATGGTGACACGGAGCAAGATGGCCTTGGGTTTGTTCTGAGCAGGGAGTCAAGTTTCAAAAGGACCCCGTCCATGTGCCCCGAAGCTTCCACGTGGAGTGCAGGGAGGCCCCTGTTGGTGAGGCCCAACAAGTCACGCTGCTATGGGAGCTGCCCATGTGGCATAGGTGCCCTGTGGGCAGGGCAGGCTGAGGGGGTGCTATCTCTGGACCATTTATTCTGTGGTTCCTGGGGGTTCACTCCATGGTTCCTGGAGATTACTCTGGTTCCTGGTGGTTTATTCTGTGGTTTCTGGGGGTTTACTCCATGGTTCCTGGGGGTTTACTCTGTGGTTCCTGGGGGTTTGCTCAGCAGTTCCTGGGGATTTACTGTGAGTATCACATGGCTGCTCATTTTCAGTGAAGGGCAGATTGGACTCCGGGCAAGGCACGGGGCCAGGGACTGTCAGCAGACTTGAGAGAATGTTCTCAGAGACCCCCTTGATCCCCACAGTTGGGAAAATGCATAGATTCAGGCTGTTCATTCAAGAGTTGCTAATTTAAATGCTAATTGCCTCTGAAACACACCTTCACTGAGATGTTGGACAGCAGTTTGAGCACACATCTGATCAGCTGACTAAAAATAATTCTTAGGGCCAGACTCAGTGGTGCATACCTATAATCCCAACACCAAGGGAGGCTGAAGTAGAAGGATCATGAGTTTGAGTCCTCCTAGACAACTTAGTGATTAACAAAACACTGTTTCAAAAAAAAGTCAGCCATCATACTTTTCTGGAAATGTTGATGGTCTTGGACTGAGTGGGTTGAGGATATCTGAGGAGGGCTTGGGCGACTCTCCTTCCCTAGGGGACCTGCCCAGGGGCTTTGGAAGCAGAGTTCATGTGGACGAGGCACCACAGGACCTGGTACAGTGGGTGGGCTGGTGGGCACTGGCGTGTGTCCTGAACATTGGCTGGGCCAGGCCCCGCTGACCGGGCCTGTCCTCTCTGTTTACTTGCAGCTCTCCTCTGACCTCTCCCTGCCCGAGGATGCCCGGCCTCTCCCCCAGTGCCGCTCCAGCCTTGGGTGCCACCCCAGCGCCCCAGCTCTCTGTGCTCCAGTCTGCTTCCTCCCAGGGGAAAAGCCACCCCCCTATGCCCCCTGACGTGGAGGCATTAGAGTGAAAAACACTTTTTGTTTATTTGTTCGTGTTAAAGCTGCCTCTAGAGCTCTAGCTTCTGCAGCCAACCTCCTAGAGAACCTTGACAATGTTCTGGAAGGCTGTGCCTGCCCTCCCTCTGGGGCAAGTCCTCGTCCAGGCCAGGCCAGGACAGAGCAGAGGGGAGCAGGGCCTCCCCATCTGGAAGGGGCTGCCTGGCATTTGTTGATTTGTTAGATCCCTTCCTGTTAGTAGACTGGCTGTTGCCCTGTGCCTGCCTGCCTGCCTCCTTACCGGAAGTGTGCATGTGTGTCCCCAAGAAGGCCACTCCCACCCTGCCCCTTACATCCTTCTGACTTTTGCTTGGAGTGAAGACAAGCTTTGGTCAAATATCCAGTGCTGCTCCAAAAGGCCAGGAGCTGCCTGAGGTCTGTGTCCTGTCTGCTCAACTCATATAGACCAGCTGTCCACTGTCCGGGCTACTTTCCACCTGACTGCTGCCCTTATTAAGCCCTGTGGTCCTCTGAGCGATCCCAGATGAGTCTGCCCACCTGGCCCCTGCAGCAGAGCCTGCCATGGAGGTTGGATGTGCTCTGAAGGGCTGGGGGGCGGGGTTCCCAGGGCCTTCAGCTGAGGGCCAGGGCATAAAAGGAGGCCTTGAACATGCACCTCTTCCAGATGCACCAGGGAATGGGTGAGCACTCCTGGAACCAGCCAGAGACTGAGTTGGTGGACCAGAGTCGTAGAGGGAGCTGGGGGGCCCAGAATGCACCCCAAGTGTGCACTTTGGTGTCAAGGGATCTGGGGATGTATCTGTTGTCGAAAGTTCTTTTGAGCTGAAGTTTCTTGGGGGCCATCAGTGGCAGATGGAGCTGTATCCACTCAAAGAAAGAGCCTCAGGAACCTGGGCTCAGTGCCTCCCAGCATCTCCACCAGAAGAGGGGCTCTTCCTGAGGGGCAGTGCCACCCAGACACCCTGACCACCACATCCCTCTGCCTTCCAAAGGCCTCACCCTGCCCCAAAGCCATTCATGCTCTGGCCCCTCCTCTGCGAACCTACACAAGATCCTCCAAGTCTCACAGAGCTCGAGTCTCACTGGGCCCAAGTCTCACAGCCCCAAATCTCATGGCCACCAAATTTTTGTGGGCTCCAAGCCTTGTACACCTGGTCTTTCCTGTGATGCCCGGACTGTAATAAACCTGCCCCTGCCACCTTCATCTGCTTGTCTTCGGTTCATTTGTAGAACCAGCCATGATGTCTGAGATGGGGTCTTTCCCCCCTGAAGCTCTGGACCCTAAGTCCAAGGAGGACAAAGGGACATGGCCTGCAGGTGAAGCTTTTGTTGGCCCAGAGCCACACTGCCCAGCGGACCCCTCAGCCGAGGGCTCTGAGCAGAGGCTCCTTTGGGAGCCTGAGGAGCACAGGCTGGCAAAGGAGGGCACTGGGGAGCTGGGGCAGCCAGCAGGAGTGGCTGCTGGCCGTGAAGGGCGGACGCGGTCACTGGCCTGGGACCTGTCACCACTGATTGTTAGCACTGCTCAATTTTTCCTCACGAGCCCACGAGGGAGTTTTCCAGGAGCACATGACCTTGGCCTCATCTTGAGCTGATCACCTGGGCCCAGGCAGCTCCAGCTTCTCGTGATCCCCGGAATGCGGTCCCCACCCTCCCTGTGGGCCCCGGGACAGGGTCCCCAGAGTCCCTGTGACCCCTGGGAGCACGTCCCTGGTCTCCCATGACCTCTGAGGCCTGTTTTTGTCCTCAATGATTCTTTGGAAGTTAATGTCCAAAGGCATCGGCAGAACTCTGCACTACTGCCTTTGTCAGTTTAGGATTTCAGGTCACATGGTCAGTGGCCAGTTTGCTGAATTATTGACGTACTGTGTCCAAATCTTGGAAATTAGCAAAACTAAGAAAAATGTTTCCCTTGGCTGAGACAGAGCCCTGTGCCTGCGGATATCACATAGCGCTCGGAAGCCAGGGCTCCCCATCCTGTCCCATGTCAACCTGGCCATCTGCTGTCCCCTGGCTTCTGTGCATGGCACAGTCCTCAGGGTGATGGCCCAAGGCTCTCTTCTCCTTGCCCACATCCTCATTCCCGTGTCTAAGCCCAACCTCACAGGTGCTGGGACGGGTAGGTGGCACTGGCGGGGGCGCTCCAGTGGCCTGCTCCCTCTCTGCCCTCTGAGTTTTTCCACAGGAGAAGCCTGGCTGGAGCATAGCGTGGAAGAGTGAAGTGTGAAGAGTGTCAGGAGTCTGTCAGGCACTGGAGGAGAGCCTAGTGCATCTTTAGTGGCCTTGGAAGGAAGGGAAGTGTCACCATTGCCCTTCACCTGTTCATGTCCTTGGTGCTGTCACAAGTTGAACAGGCAGAGGACACAGGGTGCCATGGCCCGGGCTGACACTTGGTGATCATGAGGGACCAATCTGTGTCCCTACATGTGGCCAGCTGTGCCTAACCAGGCAAGGAGGGTGGCTCCAGGCCGGGCAAGTCACACATTGAATGTAAGAGTTGGCTGGTGCAGGATGGGAACCTCATGGAACCTAGGATGTCTGCACAAACCTCACATCATCAGCCCACCAATGTGCCCGCTGCTAGCTCCCGGCACTCTGGCCTGATGCCTCCAGCCCCACCTTGTCCCTCCCTGATCCCATCCACTGGTACCTCAAGCCTATGCAGCTGTGAGTGCCATTGCTGCCGTGTGGGTGACCTGATTCCAGAGCTCACCTTCAGGATCCCCCTGTCTGCCCTCCTTAAAGTCCAATGGGTTCTGCTGGTTGGGTTTCCCTCTGGCATCTACGGGAGACCCCAGATCTTACAGGAGTGTGGTTTTTGTGCATGTGAATCTGATCTGTCTTCCTTGGGTGCAGCATCTGAGATCTTCTGTGGACCTTTCAGGGCCTTGGGCTCCAGGCGGCACCCGGCTCGGTGCCCAGGCCAAGGGCCAGGGAGCACCCACCCCCATGGCAGCTCTCTTGAGGGGTCCCGGGTGATCTGGTCTGCAGCGCTGGCCGTAAGCTCCACGTGGAAGAGGTGTTGACATGGTGATAATGGAGCCATTCTCCCCTCGAGTAAAGTTCAAGGAGCTGGGACCACCTTGGAGGCACCTGAGGTGCCCATGGCAGAGATGAGATGCAGGCGATGAGAGTGGTCCCAGGGCTGGGACACTTGCTCCATGTAACAAATCCAGGCCAAGGAACCACAGCTGGTTTGGCAGAGCAGCAGAGACCCTCCCGGCCTCTCACCCCGCACGGGGCCAGGGTCTTGTGTTCAGGGTCCCCAAGTCCTGGGCACACCATGGTTCACCTCTGGCCTCGCATGTGGGTCCTGGCCCCTCAGAGCACTGAAGCCGAGTGGCAGGCCGGGGTGCCCAGCCTGCCCCCGAGGCCACGGGGCAGCCTTCGTGAGGTCCCAACCCTGTCAGGGCTGCACCGTGGGGGGCTGGTACTCCCCAGGATGCAACCCCGGGTCCCCAGTGTCCTCTAGCATCTCTGCACTGGTGCTCAGCCTGGCCTATGATCCAGACGGTAGCCCAGGGCCAGGAGAATTAAACCACAATGTCACTGATGTGTTCACACCCACAAGGACGTCTTTATCCCTCGCCCAGCTACAAGAGATGAGAAATTCACTCCCAGGCCACCGCGAAGCAGGGTGGGGCCCTGAGAAAGCTGTGACTGTGTCTCTGGCTGTCCTGCCAGGAGGACGCCCAGTCCAATCCGGGTTCTCCCATACCAGGGCAGAGGCTTGAGTGGGGCCTCTGGGCACCTTAGGGCACAGACCCCACTCAGCAGGTGCTGGCCATCGTGGGGAGCACAGGGCCCAAGGCCCCAGCTCCATCTGCAGGGTTGTTCGGGGGGCATCTTCCACCTGTGTCCCCTGCCTCCAAGGAGGATGGGACAGCAAAGGTCCAGGTGCAGGCAGTGGAGGAGGAAGATGGGCATGGGATCAGATGGCGGCTTTGGGCAGGGGAGGCTCTGGGCCTGGGGCACAGCCTCCCTGCCTCAGTTTCCTATGCTTCTCAGAGGAGATTGGCACAGCAGCGCTAGTACTAAAAGCCCGAAAGCAGAGCCAAGCCAGGTGTGGCCTGACTGGAGTGGCACCCTGAGGCTCCCATCCAGACCCCAGCCAAAAGCTGTGCCCCTCAACTCCACCCGGGGGTGTGGAGAGTCCAAGTCAGAGGCCTCGAGTGGGCTGGGCAGGGGCAGGGCGATGGGCGACTGCCAGGGAGCACAGACTTCGTGGGTGACGGGAATTGCCATGAGTTTGACAGGGAGCTGGCTGTGAAGGTCCCCACTGCAGCCCGAGCGCTCAGGACAGGGGTCTGGGTGGGGACCTGTGAGACGGGGTGCTGTCACGGATCCTGGCCTTCAGGGAGGCCCTGGGTGGCCCTAAGACAGCCTGGGGTGCCTCCACCCCCAAGGGGCAGCCTCCCCATCCCTGGTGTCCTGTGGTGTCCAGGTGCTGGGGCTATCACCGAAGTCCCCATGTGCACTAGCTCTAGCAGAAAGGACCAGGACCCAGGACCCCCAATTCTGAGGGACCCCAGCTGTGCCTGCCCATAGTAGAGGCAGGAGGGCCAGCTGGGTAGCCCCTGCCCGCAGCTCTGAGGTTGCTCCTTGTCCAGTTTCTAAACGTCCAACTTGGATGGGAGGAGTGCTTGGGCAAGTGTGGGTTGGGGACCCCATGTGCGGGCAGGAGGTCTGGGGCCACCGGAAAGCAGCTCCTTGGTGGCACTTTGCCTCCCAGAGTGGACCTATGGGCCGAGCTTCACTCCTGGCTCTGCAGCTCCATGAGCACGAGAAGTGCAGAATGTGCTGCAGCCACTGCTGGGCATCCCCATCCCACCAAGCTCCTCTGTGCCCCACAGTGGCCGGTCTGGGTATTTCTGTGCAGGTGAACGTGCACTCGGGGGGACGGAGACAGTGGGCGCTGGCTTGGGAGGTCGGGCCATGGTTCAGATGCCCAACACACTGTTGCCCGAAGGCGGGGCCTGTGGTGCTAGATGGGGTAGTGGATGCCACTGCGTGGACTGTGCCTCCCGGATGACTCCTTCAGTGTTTGCAGGTTGCATCTCCTGCTTCTTCCCAGGCAGTGCTGATGAGGCCTACTGCTTGAGTGTTTCCCACCCCTCAGGGGCATCTCGGGGCTCCGCCTGCATCTCGGGGTGACCCTGCCTCATGGAGGGTGGGCAGAACATCCTCACACATTCTGGGTGCTGCCAGTCCCATGTATCCAGGGCTCCACAGCAGCTCCCAGTCCTCTGCACAGAGCTGTACAAGGTCACTCCACTTAGGTCAAGGTCCCTAGGGCTATTGTCCCAACTTAGCTGGCAAACCCTGTTGGTGGGTTCTTGGCACTGCCTGCTGGTGAGAGGGTGCTAGGTGTCTCCTGGGGAGGACCAGGGGCTGCTAGAGGTGCTAATGCCGAGGGAGGCACTCAGAAAAGAAGTCTTTCTCAGGAAGCCCTAAACAAGCGATAAAACAAGACAAACACAGAAGACGTCTCATGCCTCAAAAGAGAAAAAGGAAATGCAATCAGTTCAGACCATAGAAGTCAACAGCATGATCCTTTCCGCCTCCTCCAGCACACAGTCGGCACCTTCCCTCCCCCTCCACAGCACACAGTCAGCATCTGTCTTCCTCCTTCATGGTGCATAGCCTCCACTGTCCCTCCTTCCTGTCCAGGGCAGGAGATCTCGCGTCTCTCAGGCTCTGTCTGAATCTCAGAGTGGTCGGGAGCCAGGGGCCTGGCCAGCTGGAAGACTGGCCTGCATTGTTTGGCCACTTGTATGTTTGCTGTTTGGCAGGAGGTAGAACAGGGCTTGGAGCCCACATCTGAGGAAACAGGCCAAGAATGGAGGTCCAGAGCCTCCCTGGCTCCAGCGCTGTCCCCTCATGGCTCTCCCTTCCAAGGCAGCAGCAGGTCCTTGTGGTTTGGCCTGGGTCCAGCCAGTCCAGCCAGTGCAGCCCCAGTGCAGCCCCAGTGCAGCCCCAGTCCAGCCCCAGTCCAGGCCCAGTGCAGCCCCAGTCCAGCCCCAGTCCAGCCAGTGCAGCCCCAGTCCAGCCCCTCCCTGATGGCGTTTGCCCTTCTCCCTTGTGGCCTCTTGCTCTTGGCTGCAGGAGGCTCCTGGGAACATTCCAGAACATTCTAGAATTGCAGAGCTGCCTCAAAGGAGGAGAAACAATGAAGCAGGGGCTGTGCAGCATGGGGTTGGCTGATGCCCTTCCCAGCTGCGGGACCCTGAGGCTGTGTGCAACGGAATGGGCAGCACAGGGTCCCCAGGCCTGCTGGGCTGAGCCCCTGCCTCTCTGCCTTGTATCCTGGGTGGCCCCGTCTCCCTGCTCAGGAGCAATGGCACACACTCCTGAGCCTCCCTGGCCCCTGTCTCTGGTCCTCACAGCTCCAGCCCCCACCTGAGCCTCAGCTGGATCAGCCCTTGCCAGCCAGAGCCCTGCGTAAAGTTCAGGGCCCAGCAGGGACCAAGTAGGGCACCGCCCTGCGCCAGCCTTAGGGTCCTTGGCCCAAGTCCTGGATACGTGAGGTTCAGTGTTTCCAGAACAGCCCTTCTTGCCCTGGCCACAGCACCCTCTCTGGGATCTTCTCTGGAGCCTGTGGGTACTGCTGTCCCCAAATAGAATTCCCTGAACAAATGGACTTGCCCTGGAGCTGTCAAACTTGTCCTAGGCTCCCCTTGGGGCCACTCCGAGCCCCATCCCCTGTCCTCCCGGCAACCACCTCCCAGGAGACCAGAAAGGAGTCCTAGCCAGGTGCTTCCGGTGGTGCTACACCCCAGCTCGGCCCCCTGGGTCAGAGGGCATCACACACAGAGGAAATGGAAGCTCAGAGACTCAGAGCAGGGGGCATGTAGGGCCCCACCCCCTGCGTCAGCTCCCCATGCCTGGAGCACAGGGCAGGCTTAGGGCTTTTTGCAAGGAAGAGGCCCAGAGCCAGGTGCTTCTGCGCGGAGGCCAGGAGCCCGGCAGGCTGGCCTCTGCAGGCCTGGTCCCCGGCGTGGACAGCACACGGCAACCCAGGTCCCCATTCAAAGCGATGCCCCTCAGCCCCCACCTGGGACTCAGAGACGCAACGGGAGGAGCCTGGCAAGAAGCAGAAAGGGGCCTGGGGAAGCTCAGGCGGAGGCTGAGACCCGCTCCGTAGGGACCGGGCCCATGGCCAACCGCTTCCCACACTCAAGGGCCTCACGAAGCAGAGAGCACAAACACAGGGTTAAAAAGGGTTCTCTGAACATTTTATTCTCCATATTTTAGAGTCAGAAGCATGTGGTAATAAAAATAATAGGGAGCTATTTCTTCAAGTTCGCTCTGCTGTGAGCTGCTGCCCGCCATGTGTCCCCCGGAGCTCAGTTGCCTGCGGCCAAGTGGAGCCTCGATTCTGACCTTATTTACAAGTGCTTACTGCCCGGGGGCTCCAGGAGAACAGCTCGCCAGGCCTGCCAGCGCTTGGTGTGCAGGGCCACGCCTTCCTGTCCGGATGGCTGGACGGGAGGCCCCAGGATATCCTGCAGAGGCCTAGGGCGCAGCGTGCTCCACAGGCGGGCAGGAGTGTGCGGTGATGTCGCTGTGCTTGTACGTGGCCTCGTCCAGGTCCAGGGGCTTCCCATCCACCTCCAGTGTCATGCAGCCATGGTAGAAGGCGGTGACTGGGGCTGAGGTCACAGGCACCTCTGGGCAAGGGGGACAGGCAGCACGTCAGAGGCAGTGCTCGGCCTGGCAAGGCTGACGCACAGCCCTGTGCGCACCCTCAGCTTCGTCCACCTGGCCTCCCCGTGGCCTGCCCTGTCTGTTTCCTTCCCTGCTCCCACATCAATGCCACTCTGGCCACAGACCCACACGTGGCGTGGACGATGGCCTCTGGCTCTGGTGGCCCAGCCTGGTGCACACACAGCCAGCCCACGAGTGTCCCCTCACGTCCACAGGCCTCACCCAGGCTGCAGGCCTGGCTCTCATCCTCCTCCACGCCTCGGGGCTGGAACTATGTGGCGTCTACCTGTCCAGGCCGGAGCCTGCTGTGTGCACTGGGGACCTCAGCAGGGACTTGGTTTCCCTCGGCCACACCTTCGGCTCAGGGCTGAGGCTGGGGAGGCACCAGCTCCAACCTGGATCTGCCTGGCCATCCCCGCTGGACACAGGATGGGCTGGCAGTCACTCCCAGCTGCCAGCTGTGGTGATGTCCAGCAGGACTCGTACCCACCCAGACTCCGCAGTCCCCTACCTGGCAGGCCCCCGATGAAGGTGAGCACAGAGCCCTGCAGGTGTGTCGCCAGCAGGGCCAGCCGCTCCTGCAGCTGGGCAGCGCTCGCTTCACTCTGGCCCTTGGTGCCGTCCACTTCCAGGTTGGCCTTGCCCTCCTTCAGGGACACGGTGACCACATGCTCCTGACCATCACACGCCTTGATCTCCATCAGAGCTAGGGCGATGTTCTCCACTGCCAGGACCACCAGCTGGGGGACGTCCAGGGCTGGGGTCAGGGAGAGGGGAGCCCGGGAGTCGGACAGGGGTCAAGGACGCCCAGGGCGGGGGTCAGGGAGAGGGGAGCCCAGGGGTCATGCAGGGGTCAAGGACGCCCAGGGCGGGGGTCAGGGAGAGGGGAGCCCGGGAGTCGAACAGGGGTCAAGGACGCCCAGGGCGGGGGTCAGGGAGAGGGGAGCCTGGAGGTCGTGCAGGGGTCATAGGCACAGCCCAGGCCAACCCCACAGGCTGGTTTCTGTGTCTTGCCCTCTGTCCTCACAGCCTGTGCTGTCCCCATGCCTATCCTGGTGGTGTCCCTGTGGACTGGGCCATGTAAGATGGGGCCTGGACGCTGGGTGACCACTCCCTGCCCTGGGACTGGGGTTTCATGTGTGTAAAATTGGGGTCACGGAGGGGACAGTACAGTAAAGCTACTGGCCAGGGCTGGCCTTGCTCTGCAGGGACTATTGGTGTCAGGAATGTGGCCCCACTCCCAGAGGAAGCCCATGAGGGTGGAAACCTGGGCCTGGCACCTGGAGCAGACAGCGTGTGGCACCCCCTGGTGAGGAGCCCTGGAGCATGCAAGCCTGCTCCTGACAGTGCTCAGAATCAGCTGGGAGCACAGGCCATGTCCCTGCCTTCAATCTGAGAACCCCAGCCTAACTCTTAGTGGCGCCAAGCACTGGCTACCCCTGTGCTGAGTGCTGCTCTCAGCCATGCAGGCCAAAGCCCCACATCCTGGGTGTCTGATCCTTGCCACGGCATGCCAACCGTGACCCCACAGCTGGAGGCATTGGCCCGGGCAGAGGTGGGGCAGGTTGCAGCCCCTGAGGCCATAACCTGGGCTGGGCCTGCAGGTGGCCCCTTGCTGGCGATGGGCCTCGGTCCTACCTGCTTCTTGAGCTTCTTCGTGGAGTGGTAGTCAACCAGGGCAATGGACAGGGCCACGGTGTGGTTGCCGCCTACCAGTGCGAGCAGCACTCCTGTGTCAGCCGCAGGGCGGATCCGAGCCACGACCTCCACACCCCAGGTTCCTCCAGTCCCCGTGTCTGGGGACATCCGCACTGCCATGAAAGCCGCACATTACGAGGCCATACAGATGGCAGGAAGGCGAGAGTGAGCACAGTGGACATCACAGAGGGACGGTGAGGGGCCTGCCTGGTGGGACACTGAAGAGACCCTGGAACCGCGCCCACTGTCCTGGCAGCAGGGAGGGACCTATCCTGTGTGGGGAGGGACAGGAAGGCACAGGAGACTCTGGCCACATGCCCTGCACCTGAGGACACTGCGATCCAGGCCCTCGGTAGCTAATGGTCACTCACATGACACACATATGTGTGTGCAGGACACGGCTGATGACACGCATCCTGACTGCACCCCACTCCTCCCATCTGATGCCCCTGGGCCGGAGCTGGAGGAGACCCAGGCCTTGTGGTTCTAGGTTTCTGCCTCACCCAGGGCTCCAGAGTCAGAGGGGCCACAGGAGGCCAGTGCCAGGAGGCCCCCACTCGCCTCTGTCCTCCCATAGGCTCCACAGCCTGGGCGACCCTCTGGCCCGAGCACCCACAGTGCCCAGGTCCCCCGGTTTACCGGAGTGAGCTGTGTGGATTGGGAAGTGGGAATAGCTGGAGCTGTGTGCTGTAGAGGGAGGCGAGTCCTTGACCCCACGTCCTGGGCCCCAGGCTGGCCGGCTGCTGAGCTCCCCTCTCCTCTGCGGGGCACCCCACTCTCAGACCTCGAGATCTTGGGGCCCAGGCCCCCAGGTGACTTTGAGAAGCACTGGCTTTTATGGGGGCAGAGCCCTGGGCTGGCCCAGTGCCCCACGCCCTCCTGACCACCCTGGCTTTAGCAGCACTGAGCTACCAGGGGAGGTTATTGGCTCCACTTCGTGGTTCCCAGGCCCTGAGGCGCCCCCTGCCATCCCACCCCGCTGAGGGGCATCTGCACCCCTTCTCCCATCTCTCCAGGGCTGACCCGGACTCAGGACCACCCCGGAGGGCCCGAGCGCTGGCTCTACTCATCCTCTCCCCACAACCCCACTGTCCTCCTCCTCCTCTTCTGCTCCGTAAGTCTGAGGTAGCAGCACCCGCAGCAGCCCCTGCCACATCTAGAACCCCTTGTTCCTTAAGAGTCAGGGTGCAGGCAGGGCGGGTGCCTGGCGAGCTCCTCGTCTGTACGGACACGGCTGAGCTGCCTCAAAACCGACCGACACTCTTGCCCTCTGCCCCGCGGGCCTGCTCATTCCCATCTCCACCCTGTTCCCGCCAGGCACCTTGCAGCAGTGAGACCAGGGCGCCTCCCCCACCCTCTGCGCTCTGCCTGGCCCTTGGCTGTGGCACGGGCCTGACTGCGGGCAGCTGCCTGTCCCCATCCCTTCAAGGTGGGCACCGTGGCCCGGCCTTCTGGCTGCCAGTGTGGGGCTGGCTGCAAGTCTCCCCTGTGTGCTGGCAGGAGGGAGACCCACTGTAGCTGAGCCTGTAGAAGGCAAATCCGCTTCCGGGGAAGAAGGACCCCTTCTCCGCCACCGAGAAACACTGCATCTTCGTGTTTGCTTTCACTGTCTCCTGGATAGTGCTGTCTTCCCCATTCAGCCAGCTCCAGCTCCTCATGCAGCCGTCCAGGCGAGGGTTGATCTGGAAGGACAGGTGCAGCCCAGGTAAAACAGGCTGGTCCTAGCAGTTCCCCGGCCAAGACTCCACGACTGCAGGAGGGTGGAGGAGGAGCCACGTGCCTGGAGTCGCCCCAGCCACGGAGGGCTGCCTTCTCTGTCAGGCCTGTGGAGAGCCGTGGCAAACCAGGCAAATCTCATTGGTAGTGGGTACTCCACTGACAAGCTGCTCGCTGCACAAGTGGCCCAGGCTGCCCCTTCCTCCCAGGGAGGACAAGCGTGTGGCCGCTGCCTGTCTGTATCCGGCCTCCCCCCATGAACCAGAGGTGATGCAGGCTTCGCCTGGAGGACAAGCAAGCCAGGCAGGGCAAGAACAGGGTGTCCCCTGTTCACACGCAGCCGTGCTGGCGAGCAGATCCAGCCATGGAGCCCTTCTCACTGTGGACACTGAGGTCCCACTCGGGGCTGGGAGAGGAGGCAGGCGGTGGCTGTGGTGTGGCGGGCAGGGGCAAGAAGAGGCAGGACTTGAAAATGGCCAGCACTGCCCTCCCACCAGGGCGCTTTCCCCGCGGGAATGTTGGCAGGATCCACAACCCAAAAGGTTCTTAGGAATCGTCCGAAAGGGTGATTACTCGTTAGTTAGAAAACATTGCGCTTTCTCTCTGCCACAAAATAGATTTTGAAGTTATTAACTCAACGGAGACTTGAGCGAGCCTTGCAGGAAGTGGGGGGCCGACAACGTCCCAGCCTTGCCATCCCCCGGCCTCTGCTGCCCCGCTTCCCCAGACTTGGCTGTCCCTAGCCAAGATGGGAGTGGAAGAGGCGGTAGGGCCGGCCCGGCACAGCCGCTCTGGCCCAGCCTGCGCCTCCCCTGGCCCCGTGATGGCACTCACGGGCTGGACGAGGTCCTGGGCTGGGAAGGGAACGCCCCCCACAGTGAGGTTCAGGTGGTACAGGCCTCGGTCCAGCTGGAAAAGGTCTCCAGCCACCGCGATCTTCATCACAGCGTCCTTGTTGACCTTGATCACCAGGTTCCGATCCAGCTCCTCCACAGAGATCTAAGGAAGAAGCAGCTGTGAGGACATGAGAGGACAATCCCACTGCGCAGCCTGAGGACCAGGCCACACCCCCAGGTAAGAGGCCCCCAGCGCCAGGCCACATCCCGGGGCCATGCTGCCCAGTGGCCCTGTACCCTTGCATGCTGGCAGGAGGCCCAGACACTTCCGTGCTCCTTTGAACATTGGGTCAGGAGTGGAGAGAGGGTCTGGCATAGGGTAGATAGAGCTGTAGGGAGCCCTCTACAGGGTGGTCAATGCTATGCTTCCAGTGTCAGAAGAGTCAGAGAGCCAGGCCTGACATGGTGTGAGTCCTTCAGGCCCCACGGCAGTGGACCCGACCTGCCTGTCTTGCATAAAGCAGATGCACAGGTAAGATGGGCTTCGTGTTCCAACCCAGAGCCTGGGGACAGTGGGATCCCCATCCTGCGGTGGCTTGTGTGGCCTGTGGGATGCTGCAGGCCACAGGGTGGAATCTGACTCAAGCAAACTGTGAGCTGCAGCTGGTACACACCCTGAGCCACCTCCACGCTGAGCACGGTGTGGCAACGTCACCCAGACGTGGAGAGTTCTAGAACAGAATCATGAGCTCCGTGCTCCTTCCTGGATCCGTGTGCCTGGCCAGGCCAGGGGAGAGCTGGCTGAGGCCCTGTGAGTCCTCTGTTGGAGCCACCTCTGTGTGGCCTTGCTTTTCCTTGTGGATTTATCACGGAGTCATCATCCCCGGGATGAGCTTGGTTTTCTTGGTTCTGACCCAAAGCAAGAGGCATGTACTTACTTCGGTCTGCATGACCCTCCAGCTTCACTGTGGCCCCTTTGCTTCATTTCCTGACAGCTCCACCACATGATGGTCAGGCCGCCACCTGGTACCATGGCTGGGTGTCGTGCTCTGGCCTTTGCACAGTGGCCTTTGGTGCACATTCTCTCCTACAGTGCCGAGCACCATGTGGAGGGAATTGCATGGGAAACAGCCTGAGGTCCAGGATTAAGTCTTTCCTTCACGATTCTTCTGGAACTGTCGCTCCGTGGCTCCTGGCCAGCTCCAAGTGGCCACCTGGCTGTGGACACTAGGATCCATTTCCTGGGAGGTGTACACCTGCTGCTGTGGGCAACCCCTTCAGCTCTGCTCCGTGGCCCAAGGCTGCTGCACAAGCCTCAGCCCTCCACTTCCCCCACATTTCCAACTTACCCAGCACATTCTCTGGTGGGCATCTCCACTGTCCTCCTCCATGCTCTCTCCCTCCAGAAGCTGCCCCGGCACCCACCAGGGGTGCTCACCTCCCACATGCTCAGGGAGCAGGGGACCTGGGAGGGACCAGATCTGAGAGGCATCCTTGCTGTGGGCCTGGAGCCACTGGACAGAGGCTGCAAGTCTGTGGCCCTGTCGGGGAGCAGGCCCCGGATGGGGAGGACCACCGTGCCTGGAGCCGGCCCTTTGGGGTCATGCAGAGCAGAGCCAGGCTCAGGTGACACAGCTGCTGTCCACGAGACAGTCTCTCAGAGTGGCTGCTCCCTGACCCCCTTGGAAGCCCGTTCCTGAGGTAGCCCAGGTGACATATGCAGGCCACGCCTTCCTGGGCTGGGACACACTCCCCGTGACTGTCCTTGGGGACTGTGGTCCAGAATGGTTGGTGAGCCTGTCCCCAGCACACACCGCAGGGCCAGTGCAGAGGGAGGGCACAGGTTACCCAGGCCATCCCTGTCCACGCAGAGGGTGGATCCAAGGTGACCCCATGTGACCTCTGCCCTCTCCCTCCCCAGAGCCTTCACTGGCTCTGGCCCTCAGGAGAAACCTAAACTTCTTCGTCTTCCTGGCTCGAGCAGCTGCTCATGCTTGGTTTCCGCCTATACATGTGCATAGCCTTGGAGCTCCACAACTGCAGAGCCTCCATGCACAATGAACGCCCCTTGCAGTACTGGCTTTCTTGGCCCAGGCTCAGTCCGCGCCTTTGTGCACCCCTTTATTTGGCCAGGAGCTGCCCAGGGCCGCCTGATGTCACCAGCACCCTTCGCTTCTCCTGAGCCTCGTGGCTATGAGTGCAAGTGTTTTCCTTTCTAAGCCCTAGCAGTCAGTGCGGTGCCTGGCACAGGCTGTGGGCTGAATGAGCAAATAAATTCCTCTGGAACTTTCTGTGCAGGAACCCTGAGATTTATCCTCGTCATCCAGTAGACGTCAGCCTCCATGCTGGCCAATGTGCAAACACACTTCAGGGGCTCAGGCTGAACTGGGTCAGGGGCTCGGGAAACAGCTGGCCTGGTGGACCCTGCAGGGCCCAAGGGGCTGTCCGGCCGCTGCCTTGAGCTGTGCAGAGCACCCGCCCCCTGGATCATTCCTGCTGGGCTTGGTGCCATCTGTGCTGTGCCAGGAATGCCCTCCCCCTGTAATGGGCTCCCGGCAAAGGTGGGGCGGACGTGACTTGGCAGGTGGGTGTGAGCTGCAGCTTCTGCTGGGCCGGGCGGAGCTCTCATCTGGTCCTCAGTTCCAAGGAAAAAGCACGTCTTTCTGCTTCTCTTCCAGGGTCCACTCCCAAGCCAGCTGTGGCGTGCAGACCATCTCACTCATGACTGGGCATGGGACAGGGGCCCCTGGCAAGGGCTGGGCCCTGAAAGCCTCTGTGAGCGGCCCGGCCTGGGCCCGCCCAGGTGTAGGGGAGCTAGTATTTGCTGCCGGGTTCCAGGTTCCACAGTGACTTGGGCAGGACCTTCCTCGGAGGGTGCCTGCTTGCTGTAGGTGTTGTGCAGCCCCTAGCCTCTTTTCTCTCCCCGTGGCTGTCCCTCTGTCCCCTTCCTGAAGAGCCACTCTCAGCCACTTGCTGCCTGGAGTAAGCAGCATCTAGGCTCCATGCCCAGCCCCAGGGTAGCACCTAGAGGGACAGAGTCTGGCCTAGGCTGTCCCCACTGTCCAGCGATCAGCAGGGCCCCAGACACACTCACCGTCTGCCACAGGCCATGGTTGATGACCGGCCCGCTGCTGGTGACTCTGCCAACCCCATTGTAGCATAGCTGCAGCTCCAGCCGGCCGGCCCGCAGGCCCAGCGCTACCCAAGTGCTGTCCAAGTGGCCTCCAGCAAAGAAGAGGATGCCTTCAGGGTCAAAGGTCCGGAAGTCAAACTCAGCCACCAGCCTGCCCAGAACAGGAGACAAATCAGGGTTATGTGCAGGGCGCGAGGCTGCAGGGCGCGAGGCAGCAGGGCACCAGCAGGATCAGTGGCCCTCAGCCTCACAACCCCCTGAGGGCTCTGGGCTGGGCACACAGCTCATGGACCCTGCCTCACCTGGTAGGCTGCAGCCTCTTGAAGCGCAGCCGTATCACCGGGGCTCCACTGAACATACGGCCCAAGTACAAGGACTTCATGCTCTTGGCTGTGCTGAAGGGCACACAGGGCAAGATGTCCTGTGGGGGGGGCGGGGGGGTGTCAGGCAGGCTGCGTTGTGGCTGCCTGGAGCCCTGGCTGCGGGACAACTCTGTCCCACCCCTGCTGCCCACCCACTCCTAGAATCTCAGTGTAGCGAGGCCTCTTCATGCTGAGCCCGGGGGCCAGGGCTCAGTGGTTGCTGTCAAACCTTGACAGCTGGAGCCCCACTCCCACCAAGTGCCCGCTGGCTTTCGTTAAGCGATGAAGTATTTCTAGCAGAGGAGAGCGCAACACAAAAACCATCATGTGTGCCGTTAGGAAGTGAGTAGAGTGCGGTGGCCTTGAAGGCTGGTGTACTAGAACGTTCCCTGCTCTGGGCTGCTTCTTTCCCTGAAGCTCAGGTGTGGGGGGAGGATCAGAGATGGGGAGACAAGGAGCAGTGGGGCCTGGGCCCCACAGGAGACCACCCAGAGACAGGGAAGTTGAGGCAGAGCAGGCTGGGTGTGTTGGTCCGGGCCCAGCATGTCTCCCACAGTGGGGGAGGCAGGGAGCGCTATGCTGAGTGCCCACAGCCTGGGTCCCAGCCAGCTCCCCCTGGGAGGCCACGTTGCTATGGTAACTGCACCAACACAGCCAACTCCCTCCACAGCAGAGCTCTCCCCAGAGGTGCCCTGTGGCAGCTGCAGTGTGGTCCCTCGCTGTCCATGGCACCGGCCACTCACCTCGCAGGTATCCATGTCAGGGGACAGCTTGAGGCCCCCACGGCCGTTACAGTGGCAGGTGTAGCTTCCCAGGGTGTTGGCACAGGTCTGCTCGCAGCGTCCCTGCGCACACTCATCCACATCTGCAGGCAGAGGGCCACCATGAGTGAGGACAGAGCCCCAGACTGCGCAGGCGTGTGGCTGGCACACGCGTCTTCCAGGCGTGGATCCCTGCAGCCAGCCCACTGTCCTTATGCTGCCTGCCCTCCTGTCACGGACGCCGGTGCTGCAGGGGCCGGGTGGGGATGGAGGGCCCGGCAGCACTGCGGGAATACAGGGAGAGTGCAGGCCGAGGCCTCCCTCTGCTCGCTGGTTGTTGGGGCCCCGTGCGCTCCCCAACAGGGCCCAGTTCCTCCCCTGGCTACAAGAAGTCCACTGACAGAGCCTCACCCCTTTGTACCTGGGGCTTACATCAGCCTCACAGGCCTGGACACGCCCCACTGCAGGTCTTCCTGGACTGGAGAGGCTTTGTGTGCACCACAGGCTGGGGAATGGAGGCCTAAGTATGTGTGCGTGGGTGTGCATGGGTGTGTATGTGTGCACATGTGTTCACACCAACGGTGTGCCACTCTGCTCTGTGAGCATGTGGACAGGTGTGTGAATACACGTGCGTGGCTGTGTATGTTCACATCAACAGAGTGTGTGCTACCTGAGTGTATGTGTGGGCAGGTACATGTCTATGTGTATGCATAAGCATGTTTGTGTGCATGTGCACACATGTTATATGTGTATTGTGTCTGCATTTGTGAGAGCCCACGTGTGCTCACATATGCGGGCACGTGGCATTTGTGTGCATGTGTTTGCACATGCACATGTACCATGTGTGCACTTGTGTGTGGGTTTGTTCACTGTGAGGGCACATGCACAGGTGTATGTGGACACAGCAGCAGAAACTCCCTGGGGATGGCGTGGCCTCCTCAGTACAGAGCCCCTCCCTGGTGTGTCCTGGCTGGTCTCCCCTGAGTGGGTTGGTGGTGGCTCCTGGAACACCAGGCTGGTGGCGGTGGCTGGGGAGGGGGTCACAGGGCCCAAGTGTACCTTGGCAGGCCTTGTCCTGGGTGCTGTATTCGAAGCCCTCATCACAGAGACAGGTGTAGGAGCCCAGCAGGTTCTTACAGCGCGCCTCCCCGCAGGCCTCTGCATCCGCACACTCATCTATGTCTGGGAGAAGGGACAGCAGGCTGGTGTCAGGTGGGCTGGGGCGGCAGCAGTGGCTGCCAGGGCAGGCAGGGCCAGAGCAGCCTGGACCCAGGGCAGGGGGTGGGGGTTTCAATGTCTTCACTGCTGTGGGCTGGAAGGAACGAGGCAGTGCCAGCACACACAGCCTCATCAGTGGTCCTGGCACCTCCACCTCGCCCCCCAGATCAGGGAACCCCCGGTGGGCTTTGGGGCTATGAGGTCCCCAGAGGACATGCACCCCCACGCAAGCCAAGGAGGAGGAGAAGAGAGAGGAGGGGAGGAGAGGAGACACAGGGCAGCCTGATGGGTGCTCACCTTGGCAGGTCCGGCTGTCGTTGCGGCTGAGCATGTAGCCACTGTGGCAGGCACAGTGGAAGCTGCCCGGTGTGTTGAGGCAGACCTGGCCACAGCCCCCGCTCTGCTGGATGCACTCATCCACATCTGGGCACAGAGATGCAGAGATGGGGTGAGGGACACGAGGTGCATACGTCCTTGGGCATTGGGCTGGGGATTAGATAAGTCAGGCAGTGGGAAAAGAGAGACCCAGCTGCTGCTAGTGGTGGGACCAGCTTCAGGGTCCCCACCTGCACACAGGAGGGGGTGGAAGCCAAAAGGGATCCCCAGGCAGGGACACAGGGCCAGCCGGAGCCCCACCCCACACCACCCCATCCCAGAGTGCCTGGCTGCAGGCTCTGCCCGAGGGGGACCTTGCCAGCCGCCTTCCTCACCAGGGTTTGATGTCGAGTAGTCCAGGTGGGAACCCTTAGCGGGGCTGCTCCACTATAAGCTTATCCCCAGTGGCCTCAGCCCCAGCCCCTCTGGGCACCATAGCTCCAGGCCAGCCAGGGCAGCCGCGCCCAGGGCAGTGAGCGGGGAGGGAAGCGGCCCTGGAAGGGTGCTGAGGCTGGCCACCATGTGGGACCCAGAGAGGAGCGGAAGGAAGAGGCGGGCAGGCCTGGGCTGGGCAGGCAGACAGGGAGCAGCCTTACCTCTGTCACATCGCCGGCCCCCCCAGCCAGCTCTGCACAGACAGAAGAAGTTGCCCATGAGGTCCTGGCAGACCTGTGTTCCCTGCTTATCACACGGGTTTGGGGTGCATTGGTCAGGCAGGTCTGAATTGAAGGATGCAGAGGAGAAAGTCACCCTGAGCTTCTTTCAAAGCCCCCACGCCACCTCTGACGGGGACAGGGGGTAGGCTCCTCCTGGGTCAGGCCAGGCACTGGAGCTGGTCCAGGAAAAATCTGAGCTGCCAGGAAGGAGCAGCAGCTGCAGAAGCAGCCAAGGACAAAGGGTGGATCTCCCAGGAGAAGCCTCTCACCACTCAGTTTCAGAAAGACCAGGACCCTTCACCCTCTCTGCCCTGACCAGGTGTCCACCCCAGCCAGCCATTGGCCTCGGAGCTGGCCCTGCACTGGGCATGGCTCAGGGTGGGAGACCTGGTCCAGCAGGAAGAGTCCTCTGGGAGCCACACCCCAGCAATGTGGGCACAGCAGCCTATGCCCTGGCCCAGCTGTGCAGCCCAGAGACGCCTCTGTCGGTCAGGGAAGCCCACACGTGAGCTCTGCAGCTCGAAGGTCAGGCAGTTGGCAGAAAGATCTGTTATCATGCCCAGGGCTCCAAGAAGTCTTTCACAGGCTGCTGACCAGGCAGAGGTGGACAGGCCCAGTGTGGGGAAGGCCAGAGCCCACCACTGTGCCCACTGTGTGGCCAGGATCTGTAGCTGGCCTGGCTGCACACCATGGACCCTGGAGTAGGCATGGAGCCTCCTAGAGCCTTGGGGCCGAACCCGCCGGCCTGCCTGGCTTCTGCCTGAGCACATAATGTCCAGACTGCTTTGCACCACAGCCACTGTCCTGTGCCACAGAACTGCTTCGCCGCAGATGGGAAGCACCTACTCCTTACTCTTGGGAGTTTCCCTGCCTCCCTCTCAGTGTGCAAATATGGCCTCCCCTACACCTGGTCACAGACTGAAGCCCAGGTCAGGTTCTCAGGCAGACACTGTGGGCCCGTGCAGACTCCAGACTAGAAGCCCAGAAGGGTCCTCAGTCAGGCAAGGCAGGGCCAGGAGTTCTCCCTCCTCTGTCCAGGAGAAGAACCAGCAGTGGGAGCACTACCAAAGTCATCCCTCGGGGAGGAAACCAGGAGCAGCAGCGGGCAGGCTTTCTGGGCACCTTGGGTGTGAAGCCTTCTCCAAGTGGAAATGGGAGGTGAGGTTAGAAGAGAAAACCAGCTTCTCAGAACATGGAATGACCCAGGCTTGAGCTGACCCTTGTGAACTACTCCAGGTACACCAAGGGCCGGGCAGCAGTGGCCCTGGGGGTGACACTGTCTGGTTTGCAATGGAAGAACTGGAAGAACCTAGAAGGCGGTTGTGAATCTGACAGGAAGTGTGTGTGAACCACAGGGCAGAGCAGGCAGGAGAGCTGGGAACCTCAGAGGCAGAGACCCCCGCACTGTGGGAAGTAGAGGATGCAGAGGGCCCAAGGCAGCCTTGGCCGGACATGGGGGTGGGGGGGGCATACTTCTGTGTCACACCTTGTGGGAGTGTGAACTTTGTACCGCAGATGCACCGCGACCCTTGCACACCCCAGCACGTGGTGCTTCCGGGGAGACGGGGGCACACTTACTCCGGACACATGTGACGAAGCTTGGGTGTTTGCTGTTTGGGGGTCCATATCTGTTGATGCACTCTGCAAGAGAGAATTGGGCAAAGTGAGCCGCGCATGGTGGCACACGCCTGTCATCCAGCACCCAGGATGCTGAGTCAGGAGGCTCGCCACATATTCGCGGCCAGCCTGGACTACGCAGTAAATCCAAGGCCAGCCTGAACTGTACAGTGAGATCCTTTACAAAACAAAAGAAAAGGACAAGGTGGTCACTCGTCCTGGGGGTGGGGCCCTCAGAGACCAGGCTGTGCAGGTGAGAGCCTGGGATGACACTCCACCCTGCTGGGTGCCGCGGTCCTGCAGCATGGTGGAGCATGGCTCTTGCTAGCACAGTGGTCAGCAGTGACAAGAGGAAGCCACCCCCACCTCGAGGCAGAGCTCTGCACCCAGACAGCAGTGTCTGGCCCCCTACGGGGAAGCAGAGCCGCCTCCTGTCCCCGTGGAAGTGAGCCAGCAGGGTCAGGGACCTTTCAGGACACAATGTGCGTCACCTGAGGTCCACCTGTTCCCGAGAGGCCCCTCAGCGGACCTGCTGGACATGACTGGACAGTGGGATCCAGGGGAAGCAGAGAGCACAGTTTCTGGACGTGTGCGTCCAGGGGGTGCAGCAGAGGCCCTCAAGTTCCCTGCCATCCATAGCTGAAAAGATGTTAGTGTGAACAATGGCTATCTCGTGGGAGCGAGCTCACTGTCAGCCTTGGACCCAAAGCCAGCACGTCCAGAGATGAGGCCACTGGGGCTTCCCAGGGCCAGGAGGGTCCCCTCTGTTTGTTGCCAGCCGTAGGTACCAGGCAGGAGACTGGCAGGAGGTGAGGCCGATAGCTTAACCTCTGTGCCCTTGGTGAAATTGGAAAGGCAGGAGTATAGCTTTCTCCTCTGGGCAACACATACCTAAAGACTTTAAAACGCTGCTCATCGGACAAGTGGTTCTCAGTGGTGACTCACGGCTGCTCACAGGACAGGCATGGAGTCAGAGCCACTGCCCCACGGCACTGAGGCAGAGGTGTACATGGGTTTCCAGAGTCACCAGCGCCTGTTCCAGTAGCCAAGTGTTTGTGCATCCCTCAAGCCAACACAAACATTTCTGAGTGTCCTCAGTCGCAACCAACATGGCCAATGCCAATAAACAGGGCCAACAAGGACACAGCTCTTTGGGGTCCTCAATAGTTTCAGAAGTGCAGAGTCCCAAGGCCACTGAGTTTGAGGACACTAAATCACCATATTTCTAAGCTGTGGGTGGAGTTGGACATCAAATCAGAAAAGGGGATTGCAAACCATGGCCTTGAACCAAAGTTCAGCCACCAATAGAATAAAACTATGGTATAAAAAATAAAAAAGAAGCTTGCATCCCTGCCCTGTGAGCTCAAGTTTACAGAGTTCCAAAGTCGCATCTCCTCTCTGGGATACCTTGTTAGCAGGGTCCTCCACACGAAGCTGTATCCCCAGCTATGCCTTTATGACAAACGAGAAAATTAGTGACTGAGACTTACCTTGGTATCTTGGGTAGAAATATTCCTGTGGGGAGAGAGAAAGGAGGAGCTGTTTATGCCACAGTCTGAAGCTCACAGACAACATAGTCAGGCGCTAGTTACTCAAATCTGGGGAGACAAAGTCAGACTGGGGAGCAGGAGCTGGGGACAGAAGATCCCCAGAACGCTTTGCCAGCAAGAAAGGTGCTGCGGGGTGGGACACGTGGGGCAGGCTGCTCGGCCTCTGCAAGGTGGCGCGGCATGCCATTGGCATGCCCATCTGACTGCTTTCAGCAACGAGCCAGGCAGTGTCCCCAGAGCTCCTCAGAGGCCGCTCAGTGTGGGGATGGCGGCATCCTCAGAAAAGTGAGAACAGGCAAGAGCCCACCGCATCTGTAAATGTTGACAGTGGCCTGACTGGCACTCCCTTGTGGGCGAGGCATGGACTTCGTGGAGGGGCACCTGCTGTGCTTGAATGCACTCAGAGCCACGTGCACAGAGGACTCTGGGGCCCTGGGGACCTTGCCACAGGCTCAGGCCTCAGTGCTGTCTCTGGATGACAGAGCGGCTGCAGCAATGGCAGGAACAGGACAGCAACCTCGGGATGTGTGGGTGCGGCCTGCACCCTCACACAGCTCTGCTGGACCCATGCACCCACCTCAGGAAGGCCTTTCAGCCCCATCCTGATGGATGAGGAAGCACAGGATGGAGGCAGGTGTGCAATTTGCCCTTTCACTATGGCAGGCCAGGGGTCAGGGAGGGGACCCACCAGGCCTCGTGTCCGGAGGACAGGCAGAGGCATCGGTTCTCCTGCATGCCCACAGCTTCCTGCGCAGGCTTTACACGGTGCCTGCCACCTTCTGGCTGGCTGGGGCTGCACCCCTACTCTGGTGATGGAAAGTGCAGAGGCCTGGGGGCTGCTGAGCCAGCTGGGGGAGCTCAGCCACTGCAGATAAGTGGACTCCATACAAGTCAAAGTCAGAGCCAGCTGGTGCTGGCTACGGCCCTGGGCGAGGTGGGCCTGGGGTCTGGGTCTTTGGGCAAAGTTCTGCCCTGTGCCTCTCCACTCAGTCACGTGGCAAACTGAGAGCAGGAAGGGCTAGCAAGGCCACAGCGCAGCAAACCCTGGGGGCAGGGAGGACGCGCAGGGCCTGCCACTGCAGGAGAGGCTTTGGATCTGAAAGGAAGGGTTTGGGATGGAAGTGAAGAGGGCCCACTTGGGGCTGGGAAGCAAGGATTCGGCTGGCGAAGGACGAGCACAGTGAAGAACAAGGGAGTAAGCCCCTAACTGCAACTTGCCTGATGGTGAGTTTTGTTTTTCTAATCACGGTTAGTCATGCTAGTTACAGTCCTGTGCAGTCTGTTCTCATAATGAGCTCTGTGGGTGCAAGGAAGCATTATTAACAGAAGGGCCATGCCAGTCTCTCCTCCGTCAGCCACACCTGTCTGTGGGAACCTGGGGCTCAGAAACCTCCAGGTCACGAGCCTGTGGGTGCCTGAGTGTTGGGGGACCATGTGCGCATGAGTGAAACCCTGAAAAAGAGCAAAAAGAAAGCAACACACCTCGCAGTGCTGTGTGTGTGCCCGAGAGAAAGGCATCTGCATTTCCCCTAGGAAGCTCTAATCTCTGGAATGGCCACCGGACACAGCCCTCACCAGCACTGCCCGCCACTCGAAGCCGGCCTGCCTGGGCCTGCAGGCTGCCCCGATATCCGGGTTGGGTCAAAATGTTGCCCTTGCACGGCCAGTTTGACTTAGGGGAGAGTCAGAGCCTGTGAATAATGTAGCCGAGGACACGCTGTGGTGTTTTTTGGGACAGAAATCACTGTCGATCACTGTGACTGTTTTATGTTGATCAAAACATGAAATGAATGTTTAGATTTAAAAAACCTTTATTACAGTAAAAGACACATTGCCACTCATCCTCCCTCAAAGTCCTCCCTTCCCTTCGAGCTCACTTACCTCATCCTCCCTGCCACTTTCTGCAGCAGCTCTGGAGTCCTCGTTCCTGAGTGTCTTGGCTGCCTCTATGTCCTGAATCAATTCAAAATGTTCCCCTTTCCTGGTCATTTTGACTTTAGGGAAGAGCACGGTGCCAGATCCGGTAAATGAGGTAAACATGGTAAATAAGGTGGGTGTTTTCATGAGTCTGCCTTTCCATCTGGTGGCACTTGGCAGCAAGTCACCATGTTTTTGATCACATCCAGCACAGACACTTAGGAAAAAGAACCCCAGAGCTGCTGCAGAAAGTGGCAAGGACAATGGGATGAGTGTGCTCAGAGTGAGGGGAGGCTTCTGAGGGACCCTGGCAGCGTGTCTTTACTGTCATAAACTTTGATGTAAACACATGCCATATTTTGAATCAGCCCTTTTACTGTAGTAAACTTTTCTTTAAACACACATCATAACTTCTGGTCCAGATGGAGGCACGGCTGGGTCCACGGGCCCTGAACTGCTGTCTCCCCCAGGTGGCCCAGCATGGCACGGAGGCGGCTCGGGAAATGGTTGTCACTCTCTGGGGTTTCCTGAGCTCTTCCCCTCCAAGCGGGCTCCAGCCCTGGCTCGGCATCTCTGCCAGCAAGTCAGCTGCCCCCAGGGCGGTGCAGGGATCCTATGGTCCCATGTGCCTTCACCCAGCTCTAGGAAGGCTCTTCCCGGGCCTCAGCTCGGAAAACCACAGCACGCTCCTCAGTGCTGCTCTGCACCACCCCGGCAGGACCTGCCTCACAGAGTCCCTCGAGTGTGCCCTGCGTCACATGTGACAGCCAAGGAGACTTCAAGCAGTGTGCTAGGAAGTCGCTCCACTAATGCACTCCTGTCAGTAAAGCCCTAAATTCGATTCCAAAAGCCCTTTCATCACCTGGCAAGGCAGCCACAATTCTGGGGCTCGGTGACTGTGCTTACTAGCATGACAACTATTTAAGACATTTCCCGTGGGAAACAGCCAGAGAATGGATCTCCGGAGCGTGTGATGTCTCGCCAGCAAACCGACCTCCAAGGGGAACTTCAGAGTCAGCCAGCCCGGCTGGGGCTCTGGCTCAGACTGAGGTCCTGCCCAGAACCACCAGAGGGCGGAAAGCACAGGCCCAGCCCAAGGGCCTCCAAGTTCACGCCCTGGGCGCCTCCTCCCGCTGCACCCCGCAGAACCGTGCTGGGCACTGGCTCTGGTTCTGGGCTCTGCCAGCTCCCTGATGGGCTAGGCACGGTCTGGTCCTTGCAGCCCTGAAACCCACACCTGCTAGGCACCTGCTGACCACGACAGGGGGCTGTGCCAGAAGGGACACTGGAACGGCGGCGGGCAGAGGGACTGGACTCAGCCTGGGGCAGGACTGTCACATCTGTCACCACTGCAAGCAGCAAGGCGGCTCCCTGGGGTGGCACCCCCACCCTCTGGGCCTTGGCTGATGGTGCCAGGCCTATGCTCGGAGTCCATCCTCTCTGCCGGGGACCCAGGGCGCTGCCTGCCATCCAAACCCGCATTGCCTCTGCCCGACACGTGCCTGGGGTGGGAGGTGTTGTAGGGAGGCCACGGGCACAGCTGGGGACAGAACTCATGCAGCTTGCGGACAACAAGGACCTGGCCTCACAGCACCGCTGCCCTAGCACCTGCCCTGGCTTCCACGCCTGTATTCTGGTTTCATCCTCAGTTACAGAACTCCTTACTCAAGCTGGGCACAGGAGGCCGCATGGCCGAGTTCTAGCCATCCCTGTACAAGCAGAGCCAATGGGAGTGGAGGTGGAGGTCAGCCTTTGGTGGAGAGCACACGCAATGGCTGGTGCTCCTGCACCTTGTCCTGTGTGTGAGGAGGTCCTGAGGATGGAGGCCCTGCAGCTGTGCAGTGGAGCGGCAGATTGTAGTGGGGGCCCAGCTACCGGCAGCCCCTGATTTCTGCTACTTGCCCTTTGCACGAAAAAGAAATAAACTTCATGTGAATTGCTGTCGTTTGTACAGCCACAGTGCCTGGCTGGCTGACCTTGACAATCAGTGCAAACAGGGTCACAGCCACCTGCAAGCAAAACGGTGAGTCTAACACCGCGATGCACGGTGAGCAGGCGTGGGGAGCAGTGTGGCGGTCTTGGGTCTGTGGGTGTGGAGGGGTGCTGAGAAAGTCCACGTGCCTGGTAGCGCTGCTCCCGGGGAGAATGGCTTGGGCATGTGGAGGAACTCATCGAACCTCTGCAAAGAAACCCCACTGGGTAAGGACAGTGCTTCTTTTAAAAAGCCGTTATTGTTTCTGGAAAATTATATCCTGCCCTTCCCTGAATTCCAAATTCAATCTTTCTTTGTCCTAAACATTTCACACCTAGTTCATTTCATAACCCAGACTTCACCAAGCGTGAGGTGGAATAAACGTTCTTGCGATGCCAAGCTTCACTTTCCAGGTAACCAGCAGGCATGGTGTGCAGTTTCCGCGCTGCTGGTCGGCGTGCACTCCTCGTCCCTGGGGACAGACAAACGTGGGACACTATGCCACGGTGAGGCCTCCAATACAGCTGTCACCAGGCACCCTGGGCCCTGCCCCTGGGAGGAGCAGGCTCCAGATGTGGCCAACTTAGGAAGCACAGCAGCCAGCGCTGGGCACTGCCAAGTGCCAGCCTCTGACAAGCTCTCTGGTCACCCTCAGTGCAGGGGACAACCTGTCACCCTGTGGTTCCTGCCAAGTGGTCAGGCTGCTGGCAGCAGCCTGGTGACAGAGGTGTCCCGGATGCGACCGCATGGGCCCTTCTGTGGCAGAGAGGTGGGAGGGAGGAGCCGGACGGTGCGCACCGACCCTCTGGAGCTCTCGGCCTTGCAGACGGGGGTCACATCCCCTCTGGCTGGACACAGCCCTGTTGACCCTTGCCTCAAGCCCCACCGCAGACATTGGACCCCCAGCACTGGAAGAGAGCAAGTCTGGGCCCTTTAAAGCCAGGACATCTGGGGTCATCACTGCCTGCACAGGAGCCTGTGACCCAGGCGTGGGGGAAGGCGCCATGCCACCGTCCAGGTTGGAGATGCCCGGCAGGGTGGAGGCCACTGGGACCGCAGCCGAGACAGATCCTGCAGTGAGGACTGTCTCGGCCATAGCTCCTGGAGCGCGGCAGGGAGCGGGGTCTCAGCACCAACTGAAATGGCGAGAGCCGCCCGACACAGGAGGAAGGGGCCAGACGGAGGACACGGGGGCCACCAGCAACCTCCAGCTGCATCTCCCCACCTGGAGGGCGTCCGTGCCAGAGCCGTCACAGGTCAATCCTTGTGAGTCTTTAGGAAGAGAAAGTGACGCATGTTGTCCTCACACAGAACAGCAACCTACAACACTGACAAGCAGGGGCAGCTGGGCGTGGGCTCCCAGCTTGCTAGGGCTTCTCCCAGAGCAAGGTCCCCTCAGGACAAGGTGGCCCTGGGGCCTGCATGTTCATCTGTGCCCAAGAGCTAAGGTGGGCGGTCCCTGAACAGGCTCCCGGCTCTGCGGAGGAGGCACCGAGCGCAGGTGCCAGGCTGGAGTGGTGCCCTGAGTGTGATGTGGGACAGACTACGGCTTCCAGCTCACAGGCTGGTCCTGTCGGGCCGGGGACGTAGCTCAGTGGTTCCGGCGCCTGCCTCAAAAGCGCAAGGACCCGAGTTCGATCCCCGGTACCAAAAGCCAAAGCAAACTAGTCACGTGCCTGAGGAACCCTGGGACAGCCCTGGGACCCCTACGTGGGTGCTCAGAATTAAACGCAGTCCCCTCCAAGGGCCGTAGCACTGGGTGACTCGAAGGCCACTGGGGCGAGGCTCTGGTGCTGGTCGTGGTTGCACTTCTGGCACTGGATGGGGGAGAAGGTCCAGCTGGTCTGGCGGGATGGCGGCGGCGGAGACAGCGCAGCACCAGGGCCATCGCTTGCTGCGATGCTGGTGGGATGGGACGTGCTCGGCCTCCAGCCAGGACGCCAGGGTGGGCAGGGCGGGGCAGGGCCCCATAGAGCCCCTCTGCTCTCCAGGCTGTGCTGGGTCGCTGCGTGCACATCACTCTGCTGCGACCAGACCACGGCCCGGTGCCCATGTGATGCTGCCTCACCCTGGGCAGCTTCCACGCCCGCTCCCAAGGGTCCGGGCTCGGCCGCCAAGGCTGGGGGTCACTGCCTTCGCACAGACTCGGACTCTGGGAACCACCCCCACGTGTCCGTGCTCTGCCCACGCTATGCAGGAAGGAGGGAAATGGTGGCTGTCGCGAGGTCACAGCCCTCGAGGCTGGGCTGTCTACCACAGGACAAGAACATCCTTTGGGCAGGACCCTCGCTGCTTCATAGGGACGTCCAGCCCGGCACAGGCAGAGGTGTGGGGTCCACATGGCTATGGTGGCCAGGGCAGCAGTCCTGAGGGGAACCTGGTCAGCTGCAGGGTTGGGGACAGGGTTGGGGACACGGCCCTGGGAAGACAGGAGTGTCAGCTGTCATTTCAGATAAAGCCCAAGCAGACACAGGGTACTAAGGAGGCTCAGGCACATATCACAGCCTCTCCAGCAGCACACCTTCCTCACCCTGGGCCAAAGCAGACAGTGCCGTGTGCAGAGGGAAAGACAGATGGAGCTCCGGACTTCCCCCACTTCCACCTCCTTAAACATGATCTCAAAACTCTAAGGTGTACACATGCCCAGTTTACAGCAACATCACTGGAACAGAATGGGAGCAGGAGGGTGTGGAGTGGTCCCAGAGCCGAGCCCTGAACCCTAGAATGGCAAGCTCTTCGATACTGAGACAGTTCCCTGGTCCATCCTGAGAGCTGGAGGAGAGCCAGGCATGGGTAAACAACCCATGTGTCCTGCAGCCCTGGCCTGGCCCTGACCTCGGCCCTTCCTGGACTCTAGAGATGGGCTGCAAGCTTCCTGCACACACTCACTGCTTCCGCAGTGTGGAGCCTGACTTGTGCCTGTGCCCTATGGAGACTGGAGCTTTGCTGTTGTCTGGCAGAGGATAGTGAAGGGCCTGGGGCTGGGGCTGCAGGTGCCAGGGCCTCACATGAATATCTATGCAGGCCCAGCAGGGAAGGGCTGAGGGCCCAACGGTCACATCCCCAGCTCCCCCAGCCCAGGAGCTGATCCCTGGCCAGTGCAGGGCAGCCCTGCAGAGAGGACAGCCGTCTAGACTGGAGCCAGCAGTAGAGAGTCCTGGGTAGCCAGGAGGGGTCCCTGGGGCAGGACGCTGGGGAGAAGAGAGTGTGTGTGCAAGGCCCCGTGTGGCTGCATGTGTGTATCAACGCATGTCTGTGCGCATGTGTGCATCGCGGTGTTCTGCGTATGTGTGTCTCTGTGTATACATTTGTGTGGATGTGTTGGGCAGCTGTCACAGCAGGGGACGTCTCTTCCCTGGCAAGTCTCTGAGGGTCCCTTCCTCCGCCTCCTGGGACCCTCTTAGGCCACCTGACACCTGGGCCCTGCCCCAAAGAGCAGTGGTCCCCAGAAAGGAACCAGGGGCCTCATCTTCTTGGGAGGTCGCCTGCCTCAAGCTATCCTGAGTCCTGGAAGGGTGGACAGGGTTTCTACCTTCAGCTGGACCTCCTGCTTTTAAAACTGACAGCACCCCGAAATCCTACCAGAGCAAACTGATCACCACCAGCAGAGAGGGAGAGGGGTCAGCACACCACAGAGCGGGGCCAGATGAGGAGGCAAGTCAGGGAGAAGAGGGAGAAGAAAGCAAGACAGAGGGTCAGAGAGAGGTGGCCGGGAGGGAGCTCGGAGCCCCAGCTCAGCCCAGCCTGCCCCCGTGGGGCCAGCCCCATGTGAACACTGCACTCTGCATCCCTTGCAGAATGACCCTCTTCCAGGAGCTCGGCCTGGGCTGCTCTAGGAGCCCAGCCTCTTAATCAGGATCCCGTGGAAGCAAAGAAATAAATACTGTCTGGCACTGAAACCCCAGCCTGAGACGGTTTAGTAGAAGGCTGCCGGTGAAGAGCTGGGCAGACCTCCGAGGACAGGGAAGCCAGCCAGCGGGACAGCAGCAACACCAGAGGGAAGCAAGATAAGAGAAGCCCTGGAGAGAGGGACAAAGGGAGTATAAGGGCCAGCGCTTGTCCCTGGGGCCAGCCAGGAATGTGGGTGGGGGAGGTGCACTGAAGAGGGGGCTGAGTCTCCTCTGGCAGAGCAGTGTGAAAATCAGCTCTTCACACCCCTGCAGGAGGGGCAGGACTCCAAGGTCAGCACTTTAACCCTGAATTGGGTTTAAGGCCTCTGATTGGTGGGGAGGGGGTCCTGAACCTGGGTCTAGATGCCTGATCCACCTGGCTTGGGGCAAGACAACCCCCCTGGCCCTTGCTGGGCCTGCTACAGCCAGGCAGGGAGCTGCTTTGAGAACCCAGCCTCTTATCAGGGTCCCCTGGAAGCAAAGAAATCCTGTCTGGCCCCAAAACCCTGGCCTGAATCTGGTCTGCAGCCAGGTCTGGGGACCACAACACTGGGTCCCGGTGATGACCCCAGGTCCGACCCTGTACCTGGACCCCGCATCGGCCCCGTTCCAAAATGTGAATGAGCTGCATCTCAAGGCCAGGAGAACGGATCTGACAGTGGCCTAGGATGGTGACTCCCCAGTGGCCGGGAGCCTCCATAAATGCAGAGACCCTACCTGACAACTCCAGCACAGGGCATTGGAATAGGGCTCCACTAAAGCCATGGGGTCCCCAGTGCTGTTTTCTTCTGTGCCTTCAAGTCACACCTTCATAAATAAAGTTGTAATTACAACATAAAATCAGTTGAAACCAAAGGGCCTGGCCTGGGGACAGCTCAGTAGTCGGGCCATGTTGGGCCTGCAGGCCCTGGCAAAGGGCAGCAGAGGCCGGCTTCACAGCCAGCAGTGCCTGGGCCCTGTCGTGTCCCCACAAGCCCTACCCCAGCTCCACAGGGCATGGGGACCCCAGTGAGCTCAGGGCTGGAGGGAGCTTGGCCCACGTGGCCTGGCTCAGGCCACAGCTGGTGACCCCAAAGGAGGCCTGTCCTTGGGCCAGGGAGAGAAATGCATCAGGGCTTGTGGCCACCAAGCTTAGGGTTAAAGAGCCAGGACAACAGCACGGCTCATAGAAACTAGGAAACTGCTCCCTCGTCAAAGCCAGCAAAAGAGAGAGGGCCATCACGGAGAGAGGGGCCCATCACGGGAGAGGTGTCCGTTACGGGAGAGACGCCGATGACAGAAGAGATGTTCATCACAGCAGAGACACGCATCACGGGAAGATACCCATCAGGAGAGAGAGGCCCATATGGAGAGATGTCGCCATCACAGGAGAGATGCCCACAGATGCCCATTGTGGAGAGATAGCCATTGGGAGACAGAGCCACGGGACCTCAGCTGTGCCCTGGCCCTGTGACAAGGCAGCCCAGTGGCCTTCAGTATTTCCTAGCCTGCTCTGGAGAATGAGATCTTGAAGGGATGGTGCCCTCTGCCCGCACAACTGGCAGTCAACATACAGGGCCATGCAGGTCACGGCAGCCAGGCCTTGCATGGCAAGTGGTAATTTTTTTCTTCCCTGCAGAAACCTGGCTATGACCCCCTGGCAGATGGCTCAGGTTGCAAACGCCCTGGCCCAGCAGCGGTCCTGCCTGTGTCCCCAGTCCCTGTCCCCGCCCTCCTGCTCCAGGGAAGTGTGGCGGTGAGCCCTGCTCCCCAAGGTCGTCCTGGCCAGCGTCTCCTCCGCCCTCCCACATGCTTCCTGCGGTTCCTGTAACTGTATTTTTGGACCTGCTGCAGCAAGCAATTCCAGCTGGAGATTTTCAATTCCTCTTTGAGGGAAGCCCTCCCGATTGCCCGGCCCGGCCCAGTGTGGGGCGCAGCACCCCTGCCTGGGGCAGGAAGTGCCCAGGGTTGCCACACTCCGAAGGGCAGGCGAGCCCTGGCTTCGCCCCGGGGTGCGGCCGTCTCACCGGGAGAGTCCCTTGAAGGTGCTGTGGGCTGACGCCCGCCCCAGCCGGGGCTCCACGCGGTCCCGGAGCGGAGCGGCCGCAGTCGGGCTCCCCCGGAAGCGCAGCCACCTGCCTCCCCACTCACCGTCTCGGGGTCGTTCTCGAACACCTCCCTCGCCTCCTCGCGACTGCAGCGCTCCTCCACGCACTCCCGCTCCAGGTGGCCCTGCTTGGCCTCCTCGAAGACCTGGTTGGCCCGGCGCTGGCGTGTCCGCAGGAACTGCGCAGCCTCGCGGGTTGGCAGCAGCAGAGCTGCGGAGAGGAGAGTCGGCTGGCGGGACGCGGGGACCGCAGAGGCGGGAGGCCAGCAGGGCCGGCCAGGGGCCAGCGAGAGGCCGGCGGGGCAGCGGGCAGGGGGCGGCGGGAACCCGGGTCCTCGCTCACCCTGCGCAGGCTCCGAGCCCAGCAGCAGCAGCAGCAGCAGCAGCAGCAGCGCGGCGCCCAGGGCGGCCGCGGGCCCGGGTGGGGGCCGCATGGCAGCAGTGGAGACGGTCAGAGGGCCCAGGAGGCCGAGGCGGGCGGGTGCCGAGGGCCCCGGGCGGCGGTCATGCTGTGCAGTGGGCTGAGGCTAGGTCACCTCCTGAGTCCCCTCAGTGCGACGCTGAGGCGGGGCGGGGCCAGCCAGCGGGCGGAGCTGGTTGTGCAGGAACGGAACGTCGGACCCAGGAGAAAGCATGTCTTGCAGAGCGCACAGTGCTGCGTGCTGACTGGCTGGGCTCTGCTGCTGGAGCGGGGGTGATCCAGGGGACTGGGAGCCACACCGGGCTCTGCGGGCTCTGCGGACCACTTCCCGGTGACAGTGCAGAGGGAGCTGGCGCCCCGCCCCGCCCCGCCCCGTGGACATCAGCTGGGATTCTCCAGGCTTGGGCACATTTTCTCCGGACTTAGAGCACAAACTGAGGTCTAGCCTAGCCCGCTTGGCCCAGCAAGCGAGGCCCTGCTGTTCCCCCTGCAGCTTTGTCTGAGGTCTCCATATTGGTAGGTACTTAGGCTGGCTCTGAGACCAAGGTTTCTGCCTCGAAGCTTGGAGGATTTTGCAAACTCACCAGCAAAACACTCAAAGCCCACACCTAGCAGAGCTCGCGGGGACCCCAGAGGTTGTGCGGGACTTAACGCCACCTGGATACTCCTGCCCGCGGCCGGTGCCGGGAGGTGCCTGTCCGTGCCCCGCCCCGGCCCCGCCCCGCCCTGTGCTCCTTGCAGAGAGGAAAGTCACTGCAGCTGCAGTCCTCAGGCTGTGATCTGAGACGGAGTTAGCCGGCAGGGAAATGTTGATTTCAAAGAAATGAATGTCCTTGGGAATGCTCTTCAAAGGGAATGAAATTTGAACAGATAAGTCATCCGGCCTGCCAGCCTGCCCCTGTGTCTGAGCTAGTACCCAAGGGCTCCACCAAGAGCTCGGGAGGCAGGGCCAGGCTCCCACAGCTGCCTGGGCCTGGAGAGAAGATGCAGAACATCACTGCTGCCTCCTGGGGAGAAGTATGGGTGGCGGCGTACGCAGCTCGCTCAGTGGGAGGGCCCAGAAGGAGCCAGGTCTCTGTCTACCATTTCCTCAGGTTTTAGATTAGGGTGAGGACTGCGCAACCATGTGCACGTTGGGGTTTTGGCGGAGAGGCATCTCTGAGCGTGTGCAGTTCTTGATTATCTGACGAAAGCCAGCCTGAACCGCTCTGGCCCCTGTACGGCCCGGGCCATCTGCACTTGGGTGTGGCCCTGGACCACATCCCTTCTGATCTTCCTTACTCTCCTTTCTGCTGAGTTCATGTCCAGCAGTGACGCCTCCTGTGTGCAGACTTTTGGTTTAGTGAAGGGCATCCTCCTGCTCATTCAGATTTAGACAGCCATGCAAAACTTCAGCACTTTCAACCTGGTGACCAGAAAGTATGTTCTAAGCAGAGATGGAAATGGGTAAGAAACAGTGTGGATGGGGTGCTCTGAATGTGGACAGGGTCAGCAGCACTGCTGCACACCCTGAGAGAGCCACGGTGACAGGCACGGCACAGCCATCGGCCCGGGCGAGGAGCACTTTGCTTGTCTGGATGCCGAGATCACCCGCGCAGGAGGTGGGAAGCTGGCAGCTTCTCCTGCCAAGGACACACGGGGTGAGAGCTGGAGGGGTGACCCCGACTTCACATCAGGAAGACCCTGCACCCACTGACCCCCGAAACCTGTGTGTCCAGGACCTGCCAGTCATCTTCAAAGAGGGCGCACTGGGTGTTGGCAAAACCATCACACAACCATATTTAGTTTTTTCTCTGCATTTCCCACAGCTTTTTTGAAGAAGTACAATGGTAAGAACAGTAAACTGCGCACGCAGGATGGATTTTGACATTTCTGCGACATAGGCATGGACCTGTGAAACTGCCACTGTCAAGTCAAAGAACAAGCCATTACCCAAAAAGCTTTCCCTCTGCCCTTTGGAGATTCCCCCATGGTGGGGTCCCTGTCCTGCCCCGATCCCCATGCCTGGGCGAGGGCACGGATCAGCTTTGTGTCACTATTGATCATTTTTATATTTTCTAGAATTTTATGGAAGGTTCAGATTGTATGTGCACTTTTTTGTTTGGCTTCACTCACTGAGGATTTTTACTTCCAGAATTATCTGAGTCACTTGTACAGATGGTGTCTCCCGTTTGTGAGTCAGCAATGTCCCTTGTGGGGTTAGGCTACCTTCTTGTGTCATTCACCTGTGCTAGACATGTGGCTTCTTTCCAGGTTTTCATTATAAATCTGCTGTGACCACTGCGTAGAAGTTCCCCTGTGCAGCCTGCTGTCCTTTCTCTTGGAGAAATGTCAGGCACAGAGGAACTGAATCATCTGGTATGCATTTGCTTCACTCTTCAAGAAACCACCAAAGTGTCCTTCAAAAGGCACTGTTTTATATTCCCACCAGCAAGGACAGGGATTCCTGCTGCTGCCCATCCCCACCATACGTGCTATGGTCAGTTTATTTTAATGTTAGCCTTTCTAGTAGGTGTACATATAGTGCATCTCATTGTTTCAATTTGTATTTCCCTAACAACCCATGGTTTTGAGGAGTTTTAATGTGCACTTGTCATCCAAATAGTTTTCCTGGTGAAGTACTAAACATGTTTGTTTCTTTTAACTTGGAGTATTTGCTTTTCTAATTGTTGAGTTTTAAGCACTCTTTACATAGCCTGGATGCATACCCCTTATTACATGTGAGGTTTGAAAATACTTGCTCCTGGTCTGTGGCTTGTCTTTTCAGTCTGTTCAAATTGTCTTTCACAGAGACAAATTCTGAATTTTGATGTACAATTTATTATTTTTACTTTGATGGATTCTGATTTTGGTGTCCCATTTGCCCAACCCAAGATCATACATATTTTCTTCCAGAAGTTCTGCAGGTCTGAGTTTTACATTCCAGAGCACAATCTGTGTTGAATTAATGAGGCTCTGCTCACCGTGGGAGATCACAGCAGTGATGACAAGGACCACCCATTAGTACAGGTGCTGCTGGGCATCTATGCAGGGGAAGTGCAATTGTTCTGTCACTGTTGAACACCTTCGCAGTGGCTTGCATTTGCACCTTTGTCAGTGATCAATTCACCATTTATATGCGGGTCTGTTTGCAAACTACTTTGTTCCATTTATCTTTCCATATCTCTGTAAAGTGAACACTACACTGTCTTACCAACAGGAGGTTTTTAACAAGAATGCCTGAGAGAGGAGGCTATGAGAGTGAAAATAAAGTATCTTGTATGTATGTATCAATATGCCAAATGAAGCCCATTATTCTGTGTTGCTAACAATTAAAAATATAATTGAAGTCAGGCAGTGTAAATACTAAAGCATTCCTCTTCCAAGTTGTTTGGTTATTCTACTTCTTTTCCATTTCCACATGAATTTTAGAATCAGCTTGCCATTTGCTACAAAGTACCTGCTGAGATTTTTAACTGGAATTGCAAGAAAGCTATAGACTGATTAGGAGAAAAAGAATATTTTGACAATGTTACTTCTTTTGACATATCTTTCACTTATATAGGTCATCTTAAATTCTCTCAGCAGCAGGTCACAGTATTCTGGGTACAGGGCTGACATGTATGTTGCAAAATTTGTTTCTAAATAGTTCACATTTTCCATACTTTTGTAAATGGCATAGTTTTAAATTTCCAACTTTGGTTGCTTAAACATCTCATTTCAAACATTTATCTTGTATCATACAACTTTTCTTGGCTCAATTATTAGTTTTGATGCTTTTGGGGAGGATTCAATAGTGTTTTACACGGGTAATCACATACAGGCAGTTCAACTTCTGCTTTGAAATAGATGTGTTCTTTTCACTTTTGTGCTGCTGAGCAGCCTGCAGGGCACTGCAGACATGGTGCATATACCCTCATGCTGGTCTTAATCCTATGTGAAAACACAGGGTCTCTCATCATTAAGTATTGTTGTGCCCAGTTTACGAAGTCCCAAAGACCACCAGGAGGCCGTTTCCGATGTAAGCACACGAGGGTCGTTTATTCAAGCTTAAGCAGGGACTCTCAACTGTCACCGACACAGCGGATCAAGATTGAGAGCCCCGAGTTCCAAATTAGCAGAGTTTTTATAGAGGTTACAGCAAGCTTCGGTCATTAGCAGCCATATGATTGGTTAACATTTAGCAAGTATGAAGTGTAGAATTTTGATTGGCTAGGCTCATTGGGGGTTGAAGGGGATTACGTATAGGTTTTTACAAGAAAAATGGGGACAAAGGTTAGTGGCCCACATTCACGTACTGATGGTCAGCAGACATCTTGACTCATGGTCATGACCACCTTGTGTGGACAGTCAGCACATTAACAGATTGTCCTATAGATAGTGGGCCCGGGACACTTGTTTCTAGGGCACACAGATGGCTGAGTCATGAGCTTAGGAATCTTGAGTTACAGATCATGTCTTTTGTCTCAGATTAAGCACATTTAATCATTAATTTGAAAGAACAAAGGAGACTGCTCCATTTTGGACAAAATGGAGTCATTCTGGTCTCACATTCGCAAAATGGAGTCACGTTTGGTCTCACAGTATAACGTCAGCTGTAAGCCTTTCTTAGATATGTCTTATCAGATCTCTGGTGTTTTGGTGAATTGTTTCATTTTAAAAGTGGCAATGAGTATTTTAATTTGTCAAATGCTTTTGCATCTATTGAGATGATCATATTGTCTTTTTCTATTCATTAATGTATGAATTATCTTAATTGATCTTAAAATGCTAAATAGACCTTGCATCCCTGGGATAAACCCCACTTGGTCATGAGGAATTATCCTTTAAGATTATAGTTGGCTTCAATTTGCAAAAAAATTGTTGAGGATCTTCATTAGGAGGGTATGGGCCTGCAGTTTTCTTTTCTTGCATTTTGTGTGTCTGGTTTGGCATCCAAGAAATTCTGACTTCATAGAATCTGTTAAGCGTGGCGCCATCTTCCATCTCAGTGGAAGGGTTTCTACAGAACTGGTGATGTTTCTTCCTTAAATGATTGGCTAGATTTGCCAGTGATGCCAACGGGGTCTGGAGTTTTCTTTGCAAGGATGTTCGAGATACACCGAGTTCCTTTAACAGATCCGAGGCTGTTGGTGTTATCTCCTTCTTCATGGGCAGGCTTTAGAAGTTTGCGTCTGCCTGGGAGTGTTGCTGTCTCATCTCAGTTGCTGATTGTACTGGCACAGAGTTGCTCACAAAGTCCTCGCACCTTCGGTCCCCGCAGCTCAGGAGTGAGGCCTGTTCTCACTCCAGATAGAACAAATTTGTCTTTTTCTGTCTTGATCATTCTGGCTAGAGATTCCACAACTATTCATCTCAAATAATCAGCTTTTGAGTTTGTTTATTTTCTCTATTATAGTTCTGTTTTCTATGTTTTTATTGTGGACATTTCGTGTCTGGATCTGCAACTGAGACCGAGAAACTCCTGGCTCTCCTGACTCTGTGCCTGCTGGATGGGCCTGGCTTGGCCAACGGCGGTCACCTCCTCCTCCCTTCCCTTCACCCCACCACGGGCAGGGACCGCTAGTGTCCTCCTTGGTTGCTTAGCTCTGCTCTCCTCCTCCAGGCAGCTCCTGTTTGATGCCGTGGCCACCTCTCTGAAGAAGGAGGCATCCTAATGTGGCCAAGGACCCAGTATTAACATCCCAGCCTCCCCAAGCACAGTAAGCTGTGATGGACACAGCTAACACTCTGAAGATTCGCTTGGTTTCAGTCTGGTTATTTTTTCCAGAAATGTGACAGCTGTTAATCAAACAGCTCTTGTCATCCTGCCCTCCCACTGAATCCTTGCAAGACAGCTGGGCTGTCCTGGAACCCCATGCCTACTTGAACCAATCACAAGCCTGCATTTGAACCAATCAGCAGACCCAAATTTGAACCAATCACAGGCCTGCAGCTGCTGTATAAACAGCACTCCCCTAACAATTCTCAAGTTAGTCCGGGAGGGCTCCCTCTGGAGTGCTGACTCCTTGTGCTACTGCACAGGTCCTGTTTCAGTAAAGCTGCCCTCTGTGGTGAATTTGCTCCAGATATATTTTTCAGGTAGGGTGTACTTGGAAGGTCCTGTAAATCTACTTGGCATTCTTACCCTAAGTGGTGTGGTCAGAGTGGTTGCTTTAAAAGAAAGAGCAATAAGAACTAGGGGCTGTTAGCCCGGAAGAGCTCCAGAGAACAGTGGCCAATGAAGAGCGATGGCAGCCAGCAGCAGCCAACAGTCGATGAACAGTGCCTGGCACAAGCTGGCACCAGACAGCGGAACCCGCAGAGCCTCCTGATGGCATCAGCATTGCCTGCAGTTGACCAGAGGCATCAGCGTTGCCAGCAGAGCAGTACTTCGCCCATTCATGATTTCTATCATGATTTCTAATTGAGCATGACTAGACCACTGCCAGCAGACCAGTGCTTTGCTGGTTCATGATTTCTGTCTACTCAAGCACAGGAACCCACAACTGACTGACAGCACATTGTCCCCAAAACGCTCAGGGGCCCGCAGTGCAGTGGGGGAGGGGTGCGCAGGGGTGACTGGGTCATGAGGGCCCAGAGCTCATGAACGGATTCATCCATCGAGGATTGATAGCTTCGTGAGCCACCAGGAGCCCCTGGGAGCTGTTGGACACAGGGCATGGTTGGAGGAAGTGGGCCTCAGAGAGGCCTCCGGGGCAGGTTTTGCACCTATGATTGTTTTTATTAATTATTGCTCTTCATTCCTTTGAGTAGAACCAGACTTCGTCTCAGTTGATTTATTTTTTCTGCCTTAAAATCCTTTTACATTTTCTCAATTATAGCTCTGTTAGTGATAGATATTTTTTTGTTTTAGTGTCTTTAAAAGTCTTTGTTTTACTTTCCTTTTTGAAGAATCTTTTTTAAATCTGGGAAGAGAATTCCAGATTGGTGGTTTCCTGTGCCTCTTTAACCACTTGAGGAACTTGCCCCCATGTGCTTCAGCTTGCCCTGTTGCCGGCCAGACACTCACAGACTTTGCGTTCTGTGTTCTTCTGTGTAAAACACGTCTTTTTCTTCTGACTGGTTTTAAGACTTTTCTCTTGACTGCTGATTTTAAGAAGCTTGATGATGGTGTGCACTATTGTATTTCCCTCAAGTTTTTCTGCTTGTGTTTCCTTGAGATTCTTGAGTCAAATTTGGGAACGTTTTGGCCGTTGTTTCAAGTGTGGTTTTCTGTTCTCCAAAGTCTCCTTGGACCGCAGCCGCTGGTGAAGATGAGTCCTGGTGTTTTCCCAGGCATCTGGGGCTGCTTTGCTGTCTGTCTTTATTTTGGGTGGTCTCCATCGCCATGCCTTTGACTCCTGGGGTGCTCTTCTGTAGTAATCTGCTGTTAATTCTATCCAGTGTGTTTTCATCCCAGACATTTTATTTTAATCTTAAAGTTTCTTTTCGCATTCTTTGGGCAAAATTAAAGCAGATGTGGTCGGGGATAAAGGCAAACCCTTGTGAGCACGGCACCTGTCAAGCCCTTGTGCTAAGGGTTCCACTGAAGGAACGTGACCACGGCCTCGAGTGCTGGGCTTGGTCCTTTGTGTCCTCTCAGGCGGCTCCTTCCCTGGCCGGGGCAGCTCCTCTGGAGGAGTGGAGACCCACTGGTGACTGGCAGGGACTCTGCGAGCCCTGAGGCTGCTCTCCCCACCCTCCCTGAGCTCCAGGGTCTCGGCCCTGGCACCTGGGTCCACCCAGCACAGGAAGCTGCCAACCTTGGATGTCTCCCCTCGGTGACTTCCACGCGCTCGGCAGGACAGTGAACACAGGCTGCAACAGAGGACTTTGGGTTTATGAGCTGTGCGCAAGAATTCTTCATTCCTCTAAGCTGAGTTTGTGAGTGTGTTGTGCCAAGATGTGAAGTGTGCATTTCTAGTTGAGACATGTGGAAAGCCCTGCTCACTGCAGTGAATGAATGCAGTCAGGTTGCCTTCAGGTGAAAGTCCTTTGGTGGAAAATCTAGCACCTTGCCCAAGGCTGCCAACCTCTCCAGCTTTTCAGGACATTCCCAGCTTTGCAGCCGAGAGTCCTGGCCAGGACTAGGCTGTGTTCTCACTAGGCTATTGCCTTGGGGACGCTCGTGTGCCTGCCACTCAAGGTGGGCTTTTGTGCCAGGTGTCCACTTGTCAGTGGTTTTATGGAATGCTGTCTCTCCCGCAGAAGCCACATCCATTTCCTGTCTCCACCCCGTTGGCATCCTGGGTCCTGGGCAGGTGAGTTAGAAGTATGGAGGGAGTGGGTGGGTAGCATCTTTGGGCTAGATAAACTCTTCTGTCTCCACCGCTGTTACCTGAGTGGCCTTGGACAAGGTACCCAGATCTCCTTATGTGAGAAAACAGCACATCTGCTAGCTTTGGGGCTCATTTAGTTTTCCTGAAAGGAGTGATAGGAAGAGACTTGGGTTTTCTGGAGAAAGTGTTGGTTAGGAATCCTGAGCCCCTCCAGTCGCTTCCACTTCCATGGTCTTTCTGGGCCCAGGTGGTCTTAGACGAGGCCTTGCTGCACCCAGGACCCCAAATTGGTGATGAGGCCACTGGTGGATTAACTGTGGAGCAGGTGAAAGTCTCCTGCACACAGGTTGCCCAGAGGCTGACTTTTCATTCAGAGTGCATCACAAAAGAAGTGATACAACAGCAAAAGATGTGCCTGGATCTCAGACTTCCTCTGAAGAAGCCCATTGCCCCTTCCGGTCTTGTAGGACATGTGAATTGGGTGAAATCACACATGTGCCGTTTCTCCTTCCCTGGCCCTCTGATAACGGACTCCTGGTCTGTGCTCCAGGAAGAGACTCGGGACAGCAGCTGACATGGTGCCGGGGCGCCAAGCCTGGTGCCCAAGGGTGGTGGGGGACAGTGGCCTACAACACACTGGGCCACACACAGCAAACCCAGCTGGTGGCAGCAGAAGTTAGTCCTGGGTCATAAATGCTGGTGACAGGGTAAGCAGGGCGAGTAGGGGCAACCTCTTCCCTGCCGTGCTGTGGTTTGCTGGGCCCAGGTTCTGAACAGCTCACGAGCTCTGCTTTGGCCAGCTTATTAAAAAGGAGCCTGGTTTGACGCAGAGGTATGTGAATATCATTCTGGAGAGCATCCGGGGTACAGTCCTTCAGCACTGGCTCAGCTATTTTAATCTCGCAGAGTATCTTTAACCTTCTAAGACCAGCCTAGTGTGAGCCTCAAGGGTGGCTCAGCCAGATCCACGTCCTTGACAAGGTCTCAGGCACTGGCACTTCCATGTCCAAGGCAGCAGATGAGGCCACAGACTGGGGAGGGAGGGACCTGGAGCAGCAGAAGTTGATTCTCTCAGTCCTGGAACTGAAGCCTGGCATCAGTGTGTGGGCAGGGCCCTCCACCCTCCCGGACCTGGGCTGCAGGTGTCCTCAGTCCTGGGCACACAGCATGGTCTCTCTTCTGCGTCCTCACTGGGGCATCCGTGCCTGCTTCCTGCCAGGACAGAGCCCTATGAGTAGTTAGAAATGAAGGAGCTGGGTGAGCCCCACCCATCTAACCTGAACAGCACCCAGCAGCAACTTCCGCTTCCACCACAGAGGTACAAATGAAAATGAAACATTAGGGGGCAGAGCACTGGCACCAAGGGAGACTCAGCAGGAGGCACCTAAAGCCAGAGGGGTCGGGCCTTCAAATTCTGGAAGCCTGAGTTATGGCTCTCTGTCCCCTTTTCTGTTTTTCCTGCTGCTACCTTCCCATGATCATCAATAAACATAACTACTTACTACTTACTACTCTGAGGAGCGGGCATGGATGGGCTGGGCCAGGTGTCCTCTGGATGCTGCTGCCCAGGCCCCAGGCTCTTCTTCCATCTCAGGGGCAGGATAGAATGAAACCTTTCGGTTTTCACACCCTGGTCCTGTGGGCATCAGGGGTCTGTTAACTGGCGGTTAGTGAAGGTAGCAGAGTGGTCCCTAAGCACTTTCAGGAAGTGCATGAGAGCCAGTGGCTGGCCAGATGGGAGGGGTCTGTATCTTCCTTCTACCAGCCATTTGGGCTCATGCAAATGGCCTCATGCGTTTAAATTTGTTGGCTCGCCACTGACCAAATCAAAGGAAGCCACATATTTGGGTAAAAAGGATTTTGCTAAAACTAGCTCTGAGGAGATAGGGCGTCCATTTGCCTCAAATCGCCGTCTCCCCATTGACAGGTGGGCAAGGGCCTTTTATATTAAGGAACAGAGGGGAGGGAGAGCAGAGAGAGAATGCAGACCTTTACCTTTGCTTTATCACTTCCAGCCATCCTTACCTCACCCTCCTCTTTCTTGTGGAAAAGAAGTTGGGCTCCTGGCCTTCTGTGCTGGCATCTGCGTAGCCTGTCACTGTTTGGGGCCAAAGAGAGGAGAGGAGCGTTGATGTGTGCTTAGCAGGAGCAAGTTTGGAGAAGTTATTTAAACTTTAACAGGAAAACCCTGACCCTAATGTTCATATTTCTATTTTACAGTGCAGTTATACTCCAAGGACATTAATTATGTATAGATGGACCTTTGAAGTGGGCATTGCTCGTGAGCAAACACCCTTTGCCTCGGTGCTAGAGAAGAGCTGTGGATAAGTGTGTAACTCACTGAAATCACAGATTTCACTTGGTGTGGATTTTGGGGTTGCCTGAGCAGGACTCGGGGGAGGGAGCTCCCTGGCCCCCTCTGCAAGGCTGGCCTCTTTCTCACCCAGCTCCAGAACCAGGGCTCCGTCCTGACTTCCCTGTCCCTGGGACTTGGGTGAGCTGTGACAGAGCTGAGGTGACAGAAGAAATAAACACAGGTGAAAAGCACACAAGGAATAGAAAAACTGAAGCTTTAAGGCACAAAAGTGACTCAAGCCCAGTTTAAAATGTTTTGGTCTCTTCCTAAGACAACAACCCTGAGTCCTTCCCTTTCACCTGCACACTGGCCTCTCTCACCGGTGAGCAGGCTGCTGCTCTTCCTGCAAATCACACTCGTCCTTAAGGAAGTAGCACGGCAGTGGGCAGCGCATCTCAGCTTCACACACAGCTCAGTGGTGTGCACTCGGACACAGCTGCCAAACGCGTAATGCGGCAGACAGCCGGACACACATCTTAGGTCCCCGCCTTGAAGACACCCCGAGCCCCATAGATACTCCCAGCCCCAGACCACAGTTGCCTGTCTCTCCCAAGGAGCCACACTCTGTTTGAGTGTGTACTTCTAAATTTAAATTTCTGCTTACTAAAACCCCTCTTACTGATGTATCCTGAAAATTCTTTTTCCATGATGGGACTCAGTGAACCTGTACCGTAATTCTGAGCAGGGTGGGTCTAGATTCTTCCTCAGTCTCTGTCCTTTCCATACAGGAGAAATATAACTCCCAGCTTGCTGGACGTCCGATACACTGAGTTCGTGTCCCTGGAATTGAAGAGTGAATTCCAAAGGACCAAGGAGGTTAAGAGTGGGAAAGGTTGATTGAGAGAGAGCCCCTGAGAGGCAGGAGGGGTCCTGGAAGTGGGCGGCCACTGAGGCCCTTTGTTGGAGGAATTTATGCAGCAAAGTCACAACATAGGTATAATGTGGGTCAAACTACAGTCAACCTATTGGAGTACAAGTATAGCCGCTTAGATGCTATTGACCCAAAAAAGGATTTTTGGCAGGGCCGAGTCCAGATGTTCTGATCGTCACCTGGAGGCTGATGCCTGTCTGAACTCACTGGGCCAGGTGGTGTTGGTTGCAGTATAATCTCAAGGTACTGCTTATCCTGAGGGGGCTTGCAGGCCTGGCCATAGCATCTTTATCTTGAGGCCTGGTATTCAGCTGCACCTCCAGCCACAATTCTGGTGTTTTTATTTTCTCTGCTGACTTCTTCGAGAGCCCAGTCCCTCTCTGACTGTATTTAATTTCTATCTAACTTAGCAGCCCTGCTATGGAGACAGAGCCACCGAGTGGTAGGACGGGAGCCATCTGTGACACTTGGGATGTAGCAGAGGGAGGCAGCAGTGGAGCTCATGGGGCGGGGGCAGCTGTGAAGAAGTGACAGCTTGTCCCATTGTGCGGGCCTAGTTCTGAAGCGTGTGTTTTAGAACCGAGCTCCCTGTCTGCTGGGTGTGAAACATTAGGAGGCCCAGCAGAGCTGGAAGGGACCTGGCTCCGGCTCCAGCTCTGGGGGAGCTGCAACAGTGGAGCAGCACCGCAATTGCACTGTGCTCACAGGGCGGTGATGTGTTTGTCCCCAAGGCTTCAGATGAGCTCAGTGCAGAAGTCTCGCAATAGCCCAGATCCAGCCCTTCCGCGGGACCCTCATGGCCCAGACACTTCCTCCAGGCTTATTTTAAGCCGGTCCAGATGGCATGGCATTATGTCCCTGAGCACTTCAGAAAGCATTTCCAAAGCTCCGAACTAACCCTGCACAACCTCATGACTGTGTTTACACAGTGGGCTCCAGGGCCACTCCCCACCGGTCCCCACCATGGTCCCGTGTTCTTTGTGCCTGGGCTGTTTTCCCCTTTCCTGAGCTCTGCATTTGCACTGCTTCTCAGGGAGGCCTGGGCCCGAACCCTGGGATGTGGCCCTGCCCTGGCTCTCCAAGGGCCTGGTTTCTGGTTCACATCCAGCAGCGTCTATTGGATGACAGAATTAAAGTATTATTTTGTTGTGTTTTTTGGTTTAAAACAACAAGTGTACTACCCTGGATTTTGAAGTGAAGATGTCCGCAGGCTGTGTGTGGTCCTTCCAAAGACTAGGGGAAGACTCCACCCGAATCACTCGCTCTCAGCAGGCCTCCGTCTCTGCTGCCTGGAGCCCACAGCTCCAGCCTCTCTGACTCCTCTCTTTCTGTCTTGTGAGGACCCTGTGGCAGGCAGGACAATCTCCATCCCAGAGCCCTGATTAGACTCCTGGGCAGGATTCCTTCTGTGGCCGAGATGAGGCGGACACGGGGCGTTCTGTGCCCACAGCTGCAGGTCGTGCTGTTCTGGGGGGGCAGGTGCGCATCCTGACCAGCTGCTCTGTTTGGGCACTTTGTTGGGTCCTCTTGGTGCCGCAGTACACACTTCAGAACGAAGCTCCCTGTGTTGCTGGACGTGTAGTGGCTGAGAGTGTAACTCGAGCATGCCCAGCATGGGTTGGAAGGGCGGCCGCGCCTCGTGCCTCTGCTAGGAAGCCGCTCCTCATGCCCACTAAAGTCCCAAGCGAGAACATCTGCTCTGGCCTCAGGGCCCGGCTCTGGGTGGTACACTGGCCATTTGCTGTCCTGGCCAGTGTGATCGGCCTGTGACAGACAGTGTTCGCCCTGGCCTACAGAGGGCCGGCCACCTGGCAGTGTCACAGTGCTGGCCTCTCCCTCCTGCTGCCTCTGGCCAGCCGGTCTCAGACTCCTGCAGCCCTGCCAGGCACCCACTCACCTGGCTTCCTCCTCGCCCTTTCTCACTGTGACCTCTGGGACCAGGTGGGGAAGTGGGCGGATGCCCAGATGTGAGCTGTGACCTGGCAGACTGGCCAGGGACTTGACTTCATATTCCAGGGGGCCCTGGTGTGCACCAGCAGCACTTCTGTCTTGGGGATGGAAAGCCAGCCCCTCAGGGCCTCTTATTTATGCTGTTTGTTTCCATGAGCTTAAAAATGGAGGCATTGTTAATTTTATCTGCGCTTTTCTCAGTGTCTCTCAGATTTTGCATACAGAGAGGTGTCCAGAGTTCTTATAGAGTGGCCTTCATTCCAAGATTATAAAAATGTGCACCTCTGATTTCTTCTAATGCTCTGTCCTCTCTTCTTATGCATATAAATCTTTGATCTGTCTCACATGCATTTGAATACTTGAGATGAAGATAAAGAACAGAAATTTATTTTACCCAAATGAGTAACAAGTTGTACTGATATGATTTCTTTTTTTGTTGTTGTTAAATTCTTTTATTGGTACATCTTAGTTATACAACACAATTACATTTCTCAGTGGGAATTGTACCTTTACATGATGCATCTTGGTTCTTATTTTTTCCCCATTCCTAGCCCTCCCTTCACCCCCTCCACCCTTCCCTATTTACAAAGACTTTATTTCCATTTTTTCCATTTCTCATCATTTTTCCTTTCCCTTCTTTCCTTTCCCCTGCCCCTCCCACTACCCCTACCCCTTTGGACCTTTCCTTCCTATTTTGCATTATCGATTATTCATTCTAATCATTGGCACATTTTTTTCCCCCATTAAGTTTATTGGTACATTTTCAGTATACAATACAGTTATATTCATCATTGGGATCTTATACCATTACATGAGTCTCTTGGTTCTTATTTTCTTTCCCCTTCCCTTGCCCACCCTTCCCTATTTGCAAAGACCTTGTTTCCATTTTTTTTCCTCTTCTCATATTTTTTCCTTTCTCTTTTTTCCCTTCCCCTACCCCTCCCAATTCCCCTGCTCCTTTAGACCTTTTCTTCCTGTTACACAATATCAGTTATACATTTTTTAAATTACAATATTAAGATCTAGGAGACATTACCACAGGTTTTACAGAATTTAAAAGGATATAGAAAGCATATTACAAAAATCTTTTTTGAAATAAATTTGACCACTTCTAAGAAGTAACTTAGAAGACAAATTAATGAAACTAACTCTGGAGGAAATATAAAATTTGAATAGCACCTATTAAAGAAAGTATACTCCTAGCTTGAAAACCTACCTATATGACAACAGCAGGCTCATAAACATTTTAACTGATAAATTATATCAAACAATTAAAGCAGAAAAAAGAAGGAACACTTCTCCTCTCATTTTAGGAACTCAACATTGTGCTAATCCTAAAACTGGATAAAGATAATAGAAGAAAAAAGTATGAACATAGATAGAAATTTGTTTAAGAAAACAGACTATTAGAAGTCAGATCTGGCAGTATATAGAAAGTGGCTTTGTTATAGGGATGGCAGTGTTGGTTCAGCATTGGAAGATCCACCCCCAAAAGTCATCATTTTAACAGAGGAAAGGAAAAAGCCACATGATCCTGTCACTAGTTGGAGAAAAAATATTGGACTAAATTCTACAGCTGTTCATGGTAAAAGCTATCAGGAGACTAGAAGTAGAACCGAATCTTCTCAACAGATCAAAGACATGAACTCCCTGATATGATTTCTTGAATAATGTATCATTTGTGCATTTTATTTTGACTCCTCTGTGTCAACCCTTGAATGCATTTGTCCTTTTTGACAAATGGGTATCTGAGGTTGAGCTAAACACATTATTCAAGGGCACACAGCTAAAACTTTGATGCGTTAGAGTTCCACTGCCCGACCCCTCCTGCTTCCCAGTGGGATCTACCTGTGGGGCCACAGTGACAGAAGGGCCAGTCCCTGAGGTCACCAGCACCAGTGCACCCTCTGGCAGGAATAGTTAGGCAGGAGATTTCTGCCTTGCAGAGTTGACGCAGCGGCTCCACCTGCCCCGAAGTTGGGTTCCTGGGGAGCTGCAGGCTCAGTTGCTAAGCAGAGTCAGGGTCCTGTGTTGCCATGGAGATGCAGCCACAGGCCTCAGAGAGGCAGGAGTCATAGCCGGGAGATGTGTGCTTCAGAGAGGAAGGGTGAGACAGCACATGCTCCTTCACCACTCTTGGGAGGAGAGCCATCAGCATGGCACTCACGGCCCAGCAGGCGCCAAGTACCACTGTCACAGCTGCAGGGACTGAGAGGCCTGGGGCTGACGGTGGACAGTGAGGGTCAGACATCTGATGTCAGCTGTAGCTGGCTTTGGCTGAAGTCAGCACGAACTCCCTGGCTTTACGGCCCCCAGAAGTAGACAGAGCAAGTCCCCCAGCACCGGCCTCCTGTCACCTGCTGTGTGTGCTTTAGGCTAGAGCGACCCAGTGGGCACCAGCGAGCAGGGCTTAGGTCTCTAATCACACTGGTGATTCTTAAGAAACTCCGTTGGCTTTTTGTCACCTACGCCCTTGCTCCCACCACTCTGCTCCCCTCAGTGGTGCAGGAAGTTTGCAGGCTCTGAGGAGGCCCAGCAGCAGTGTCTGACCGTGCCACCCTCTGCCAGCTGCCACTGGGTGCCCAGGACCCCGGGAGCTGCAGGTTCTGGCTGTCCCCCATCCCCGCTCCAGCAGCCTCCTGTCTGTGTCTGCAGGAAGCCCCACCCTGGCCCCGTCACACGCGCACGTGCCTTCTCCCGGTGACAACACGGCTTCCTCTTTGCCTCCACTGCTGTCTCCCAGCCAGGGGGATGGGAGTTGGCTCCTGCCCTCCACCTCAGCAGCCTCACAGCTTGGGCTCACCCCAGAAAAGTGAGGTGGGAATTCGGGGAGAGGTCGCCCGGGGGGAATCATTTCCAAAGAGTGACTCTGACATGAAGTCGAACTGAGTGCTGGGTGACAGGGAAAAAGCAGGGGATCCTGCACCAGGGCCGAGGCTGCATTCAGATCAGCCCATCCCAACTGGCAACCTTGGGTGGTGACCTCCAGGGCCGAGGCCTCTGGCGTTCTGCCCAGGACAAAGCAGAATGTCTGGCACCACCGCATTCTGTTGTGCATTTTGATTTTGTTTTGGGGGTGAGGTGGAAACGAGGTTAAGGATCAGAGGACCCAGGTGTAGCATGGAACCTGAAGCTGCCAAATGTTGCCTGACAGTGCCAGAGATCAGTTCCCGCCTGCTGCATCTGAGCCAGGCAGGGATGGCCAGATTCCCACATGGCCTCACTGTGCAGCTGAGCTCACCTGGCAAGCCCAGGGGGCCCCGTGGGTGTCCCTCAAGAGCGGCTCATTGGTCCCAGCAGACTTCACTATCTGCCCCTCAGAGGCCACTGTGGGCCTGGATGCCACTCCAGGTGACTGACCTGCTTTGGCCTTCTCGGCACAGAGCCTTGCGGGGGACACAGCCTTACAGCTGGCCCTGGAGGAGGGAGGCAGCCCTGGACCCTGGGCCATTCTCTTCTGTGCTGGATGCCAGGTGGATGGTGCACTGCACACGTGGGCAGAGCTGAAGACGCCGGATTCCCTGAGTGGTGGTGGGACTGGGGCAGGTGCCAGACCTGTGACCGCTCGACAGAAAACCAGTGCTGGGCCAATGTTGTGAGGGTGAGGACGGTACTCAGGGTGGGAGCCACAGAGACACTGGAGCCCTCAGACTGCTTGCTACTCCCCATGGGCAGGAGCTCAGACCTGCACCTCAGAGGCACATGCTGGCATCAGCCAGGGCATCTGCAGACAGAGAGGCTCAGCTTCTCCTGCTGGCCCTGGGTCAGCTTCTTATTGCTGAGAATTTTTTTCTTTTTTTTTTGTGGTACAGGGTATCGAACTCAGGACCTTGCATTTGTGAGGCAGGCACGGCACCACTGAGCTAAATCCCCCGTCCAAGATTTTGTTTTTATAAAAAAGCAAAGCAGAAATCAATGCTGAGCTACTGTCAACAGCCCAGGGCAGTTGGCTCAGGAGAATCCTAGGTTCTCTTCCAAACCTTGCAGGGCCTGGAGTCGGAAGACACCACCACTTACAAGATCTCAGGCCCAAGGCAAATGCCTCTGTACCAAAGCCACCCAGGCAGGCCCTGCAGGCAGATGAAAGTGGCTCTGCCCGGGTGGCACACAGAGAGGCCACAGCTCCTATACTCCCACTGAGGCCCAAGGCTGCTTGCCCACCAGTCTGCCTGCATGCCCTCCCTTCTCCTCTGGAGCAACTGTGGGGTCATCTCAGGAAACTGGGCTAAACCATCCAACCTAGAAACAAATAACTGAGGCCTAAGAGCCCAGGAAAAGGTGTGACTCATTATCCTGCTTCCTTTCGGTCCTGTTTTCTCACAGCTTGCTCTCTGGGTTGCTGCAGGTCTGTTCAGGTCCCTCCGGGTCCCTCCTGCCACCTGGCAGCAACACTCCTGCCCCAGAAGCCCTCAGGCCACTCCTGTGGGACCCTTCTTTCCCACCTCCTTCCGACTGGGCACTGCAGGCATAAGGATTGGGAACCAGATGACACCACAACCCTCAGAGGTCCTTTGAGGCCCCATGCTGCCCGACTGTTAGTGCTGCCACTCGGCTCCCCAGAGAAGGAGCACAAACTCCTTCCAGACAGAAGCACAAAGCAGGGCAGCCGTGATGAGTGAATGCTGGGTAACAGCTGAGATCAGGACTGCTGTGTCAGCAGGACGCACCCGCCTGGAGGCCCAGGACATTCCTCGTCCAGCGTCCAACTCTGGGGACTGACCCAGAGGAGAGCAGGCATGGTCCAGAAGAAGCCTCTGTGTCCCAAAATATCCATTCTACTTTAATAAGGTTTGTCACAGTGAAGAACATGAACAATCCATAAGTCCATAGGATTAGGGGGCTGTGGGAAATACGAAAAGGACAACAGTAAGGAAATAAAAATCAATGCTTTTCAAGAGTTAACAGGCATGGCGGTGCATGTTTGCAATCCCAGCACTCTGGGAGGCTGAGGCAGGACGACCGAAAGTTTTAGCCCAGCCTGAGCAACTTAGCTACTTAGAAAAGAGCCCGGGTGTACTCAGTGTGACTGCACTGAGTTCAGTTCTCAGTATCACACACACACATGAGAGTGCTCATTTGTCTCTCCACAGGCATGGTGGCATGTTCTGTATAATAATTCTGTTCTAAAAGATACAAAATTGCATGTATGAGCGCAAATACTTTTTTGGAACTACATTATAAAAGTTTTCCAAGAAAACACTGCAACAATATTCATGGTTTTTTTGGGGTGTTGGGACTCTGGTGATTTCTTTCCTTCTTTCCTTTTCACCCTCCGCTCCTTCCCTTACCCCTCCCCGCTCCCTTCCTCCCCAAATTTCCCAAAGTGCTCATCATAGTAGAAAACTGATAAGGCCTTGGGCTCATTCTGTACATTCTGTTCCATGTGGTCTGTGTGGATTTTTATCGCCTGTCTTTTCCCACGCGCAGTCTCTCTTCCCTGACCTGAGAATCCCTCAAGCTCTCAGTACTGTCCAGCTCCCTGAGCTGTGGTGCCACCTCTGTCTTCAGAGTAGCAGGGACAGCTTGCCTGCGTGCTCCCTGTAGCGCTGGGGAGGCAGACAGGCCAGCCCAAGTGCAGGTGCACACAGAGCCAGACATCGCACTCCCACGGATGAAGATCAGGGAGGAGTCATGGATGTGACTCCTGCAGAGAGGCTGAGCCCTCTGCCACCTCTCCAGCATGCCAGCATGCTCTCCTTGTGAGGCACCTGGGTCGGAGCTTTCAAAAGGTTCTCCCAGGTTCCCGAGCACAGTGCTCAGCATCCTTGGCTTTGGCTGTGTGCGCTCCCCAGCAAGGGTGCTGTCAGCATCAGAGGATGCACCCGGACCCTGATGACAGCCACTGAAGAGTGAAAGACCCATGGGCACCTTCGAGTCCTGGGTAACCTGCAAAGAGGGGGCAGCCAGCAAGAGGGGCTCCTGGAGCCCAAGCACCCCAAGGGCAAGGCCACCCCTGTCCTCCCTGCATTGTGGGAGGGGCAGGAAGGGGGAGGCTGAGGAGCCACCAACACCCACTGTTCTGAGACCCGTGAGGTCTGGGGAAGGCACAGCAGGCTGATGGTATTCAAATACTGAAATCAAAGCAGATGAGGAGGTGGCACTGGCATGGTGCCCCCAGCACGCAGCTGCAGCCTTAGGAAAGACAGCTGCAAAGGTCCCACTCTGCCAATGGCCAGGAGTAGCGGCAGGAGGATGTGGCATCAGGAGGAGGACAGCAAGGATAGCGGCCCCATTTACTGGGTGATGTGTGGCACCAAGCATGGTTGGCGTCCATAGTGTCAGTCTCACAGCACCCAGGGCAGCGGGCAGCGCAGCGCTGAGCTCACACATCAGGAAACTGAGGCCTGGGGTTGCTGAGCAGCAGAATGAATGGGTAGGCAGAGCCAGGCTTCAAGCTAGACACAACTCCCCGTCCCTGCTAACCCCAGGCAAGTGGGCAGCTCAAGTTGTTCCCAGGAAGTTCCCAGGCTGCCACGAATTCTGGTGTCCACACTGCAGACCAACTCAGCTCAGGGAAGCCCTGCCTCTCTCGGCCTCCTGCTCATCAAGGCTAAGATGGCAAAAAAGAGAAATGGAGCAGATGTCTGCACGTCCGTAACTCACCCTAGACTCCTTGACGGGAAGCTGTGGGCACGTGGACGGTGGGTGCCCTCCAGCCTGCGCTGACCTCCATGGGGCATGGCTATGCAGCCTCTCCCCACCCTTTCCTGCCCACCTGAGGCAGTGCAATGGGTACCACCCCCTGAAGGAGTGCTGGAGTCCTTGCTGGAATCCTGCACCTTGGAACCAGAATTGCCCGGTGGATATCTGAGCCAGCTGGGCCCTGCAGGCGCCCTGGTCCCCACTCCACACCCCAGATGTTTCAGGCCCATGTGCATCATGAGGGTAAGGTTTTATTCTAGTTCAAAATGGAATAGAGGTTGGAAAAAAGTAGTAGTAGGCAGGGAGAACGTCATGTAACTGATGTACCTAATCAAGTGTATGAGACCTGAGGCTGCTGCCCTGCGATGATATACAAATCGACTAGAATAGAAGCAAAGATTCCTCAGCCTGGGAGGCTGATGCTGTCTTCTGAGCCAGCACGCAGCGTGCCTGCTGGGAAGGTTGCGCCAGGGTGTTCAGGCGGTGGGAACACAACAGACACACGAGGTCTCCGTGTGCAGCCCACGCAGGGTCTCCAGCTGGCCCTGATCCCTGGGTCAGCCGCCTGCCAGCTGACATCAAGGTTGCCCTTAGCTATGTCCTCGGACTCACTGCTCTGTGCTTCAGGCATATCTAACACACTCATGTTTTTAAATTTTAATTACACTTGGGACCCCCTGTTGAAACCCCAGGCTTTTGACATTGGCTGCTTTTTTCTATAGTACCTTAAAATATGTTAGCAACTATTAAGAATATTTATCTGCGTACCAACTAAAATCCTCTCCTCAAAAGTGGTGGGTGTACAACTTCCTGTGTGGAAACAACACAGAGAGTGAATGGGAGCTCAGCAGTTGTCCTGGAGCTCTGCTTGGGGGCTTGTCCCCCAGGAGGGGCATCCTGAAGCAGCGTTGTGGCCAGCGTTCCCCTGTCCCTTCCACTGGGAACTCCTGAATTTGAAGACGTTTACTGAGAGGCGCCACTGCTGTGTTAGCTGGTGAGAGAGTGTCCACTGACCTTGGTCCAGGAGTCCTACCTCGGTTCTACCCAATTTCAGTATCATCGCAATCCAGCGTGCTGAGGTTTGGTAGACTTGACTAGGTGTGTTTTTGCTTCTTAGGTTCAATTACAGACTTTCCTCTCACTACTACTACTTATTTCTAACTACTATTCCACTTTGCAATAGAATAAAACTTCATCGTGTAGGCAAACCACCTGTTACAGTTCACACCTCAGTTCCCCAAAGTATCAAGCACTCACAGGTACTTGACTCGCTGTTGGGAGGCGGGTCTGGTGGGAAGAGGGCATCACTGAGGCCTGGCTTGGAAGACTTCATCTTCCTCCTCAACATGTTCTCTGCTTCCTGTCTGCCATGCTGAGAGCTGTTTCTCCTCTCCGTGCTGTGCTGTGCTGCCCTGCCTTGCAGCCAGCTGACCATGGGCTGAAATCTCTGCAAACCGAGAGGCAAAATAAACCTCTTTTAAGCCGTGGGTGTTGGGTATTTTGTCTCAGCAGTGAGGGAAGTGACTAAGACACTGCCTTTAGAACCAGGGTAATTTCCTGTCCCAAGTGAGTTCTCGCTAAAGTGGAATTCCTTATTGAGTAGAGCTTGGGTGTCTGTTATGGGGACACCAAAAATCATAAGGATAGCAAAAATATTCTGTAAGTTAGTGAGATGGCACTCTTGAAACTTTATTTTTTTTGTTTGTTTTGTTTTGTTTTTTGGTACTGAGGATCGAACTCCGGTCCTTGCGCTTGCGGAGTAGGCAGCAGAACCACTGAGCTAAAACCCAGCCCCTAAAACTTTAAATATTTATTTACTTAATGCTGAGGGTGAAACCAGGACCTTGGGTGTGCCAGGCAAGCACTCTGTGACTGAGCTACACCTCAGCCCCTGAACCATATTTTTTTACATTTTTTTCTGATTATAAAAGTAATCCATATGTATTTTTTTTTTTTTTTTGGTACTGGGGATTGAACTCAGGACCTTGTGCTTGCGAGGCAGGCGGCGGAACCACTGAGCTAGATCGCTGGCCCTCCATATGTATTTTTGACCATTGGAAAAATATAGGCAAACACAAAGAAGAGAACAAAATGAACCAGACATGAACATGGTGGAGATTTTCTCCAGTGTTCTTGAGGTCGCTCCCTTAATACGTATGCACACATGCAATGCTTTTCTGTTCAGAGTTTTGCCCGGCACTTTTTAAGTTTCTTAGAAGCCTGTAATACCATGATCCAGCTCCACAGCACACTGTTGCTTTAGCCTTTCCCAGCTCCCTGGCCACCTTCTGACTGTGGCTCTTGGGATTGCACACAAGTTCTCCAGGCACACACGTGTGAGCCGAGCTTCAGTCTCACTGGGGAGACTCTTCGGTGAGGAATCAAGGGTTACATTCGAGCTTTGATGCCCGGCACTCTTCTCCTGCGGGCTGTTGTGAGTCTGCTGCCTGTTTCCACCATCCCTCCACACCCCATGTCTGCGCCATGGGGGACCCAGGCTCCTCCCCTTCCCTCTGAGTGGAGGCCTTGGAAAGAGCCCCATGTTTGTCCCTGACACCCGAGACACCCTGCACACTTGTGCTCACCTCTCAGTAACAGATGTGACTTCTCGAAGGAGCCAGCGCTTTGGGAAGAATTCGCAGAGACAAACTGTACATCTGCAAAGGCTACAAAACCGAACGCTGTACAAAACACAAACCCTAGAGAAGTGTTAGGACTCAGAGGGCTTTGGCACTCACATTGCTGGGAAATCACCTTTAATCTTTGCTTCAAGCCGAGGACAGATGAAACTGGAAGTCACACATGAGATTCAGAAAGGTCACACAGAAGCTACATTTTTGCCAGGCAGAGGCACAGACTCAACTGGAGAAGAGAATGCATAGAGGCAGTCCCACAAGAACAGCAAATCGGTTCAGAGCCACAAATATTAGTTAAATGAAACCTTTGTCATGCATTGGTATCTTTGCTAATTCTCCCTTAAGCCAATTTTTCACTTATTTAATCAAACACTCAGCAGATGCAAGGCTCCTACAGGTGCCTGTGGGCCTCTCCACATGGCACGTCACATTTTCTCGTCCCGTGGAGGGGGTCTGTGTCTCCGTCTCTCTGGCAGCTGCTTTTGATATCATGCCAACATCTCTCAAATTCCCACATTTTTCAAGCAGTCCCTTAACAAAATATGTTGTTTCTTCAACACACATTTCTTGGCCCAGCCCATCTCTGGTGCTTAGTGTCCCTGCCGCTATGTTGAATGAGTCCCCTGGACTGCCATTGCTGCCGCCTGCCTGCTGCTTTCTCTGGGGACAGTACTCAATTGTGCATTGACTTTATTACCCACCAGCACGGGTTTTGTTCTTCATCTTACTAGTGGTGAACGTGTTCTTTGCAGTGTTAGAGGAAAGCTTGTGGACCCAGCTCTGGATCTGGGATCAGCACTCCAGGGGTGGTGGGTGATGGATCTGTCTTGGGCTGTCAGTAGCCTTGGAAAGTCTCAGTCTCCATGTCTGCAAAATGTGTTCAGAGGTCCTCATCTCCAGGGACAGAGCAGCAGGGAAATGAGATGCTGTGTATCTGAAGAGGCCGGAGCACTGATACACTCAGGCACATTCCTGCAAATGGAAGTGAATTGTTTTCTTTCTCTAGTGCTGCATCTTTGTTTATTTCTGGCCTGGTCTACTGAGTGGATTGAACTTTTAGAAGGTGACACAATGGGGATCAGAGTCTCTTGCCCCCTTCCCAGGGGTGCTGGGAATGCTCCCACTTTGCCATGGAGGAGTCCTTGCTGCCAACAGGTGCTTCTGGTGAGTTTGGGCCGCTCTGAGTCCTTGCACAGTGCAGACTGCATGGCTGCTCTCCCTGGCAGGCCTGGGGAGCAGGAGTCACAGCCTTGACTGACAAAGCCCCACATTGCATGGAAGGACTCAGGGGCCCTTGGTGCAGCCTGGGTTGGGGTCTCAGGCTGAAGGACCTTGTGGGATCTCAAGGCTGAGTGCTCTAGGGTGTGTGCTCCCTGGTGTGCCCCCTGAGCACCCTGTCCATGTCCCCATCAGGAGATCCACAGCACCCAGTGGTGTCCTTCTCCCATCCCCTCCCTTTGTCCCTTCTCACTTGTCTTGAATTTGAAAGGAGTATTGAAATTCATCGGGCAAAACAGCAAGAGTATTTGTGGGCAGAGGGATATTTGTCTCCGCAGGGGATTTATGACTGATTGCAAGGTCCTTCCAGGAGGGCAATAGAAGCCAGTGCTCTTGCTTAAAACAGCAAGAACAGAAAGTTCCCTTTTATATCTGATTATCAAGAAATTATTTCAGGTAAGTTTGTGAAATTATGGCAATGCTTTTCACCATTGTTGAGAAAAACAGAACATTTCTTTTCTGATCTGCTTCCTTCTTGAATGTTTTGTAATAGTCGAGCACTCCCATCTCATGGTAAACACAGCTTGCCCCTATTTGTTATTCTTTCACTCTTAATATTTCTTTAAGAACTTTCTTTTTGAGTTTTAAGGTCAGTCTTATTGAGTGTGGTTTGTGTACCATGAACTTGGTCTCCTCGGTGCCTGCAATGCAGTGACAGCCGTACGTGTCTGTGAATGGCCACGACCCCCTGCAAGGGCACCATCACTCCAGACTCTGCTCCTGTGTGGCCGGGAGGCCCTGCCACACCCTGTCACCACATACCCCTTTGATCTTCTCCTGTGGGATATGCTGCATTCTGTGTGTCTGTTCCCTGCTGATGGACACGTAGGCTGGTTCCAGTTTGGGGGTGTTGGGAATTAAGATGCTGAGGCATTTGTGTACGAACGCTCATGTGGCTCCGCTCTTCACCTGTCCTGGACACACATGCCCAGGCCCCATGCTGGGCTTTAGCTTTACAAGACTGTCCAGCTGCTTCCCCAGTGGTTGCCCTGCGCTGGCTTCGTGGTTGCTCCAGGTCCTCACTCTTCTTTCTTTTTTGTTTTTTGGTTTTTTTGAGGCAGGGTCTCCCTCTGTAGTTCAGGCTGGCCCTGAACGCACTGTGTAGCCCAGGCTGGCCTCGAACTAGAAGCGATCCTCCTGCCTCAGCCTCCCAAGTGCTGGAATTACAGGCATGTGCTACCATGCCTGGCTCCTCACTCTTCTTAATTATAGTCATGCCTGAGGTTTGTTGTGGGATCCCACTTGATTTAAATGTGCAAATGCAGCAAGCATTTTTATGCACTGTGGACATCTGCACGTCTCTTGTGACTGTTAAGTCACTTGTCCACTTCCTCCTGGGCCCTTGGCTGTCCTGTTGTAGGGTTGTGAGCGCCGTTCACCTGGACACATTGCTGACACACAGCCTGCAAAGGTTTTCTCATTTGTTGTTTAACTTTTTGTTTCTGTAATAGTGTCCTCCCCAAAGCAAAAGTTTTAAGTTTATCGAGTTTTCCTTTTACAATTTATATGATGTTTTCTTCTTTAGCACATTAATGCTAAGGATTAACATTAATTGATTTTCAAATAAACAGCTTTGCATCCATGGAATAAATTCCACTTGGTCATAGAATATAATTCTTCTCTTGTATTAATGAATTTGAAGTGTAGCTTAGTTTTTGCAGCTGTAGGGTTGAGCCCAAGTTCTAGGTTTATTCTGGTACCAAATGAATTTTAGCAATATTGTCTCTGGTTCTGTGAGGTAAGCTAATGGTAATTTGATTGCGATTGCATTAAATCTGTATAATAATTTTGGGAGAATGGGCATTTTCACTATGTTGGTTCTTCTTACCCAGGAGCAGGGGATATCCTTCCATCTTCTGATATCCCATTCAATCTCCTTTTTCAGAGTACTGCAATGGACAGATTCCTAGATACATATGAATTACCAAAGCTGAACCAAGAAGATATAAAAATTCTGAACAACCCAGTATCAGTCAATGAAATTGAAAATGTAATTATAAACTTAACAACAAAGAAAAGCCCAGGTCCTAATGGATTCACTGCTGAATTCTACAAGAAATTTAGAAAAGATCTACTGCCAATTCTCTTCAAACTCTTCAATGAAATAGAAAGGGAAGCAATACCCCAAATCATTCCTGGAAGCAAGCATTATCCTGATACCAAAACCAGAGAAGGACCCAACCAGAAAAGAAAGCCACAGGCCAATCTCCCTAATGAACATAAATGCAAAACTCTTCAATAAGATACTGGCAAACAGAATGTAACAAATCATCAAGAAGATTATACACCATAACCAAGTAGTATTCATCCCAAGGATGCAGGAATGGTTCAACATACACAAATCAATAAATGTAATACACTATATTAACAGAGCCAAGGACAAAAATCACATGATTATCTCAATAGATGCAGAAAAAACCATTTGACAAAGTCCAACACCCATTTATGATAAAAACCCTGCAGAAAATTGGAATAGATGGTCTCTACCTCAATCTGATAAAAGCCATTTATGACAAACCAACAGCCAACATCATATTAAATGGTCAAAAATTGAAAGCTTTCACACTAAAGTCAGGAACTAGTCAAGGATGTTCATTATCACCACTCTTATTCAACGTAGTTCTGGAAACATTAGCCAGAGAAATTAGAGGAGAAAAAGAAATATAAGGAGTAAAGATAGGAATGGAAGAAGTTAAATTATCATTATTCACAGATGACATGATTCTCTATATAGAAGACCCCAAAAACTCCACCAAAAAACTTCTAAGATTTAATAACCACATTCAGTAGCATAGCCAGATAAAAAATCAACACTCAAAAATCAATAGTATTCCTGTACACAGATAACAAACTCACTGAGAGAGGAATTAGGGAAACAACACATTTCACAATAGCATCAAGAAACATGAAATACTTAGAAATCAACCTAACAAAGGAAATAAAAGACCTATACATGAAAAATAACAGTACCCATGTTTGTTTCTACGTTTCTAGGCTTTTCTTTGTAACCAGCTGTCTCTGCCTTAGGCCCTGTCTCTGACAGGTTGCCTACTTATAAGCTAACTAGCTAATCCTCCTTTGACAGTATTATGTGTTTTACTCGTTTTCCTGTCAACACTCTTTTAACTTCATCCCTTGAACTTTTATTGTCAGTGTATTCATTATGTTCTCTGATTTCTTTTGAGACTTTGTCTATGATACATGGGTTCTTTAGAAGTGTGTTGTTTATCCTTCAAGTGTTTGGATATTTCCCCTGGGCTTCCTGTTTTGGCATTCCAGCTTGATTCTACTGGGACCAAAGAACACACTTAAAATGTTTTCAGCTCTTCGATTTTTGGTGTCAGATCTAAGAATTCTTCACCTTCCAGTGTTGTATTTATCTTTGTTTTCTTCTCATAGTTTTATAGTTTCTGCTCTTATACTTTAAGTCATTGGTTCATGTTGAGTTAATTTTGTATTTGGAGTGAGGTGGCTCAAATCCATTTGTTCCAGAACTATTTGTTGAAGAAACTACTCTTGCTCCCCCTACAGGCCTGGATGCCCTCCTCAAGACCACACCGGCCTTCAGTTCCGTTGCGCTGGTCCATAGCTGCCCTGGGCCAACGCCACTCAGTTGCCGTGGTGATGCATTAACAAGTGGGGACTGGAGGGTCATAGGCCCTCCCTCTTCCTATGTATTTCATTCTTATGAAGGAAGCTTGAGGGGCCCAGACATGCTGTCCTGTGCCTTCAGTCCCAGTTACTCAGGAGGCTTAGACAGGAGGACCACTTGAGCCCAGGACTCTGAGACCAGCCTGGGCAACATAGTGAAATCTCATCTCAAAAAAAAAAGAGACTTTAGAGACTGGCTTTGCTCCTGCTGCAGGTGAGGACACACAGGAGCACTGTAGAAAACAGTATGGATGAGGAGCAGGGCCCCAGCAGACACTAAATCTGCTGGCCCCTTGATCTTGGATCTTCAGCCTCCAGAACTGCGCTCACTAAATTCCATTGTTTATAAATAATCCAGTGTGAGGTTTTTGTTCCCACATCCTAGTGGACTGAGACATTCTCTTACTTTGTTTCTTTCAGCATTGTTCAGTGCCCGGGATCCCTCATAATCCCAAATGAAATTGGAAATTGGCATCTCTGTTTCTGCAAGCAAAAAGGCCTGGGGCTTTGAGGGCTTCCACTGACTCTATGGCCACCTCACAGGGGATGACAGCCCGGCAGCAGGCACTCATATCTCCATCCCCACAGGCGTCACCATCTGCACCCCCTCACCCTCTGCTCTTTGGCCCATCTGTGGCCAACATGCAGTGAGGTCAGTCCCAGTCCACAGTGGGACAAGCACTTTCCACAACTCCTCTGCCAGGGACACCGGACAGCTGCTCCGGGGACTGAGCACAGCGCAGAGGTCTTCCTGCACCAGTGAGACCCAGCAACTACCAGCTGGGAGCGCTGGCACCCAGGACCTGGGGAACGTGCCTGGGGACATACTTGGGAAAGGGTGGCCCCTCACTGCACTCCCCTGTGGCTGGCGATGAGCCAGGACACCGCATCTGCTCACTGCCCTTGCTGAGGGTGACTTGTCCAGCAGCGATCCAGGATAGAGTTCCCTGGAGCTGCTATCCACGGGGGGCTCTGTGCTTCTGCTGTGACTCCCATGCCTGTGGGCTGGTGGGTCCCTTACGCTAGCTTCGGGAGCAAACCAGTGCTGTCATGGCAAATCCTGGAGTGAAACCACGGTGACTGCAGCCTTGTCAGAGGCCTCTGTAGCTAGACCCATATGCTGTCCACTTTGCACTCCCAGGATGGGCACAGATGACCTAGCCTCATCACACGGCTGTGTCACACTGTAGTTGGTTCTTTTTGATGTCAATTTTTCTCAGAAACCATAATCTTCATGGCTCCAACTTTGCAGGCACTTGTTTCAACTGAAATAGCAAACTTTTCACGTGTTCTATTTGCTCCAGACTTTCACTATAGATATGGCTAAAAGCAAACCAGAAGTACCTCTGCCACAGCCTGAATGCCTTGGAATTTCCTCCACCCTATTAATTAATAGACCACCCTTAACTTCAGTCTCCATAAAGTCTCAGAACATGGGCAAAATGAAGACAATTTTCCTGTCAGGGTGTAACACACATGAACCTAGTCCAGCTGCCGGTGGAGTAGAGTCCTTGTTGCCACCTGAAACCTCCTGAGCGTGGCCTTTACAGTTCAAATTCTTATCAGAATTCTGGTCTTCTGAGTTCTGACAGAATCTCCTGTCACACTTGGCTTGCAACATTCTAAGGTTTCTCTGCCCAGCATCTCCAAGGCTTTCCAACCTCTTCGCACAAACTAGTTCCAAAGACTTCTGAGGCACAAGGTTGGGTTTAATCACAGGAATTATCTTACTCCTGACACCAATTTTCAGTATCAGGCACTCTCCTGTCACTGGAACAAATCTCTAACACCCACAACTTAAAGGAGGAGAGGTTTATTTGGGCTCACAGTTTCAGTGGGTTGCGTGATCCAGCTGCAAGACAGAAACCACATGGTAGGAGAGCCTGATGGAGGACAGTTGGTCATGTCATGGTGGCCAGGAAGCAGAGAGAGAAAGGAGGAGCCGTGGACAAGAATGTACCCTTCCAGGTCATGCCCCAGTAACCCAACCTCCTAACACCAAGCCAGCTGTGAACTTGCCAGTGAACTAATCCTCTTATGAGTGGATCCAAACCACAAGTGTCCAAGATATATGAAGAACTTTTACATACAAGACAACCCAACTCAAAAGTGGGTAAAGTTATACAAATGGCCAACAGTGTATGAGAAGATGCTCAACATCATTGGTCATTAAGGAAACACAAATCAAAACCACAATGAGATTCCACTTCATGCCCCTGAAGATGGATGCAGATTTTTTTAAATGGAAAGCAGTGGAAAGGTAGTAACCCTTGTGGTTCACTGGCAGGAAGGTGAAATGGCACAGCAAGTGTGAAAAGCAGCTTGGTGACCCTCAAAAATTAGCTCATGATCCAGCAATTCAACTCCTGCCTACATCAAAAAGAAACAAGAGTTTGGCCCCACAGAAACTCATATGCAAATATTTATTTATAGCTGCACTATGTGTAACAGCCAAAGGGTAGCAACAACCGAATGTCCGTCAGCAGATGAACACATTGTGCCGTGTGCTACAAGGGTGTTTCATTCATCTGCAAGAGCACTGGGGTGCAGACACATGCTATAGCATAGGCACGCCTCGGAAACACTGTGGTTCATGCATTGCATGATTCCGTTTGTGTAAATTGTCCGGTTGGTCAAAGTCATGGAGACAGGGTGGTGCTTGCCAGCATGGGGTGGGAGGACAAGCCATGATGTAAGGGCACGAGCTGTTTCTCTGGAGGAGAGCATGTTCTGGGCTGGAGAGAAGCTGTGGTTGCTCAGCACTGTGCCTGCACCAAGCACTGCTGAATTGTGTGCTGTATGACGGCTGCTTGCCTAGATGAGCTTCACCCAGTGAAAGAGCCCTGCATTTACAAGGGAGTGCGGCCGTGGCAGTTGCCCAAGTGTTTTCTTTCTGTGAAGCAGATGTTTGCCTCTCTTCCAAAGACCTCCCCTTTCCCATCTGTCCTCAGGACCCCAAAGAGTACCTGACTGTCTCCGCTGTGTGCCCTCAGAGCCTTCGGTCTCCTCAAGATTAGAGCCTGGGTTTCATGTCACCACTGGCACCTCAGGGCTTGCAAAGTCCTGCCTGACGGTGTGGTCCCTCTGAGTGGTGAAGAAAGACACTGATCCCAAGGCCCCTTTGGCAGGAAGGTGTGGATCCTGGAGAGCAAGGGGGGCTGGGGCCGGGAGCCGTGAGGAGCTCTAGCCCTGAAGCCCCACAGAGAGCCGGGTGGCCTGGCTCCTGGGTGTGTGGGTGCGCTGTGGGGGGCACTCTTGGCCCAGAACCTGAGTAACGACCTGGCCTCGGACAGGAAATGGCGCCGCGGGGTGTAGCCTGCTCCGTGCCGCCTCTTGGCGGTCCGGCCGGCCGGCTGCCTGCCCCTTTCTCTGCGTGCTCCACCCCTTCCCAGGTCTGGGCCCAGGCTCACTGAGGCACGTGGCCCTTTACGGGACGCTGTCGTCTTCTTTGCAGGGCTGTCCACACTGCACAGCACACAGGACGGTCCTGCTTCAGGAGCTAGGAGGATCACTAGCCACGACTCAGAAGCCTCCATCCTGACCACTCTGCTGGGTGCCCAGCCCCAGCCCCTCAAGCCGCCTGACGCACCCCTGGCTCAGGGCCTCTGGTGGCCCCAGCTGCCCTCTTCCTCACCTTCAGTGACACCCTGCCCCGCCTTCTCAGAGATGCCTGAAGCCCACGCCAAGAAAGAAGGGCTGTAGCCCGAGGGACAAGGCCCAGACCTGGGTTGCTGAGGAAAGAATGTGCCCAGAGTCTGCGGTAACCCACAAAACTCTACGGAGCCCCTTGGAAGAGAAAACACCACATTCCTCCAGATGTTGTGAAATGTTAACTCTAAATAGGGTCCAGAGTATTTAAAAGGGAAATTGGATTTTTGTTTATCCTTTTTAATGATGATTATTTCTCATGTCAAGTCAGGCACAGGGAGCCCTTTCCCGGAGGGCTGTGGCACCCCAGAGCTGACCACAGAGCAGGAGACTACATTCCTGACACGTGAGGTGAGGGATCTTGTTTTTATGGGCTGTGTGCAGGGCCCGAAGCATTCAGGAACATTTCCGTGGATACAGATGGGCTTGCCAGAGGACTGGGGCTGTGCTGACTCATGCTGCGACTGCGGCCCAGCTCCTAGGAGAGGCTCTGCTGTGACCTGGTCACCCTAGAGGGGCCTGCCGAGCCCTAGACACTGAGGCGGGAGCCTGTTCAATTCCCAGAGGGACAGAGGAGGGGCAGTGTCACCTGAAGCATCCTGAGAAGAAGACGGTAGCAGAACTGAGAGGAAGCGTTTGGAGCCCCCCGTGCAGATGCCTCTGGTCCTGCAGGTGGCCACGCTCCAGATCCTAGAGACTTCATCACCACTGGTGGTGGCAGTGAGTCCAGGACGGTTTTCTGCTGGCTCCCAGCCTCAGTTTCCCCATCTATAAAATGGAAGTGAAGGGCCTGTCTGCCCAAGTCGAGGGGAGCATTGTGAGGCCCTGCAGCCTCTGCACCTCCCCTGAAGGAGCCAGCTTCCCTTATGAGGGCTCTCACAACCTCATGCCCACCATGGTCTGTTTCCAATGTCACCTGGTGACAGTGAGCACCAGGTTCCCAGTCACCACACCCCTCTGTGTGGCCTGACAGGAGAGGGTTGGCTGCCAGGAGGCCAGGAACCCTGTTAGAGTTAGGTAAGGCCCAGGACAGAGAGCCACATTCTGCACCCAGCCAGGACCCACAGCATCCATGGTCTGACACCACCCCGGAGAGGTGGTCAGAGCTACCCCTGACCTGGGCAGCTCAGGGAGGCCAGGATCCTGTCCCTCACCCAGCAGGAAGTGGAGCTGTGTTCTGGGGGTGCTGTCCCCGGGCATATGGCCTCAGTACACAGGCCCAGAGAGGGGCTGCCCTTCCCTTCTGTCCAGCGATTATCAGTGGCCTGAGGCTGACTGCCTCTTCTGCCACCAAACCCTCAGCCCCAAGCAGCAACACCATCTACCTGCCTGTGGGTGCCTAAGCTGGGCTAACATGACCGCCACATCCAGCAGGACCATCTCAGCCTCACTGGGACGTGAGCACCCCAGTGCTGCTCCAGAGGATGGCATGGAGACAGCCCCAGAGCCACCTGGGTCACCTTTAGGCCAGGCCTAAAGGGTTTGGGGGCCAAGGCTCACACAGCATGCGGGATGGACCAGGCGAGCTATGTGGGGGCAGCATCGCTGAAGATGTGACTGCAGCTTGTGCCTCCCGCAGATGCTCAGCTCCTAATGGCCCTCATCGCCGGCCAGGGTCCCGTCCCCTGGGTGTAGACAGTTTCCAGGAGTCTGAGATTCCCATCGGCCCCAGAGGCTCCTCTTCCTTCACCCTGGAATGGAGCCCCTACTGGAGAATTTGGAAAGAAGGTCTGGGACCATGGAGTCCTGGGTTCCAAGGGAGTGATTTTGGGGCGAGGCTTGTTTCTGCAGCTT